>NC_063204.1:4578295-4580795 GCF_017589495.1 Alosa alosa
AGAAATAAACATTCTGAATGATGGGCAGCAGTGTGTGTGTGTGTGTGTGTTTGGGCAATGTGTGTGTTTGGGCTGTGTGTGTGTGTGTGTGTGTTTGGGCAGTGTGTGTGTGTGTATATTTGGGCAGTGTGTGTGTGTGTTTGGGCAGTGTGTGTGTGTGTGTGTGTGTTTGGGCAGTGTGTGTGTGTGTGTTTGGGCAGTGTGTGTGTGTGGGTGTTTGGGCTGTGTGTGTGTGTTTGGGCTGTGTGTGTGTGTGTTTGGGCAGTGTGTGTGTGTGTGTTTGGGCAGTGTGTGTGTGTGTGGGTGTTTGGGCTGTGTGTGTGTGTTTGGGCAGTGTGTGTGTGTGTGTGTTTGGGCAGTGTGTGTGTGTGGGTGTTTGGGCTGTGTGTGTGTGTTTGGGCAGTGTGTGTGTGTGTGTGTGTTTGGGCAGTGTGTGTGTGTGTGTGTTTGGGCAGTGTGTGTGTGTGGGTGTTTGGGCTGTGTGTGTGTGTTTGGGCAGTGTGTGTGTTTGGGCAGTGTGTGTGTGTGTGTGTGTTTGGGCAGTGTGTGTGGGGCTAAGGCTGGATGGTGACAGCTTTGTTTGTGTACATGGGAAAGAGAGGGGTGTTGTGGTCACTGGGAAAAACACGGGGGCAGTTGTGGTACTCTGACCCCTCCCCAACCCCCTGAGAACCCGACCCCTCCACTACCCCCTGCCCCACTCTGCCCTCTGAACTGGCCGTCTGGTGATGCTGGGCCCCTCTACTTTGAACGAGTGTGTATCCTGGAGCAGGAAATGGCCAAATATAGCGTGTGGCACGGAGGGCTGCTACAGTAATTCAGCTGGGGGGGGGCATTTGGGCCGGCTCAGCTGGGGTTTGGGCCGGCTCAGCTCACTCCGCCACTCGGTGCACGTGAGAGTCCCATCGGACGCCTTTGTTTACTCCTCCTGCTTTGGAGAGGTCGTTTACACTGGGAGATTTTTCAGCCCTCAGATGATATGCGTAGCAAACATCCTTGGCTGAGCGGAGGACAAAAAAAGAAATGTGTTGGAAGTTTTGTTAGGCGTATCAAACGATGGATTATGATGATGTCTCAGAGCGGCGGGGGGGCTAAGATCACAGCGAGGGATGCTGCACCCCCCACAGAGTCACAGAATTAATTGATCAGCAGCACCCCTCCTCCTCTCCACAACACTGCCTTTTCAGAGATGAGTCTCAATGCTCATTGAGCAGGTACATTCAGTGATCTATTGAACAGAGAGGCTAATTTACATTAGATATCTTTACATGCCGTGTATAGCATATGTTCTATGTGGGGCTGGATACAGGGTTAGAGCTAGTGATATATGTGTGTGTGTGTGTGTATGTGTGTGTGTGCATGGCAGCTATTATTCAGTACAAGCGTGCTGTGATAAGGACACTTAGCATAAAATGGAACTGCGTGTGTGTATAATAGAGGTATTGATCTGTGTGGTATGTCATTAGTCAGGACTCGATTAGCCATTACAGCGGAGCTACTGAAGTCTCAGGCCTGAAACAGCCGCTGAGTAAGGAAGAAGAGTGACTATGCGAGCTTCTGCAGCCTCAGGCCATTAACAGGAGCTACGTTTGGAAAAAGAGTGACTGTGTGAATGTCAGGCTGCAGCCACATCAGTATTCCTGCCGCCTCTCCATCCAACGCTTATGGAAATATCCACAGCGGAGGAATCAGGGCACAGGAGGACACATGGAGTTTTCCCAAAGGAGGAATTTGCCCAAGCTATTGACATCTGAGGGGTGTATAACCTATGGACATAATCTGTCAAGACATTGTCAGTCACACACACACACACACACACACACAACGCTGTGCCAAAACTGAGCTGTTATTACCATAGCCTGCAGGATGTCCGCATGCATGCATAATATTGGATGGGTCTATTTAAATGTCAATCTGACCTGGTATCTATTTTTTTTATCTTGACAGTTAACAGCTTGATGAGCAGTGCACTCTCAGGTAAGCAGATAAGGAAATTATTTACAACGTATTACGTTTAACAACACTTACATCTACTCAGGCAGGTTACTTTATCAACAACAATTACTATGACTACCTAAAACCATTTTAATTAAGAGGTGGTGTCATTGCTGTGTCAATGATGCATTTACAGATAGGCCTCTAGTCTATTTCATAAGCCTGTTTAAAAACGCATGGGTTCCTCACCGGTTGAGAAGCAGTGCCCTAGACTGAGCATTTCATCTTTCAATTCATCTTTGTATCATAAAGCATCACACCATAACCAATTCAGATAACACACACACGCACACACACTACTTTTGATATCATAACCAATTCAAAATATCACACACTCACTTTATCAGATGCGTGAACAGTGTCTTGGCTTCATGATTAATCTTTCGATTAGCCTTCTCTAATGCTAGTGTAGATAAGCCTGTGAGGTTAGCTGTGGATAACCAGATATATCCAATGCATTATATTATATTATATTATATTATATTATATTATATTATATTATGTT
>NC_063204.1:4585795-4608295 GCF_017589495.1 Alosa alosa
TGGGACATTTTACATTTATATTGTGTTAAATCTGTGTGAGCGTTGCCTTCGGCTATCCCTTATACTTTTCCATTTGTGTTAGCCTGCTGTGGGAATGGGCTTCCCAAGGACTCTGTCAAGGTTTTATATACATATTTATATATATCCTCCTTCCCCTATACATAAACATATAGGATTTTATAGTGAGATTCCCCCCTCTTCCAGATCTGTCTATACATGGATTTATAAGAGTTAACAGTGTGTGTGTGTGTGTGTGTGTGTGTGTGTTCTCCCAGATCTATGTGCTTTCTCTGGGCGTCCAAGTGCAGCCCCTATTTGTGTGTTTGTTTTCTGAGGAAAAAGGAAACTAGTTTTAAAACACACACACACACACACGCACAAACACACACAGATAGACAGACAGACAAACAGAACCCCTCCCCACCCACACACACACACACACACACACACACTCTCTCTCTCTCTCTCTCTTAGCTGTCCATCGTGTCCGATGATGATGCTTGTTCCAGGGGTTGGGGGGGGGGGGTGATTGGTCAACGTTGTTGCCGTTGATGCCACCTCATGTGGCTATGGAGGCCGATTTTGGAGCCGCACACTCTTCCACAGATGGAGCAGGTATGTCCTGATGATTGGGAGGTGGGGACTGCCTGCCGGTGTCGTTGGGCACGTCTTGCGGTCCTCCTTTGGATGAAGGTGTCGTTGATTTGCTCAGCTGCTTTGTTGCACGTGGCTCTCCAGGCTGGTCTGTTGGATGCTATTGCCTCGAGCTGGCCAGGGTTGACGTTGCAGCGCTTCAACACACACACACAGACACACACACACACACACACACACACACACACACTACACACACACTATGCAGGAATTAGTGCAGTAGGATTGTGAGAGATACAATTACCTCGAAGAATGGGATGAACAAGGGATGAATAAGAGATGAGGGATGGATGAGGGAGGGGTGAGGGAGGAATGAGGGATGAATGAGGGATGAATGAGGGGTTTCTGGGCTGGTTCTGTATCCATGGGGAGTCCAGATGGAGAGATAAGCATGTCCCGTTTAAGGTCCCCCAGACCGGCTATTTACAGAAACCGCATGGGAGGGAAATACCATACACCCACTTTCTGTGGAGCTGTGTGTGTGTGTGTGTGTGTGTGTGTGTGTGTGTGTGTGTGTGTGTGTGTGTGTGTGTGTGTGTGTGTACTGTATGTGTGTGTGTGTGTGTGTGTGTGTGTGTGTGTGTGTGTTTGTGTGTGTGTACATGTGTGTGTGTGTGTGTGTGTGTGTGTGTGTGTGTGTACATGTGTGTGTGTATGTGTGTGTTTGTGTGCCCTGAGTGAGGATATTGCCCTCTCAGGAGAGCTGAGGATGCATGGTTCCGTTAAGAGAGCGGACATCTTGTGGCAGGTCAACCTGTCCCAGGTGTATATGTGGCACAGCCTCACCATGTTTCAATGAATATTGATCACGACCCTAATCAGCCCTAGCCTGCAAACTTCCTCTTTAAATGGAAGTCATGTGGGTCATCACATGAGGGTCATCTCATGTGAAAGTGGACCTCAGTAGTTGTACAGCATCTCTTGTAAAACTCAAACATGACAGTCTGTGGTGAAGCTTGTGAGGTGAAGTGAGCTCTGTACACTGGAACCTTGAACCTCACACTGCGCTGTCCCCCTCAGCTGGTGTGTGTGTGTGCGTGTGCGTGTGCGTGTGTGTGTGTGTCTGTGTGTGTGCTTGTATGTGTGTGCTTGTGTGTGTGTGCATGTGTGTGTGTGAGCTGGTTAAATTCTGTTGCTACATCAGGGGAAACCGGCACGATAGTGCGTGCCCACGAGAGGACACCTTGAATTCAAAATAAAAGACAAATATATTAGTGATGTTATGCGGTGGTGACATCAGCTCTGAGCTTCTGAGTGGCTAAGCATACTAATCCTGTTCAGCCCAAATGTGATTGCACTAATAACACACTGGGCCCTAAGTAAAATCACGCTAACTGCAGGTCATCAGGCAAATGTGCAATTTCCTGCCTTATCTCTGTCCAGTGCTACTGGCCGCATGAAGACCCGAGTGCTTAACGGTGTCTAAATTGATTTATACCAGTTTGGGCCGACGGGGGCCGGGGGTGGATTGGACAGAGGCCACCTCCACACACACTCATACACACACACACACACACACACACACAGCAGCAGAAACAGCAGATAAGGGTTTTCATGTTGCCATCTGTTCATGTCAAACTATGGCTACTTAGGTCGCCATTATTCACCATGGCCATTATGGCAGCGCGATAAGACTGTGTGCGAGGGCCCAATCTGGAGTCACTAATAGGGGGGCCGAGAGCCCACGCAGCACCCCCCCAGAGACACTAAAGTTCTGCTGCCCTTCCTGCTAATGCCGCTGTGCACACCACATTAATGCTAACAGCAGCAAAATAGCCCCCTGACTGGGGGGTTTAAGTGCTCAAATGGCCTCAGCAGGGCCTCAGTAGGGCCCAGATCTGAAGCGTAATTAGTTTACTCAGAGCTGTAGCCTGTGAGTTGGTGTGTCCAGTGGCATATGGTATATAAGAGGGTGGATATGAGGTCCAGTCCAGTCCAGGTGCTGTCTTCACATAACCTGACCCTAGCTAGATGAATTTCGCTCCGCCTAGCTCCACTCATCCATCTGGAACCGATCCATTGAAGTGTTGCTTCAGAAGGCTGGGCCTAATCAAAAAACGCTATGTCACATCTATGAAACTCCCGCCCTGCGTCCTGATTGGCTGTACCATAAAATCGGCTGCAGAAATCAGTCTCAATGGAAGAGGTCCCAGATGGATGTGAGTGAAGCTAGGCGGAGCTAAGCAGAACAAAATTATTCTGGCTAGGGTCAGGTTAGTCTTCACATGCTTGAGTTACCCTTTCCTGGCACACATATGTAAATGACTGATGTAGAAAGAAATGGCTGATCTTTAATGAAATATCTACATTGTCCATTATCAGCAACCATTCATCCAATGATCCAAAGGCATATTCTGTTTACTAATCTGATATCAGTTTAAAAGGCTGAGAAAAACATTGGAGAACTCTTTTGCAATTATGTAAGCACATAATGTAATATAAAAACTGCTGCCCTGATTAAAAAAAAACAATGTAACTGATTTCAGCTAGTATTCTGTGGTCTATTGTGGCAGTATTGTGGGCAGCCGTGGCCCACTGGTTAGCACTCTGGACTTTTAACCGGAGGGTTGCCGGTTCGAGCCCCGACCAGTGGGCCGCGGCTGAAGTGCCCTTGAGCAAGGCACCTAACCCCTCACTGCTCCCTGAGTGCCGCCGTGGAAGCAGGCAGCTCACTGCGCCGGGATTAGTGTGTGCTTCACCTCACTGTGTGTTCATTGTGTGCTGTTTGTGTTTCACTAATTCACCGATTGGGTTAAATGCAGAGACCAAATTTCCCTCACGGGATCAAAAAAGTATATATATACTATACTTATATACTTTCTGTCTATAATGGCGTGGAATGGAAAATTGGAAAAAAGTGACCCCAAAGGTAGTGTAAATATACTGTATATACTAAATGTAGCCTTACTGAGCAGTGCTTGGATACACTCGTGTTTTTCCAATCGCTTAACTGGAAGTACTTAACTGAGGTGCTCACACGTAGTTGTTTACTGATTTAATGGAGTGTGGAGCGTGCAGGGCATGTTTCTGGAACAGCTAATCCAGACAGGAAGTGGACACCCTGTTGGGTCAGTAATGTCCCTCATCAGGCGAACAACGCAGGGTGTCTCTTGATTAGAACAAATCGCATCGACAGGGTAAACAGTGGACCCAGTGTCCATGCTGCCTACCTGCCCGCTTGCCTGCCTAAAAAACCCAAATGTATCAATATATTTGGGCTCACTGGGCAGCCGGCTAAAGCTCTGAGGGACGTTAGTAATAGCAACACTGTGTGCTGTGTGTGTTTCACTAATTGAAACACACACGGGGCGGTGGTAGTGTAGTGGTTAAGGAGCTGGGCTAGTGTGCAGTAGCCTGAAAGTTGTCGGTTCAATTCCCGGCTTCCACCGTTGTGCCCTTGAGCAAGGCACTTAACCCCAAGTTGCTCCGGGGACAATGTGATCCCTTGTAATATAGCTGACATATGTAAGTCACTTTGGTCAAGAAGTGTCTGCTAAATGTAATGTAATGTAAATGTAATGTAAATGTAATGTAAATTGGGATAAATGCAGAGACCAAATTTCCCTCACGGGATCAAAAGAGTAAATATACTTATACTTATACAAATGCATGGGCCCACAGCAGGCTCTGTGGATGGGGAGGAGAAGTCACTAAGATGGGCATGCTCTTTTTTCCGCTCTATTCCAAGATTAGCCAGCAAGTCTTTTCAGAGCCGTCTACTGAAAGTGACGAATACATCTTTTATTCAATGGCTGTCAGAGCTTAGAGAAGTGAGGATTCTTCCGTCGCCAAATCTGCTGAAAGGCTGAACAAAAGCCGCAGGTCACTTAATGTCAGTCTGTCTCAAAAGCATAAACCAGCCAGCAATGGAATCCTAAACGCAACCTAAATAGACTCTTGAGCCCATTTGTGTTCACATTAACATTCTTTAGCCAGAGAGGAGGTTCATTTGGTCTTATTTACAGTATGTATTTATATATTTATTGTCCATTTACTTTGCATTTGCTTTCGTTAATTATTGCTCTTTCTTGCTAATAATGAACACACAGCCGTTTCCAACATCAACTCCTCGCATTAGACGTACTCAGTGGTTTCTCTGATTAACACGTTCAGTGAAATTGAACGCCTCGGTGACGGCAGGCAGCCTAGAAAGAGAAATGAACATCAAAAGCCACTTTAATCTGATGAACGTCTAGAAGACAGTTGCATTAGCAAATTTGTAATGGCAAAGTCATATTTTTAAATCTACTTTAACCATTAGACTTTGAAAGGCATTTTAGTGGCTTAGACATTCATTACTCCTCAGAGCTGTATTTTTCTGTGTGTGTGTTACAGTATCTATCAATAGCAGTTTAACAGTTCCTCAGTTTATGTCTGAGTTTACAAGTGCGTTCATGACAGAGCTTATCACTTGTGCTGAACTGTGAAGCGTGTTGAAGTAAAGTGTCAAAGTTTATACTAAACAACTCTCAACCCTCTCTCTATTTTTAATTTCTCTCTCTCTACCTCTCTTTCTCCCTTCCCCTTTCTCCCTCTCTCTCCCTTCCTCTCCCTCTCTCTCTCTCTCTCCCTCTCTCCTCCCCTCTCCACAGCGAGTACCACCTGTTCTCCTCGTGTACGGAGAAGAACTCGGAGCGGATTGGCTGCTACTGGCCCAACCCCGTGGTGGAGGGCTTCATCATCCAGATCCACAAGCTCTTCTTCTCCAACTGCACGGTGGAGCGCGTGGTGTGGGTGGACCCGTCGGACGACCTGCTGGCCGCCCTCATCCTCGTCCCAATCCTGCTCACGCTGGCCATGATCGCGCTGGTTGTCTGGTGCAGCAAGCGGAGCGACATCCTGGCCTAGAGAGCAGCACTTCCTGGTGACCACTGGGCCACCTTATTGGCTGAGACGTGAAAGAAGCCAGGACTTTAGAATTTTAAGACATTCCTTTTGATTGTCATGATTGGCTAATGCTTGAAATTGGACCGTCCACACCACATGATTTGGATTTGGCCACAGCATGGTATTCTGACTTCAGCATCACGACGGCACGCTGGTCCCATGAGCACATACTGTTCCTTGAGCCCAGCGCTCACCTCTGACATCACTCATTCCTCCCCAACACATTCCATTGTATGGTGTATGGGACCAAAACGGTGGATTTGTATCATTGGGAACAACTGTCCTTCTGTAGGGGGAGAAACATTTCATTCTCTGTTGGGTGGAAATGCTTTATGAAGCCCAAAAGAACCCTTTGAAGATGGCTGAGGCCACTAGTCCTCTCCCCTGAGGATGAAGCCATGACACTGTGGATTCTCTCTCCTTTCCTCTCTCCCCTCTCCGCTTCTCTCTCCCCTCTTCTCTTCTCTCTCTTCTCCCCTCTTCTCTCTCTCTCCTCTCTTCTTTCTCTCCTCTCCTCCTTCTCTTCTTTGCCATACAAAGTCATTCATCAATTCCCTGGGGAAAGGCCCTGGATAATAATTATGCCAAACACTGCAGTTGCCCCACAGAGGAGTTCTCAAGGAGACTGCCCCGTCGCCGTAACAACACACTGTCCCCTCACCATAACAACACACTGACAGAGTGGACACACTCAGAGACGCTGCCCTACTGTAATACACACAGCACACCCACAAACACACACACTTCTCATCGTGGCGTTGGGGACTGGACAGACCTCTCTCCAGCTGGGTTTTTGTTTTGTCTTCTCCCTCATTGGCTGAAGCAACAGTGTTCCGTTGATGCTCAGCTTGCTCTTCGCCAAAACGCAAATCCCTGCAAAGCTCCCTGTGCTCGTGCGGCGTTTGGCTGCGGCAGCCATTAGTGACTGTGTGCCAAGCGCTGCAGTGTGATCCCTTGACGGGGCGTTTTGTTGATCAGAACAGTAATTTCATTTCCCAACGCTTAATTGTCTCTGTGGAGGTGTGAACGCGAATCATGCCAGAAGTCAACCCAGAGCTATCACAAGATTCATTTCTCTTGCTCTTTGCTATTGGAGTGGGAGGGGATACTGCATCCCTGTACTGTACTGCTAATTTAATGTCTGAATTAAACCACTTAGATGTAGAGTTCTCATTGAGACACCACTGTTGTAGTGATTGGGCTGATGACAGCTGAGCCACTGTGTGTACCCTGTCCCCCCCTCCCCACCTCAGCTTATAACCTGGCCATCTGCCCACACACATCTCAAATAAGGCATTAAATGACAGCACTTCAAAACCACACGCAATCTGCATCATTTTCATAAAATGCTAAATGTGAATAAAATGAGGTGGAAAAATACATGACAGCTTTGGCATTTTGAAATAGGCATTGAGGGCAAATGCCTCACATTTCCTGCTAAACTTACAGAAAAGCAGGGCAAGCGTTTCTTAGACAGAATTGTTGAAATGACATGGTACTCTTATTGACTGACAAGCTTGATTGATGATTTTAAAGGGCAAACGTGACTGGTAAGGTTTATTTGTAAATGCCTATCATATTGTCTCCTACGTCAAGGAATGGCAAATGAGCAGACAATAGAAGAAACCAGCCAGAATCTTTCATAAATAAGCAATCTTCATGCAGTAATGTAATCAGAAGAGGAACACAGAAACGGAATTCTGATGTCATTTGATTGTCCAGAGACGAATCTCTCGCGGCAGCAATTCTGAAGTTTTATTGTGGTGGCAGAGAGGGCTAGCCAGGCCCAATCCAAGCTCATTATTACAATTGTTTTAGGATAAACAAAGAGAACCAAGACAAGGAGGCGTTATTTATATGACAGGCAGTAGGCCTGCATTGTGAGGGGGCCTTAAAAGGCAAACAAAAGACAATGGCGCATTCTGAAGCTGCGTCGTGTCCCTTGCCCTAAAGGCGCGCTTGGCTGAGCCACTCGAGTCCGCGGCAGGCGCACAGGAAGGAGGTCAGACTCATTCCCAGCGTAGGAAAGAATTACAGGAAATGGGCTGGCTACGGTTTTCACCAAAAGAACTAGAGGAACTAACTGGGAGAGTTCGCCATAGATCCCCCTGCTGCCACGGTTACGGCGGGCCCATCGGGCCTCTCTCCCTCATGGTCCAGATGCTCTTTCTGGAGATGGAATGAAGTGCTAGCTATAGAAATACACTATATGCATATTTATGTGGGTCATTTGAGAAATTGAGTGTGTTTATGAAAAGTATGTGTGTGTGTGTGTGTGTGTGTGTGTGAGAGAGAGGATTATTTTTTTTTGGTATTATCATATAATCATGAACACCTCTTTAGCTTAAGGCCAAACAGTGCACCCCCTGTACTCTTCAGGGTGCTGTCTCTCTCTCTGACCCAACCCCCATAACACACACACACACACACACACACACACACACGTGCAACCCCTCCCAGCCCCTGGTGCTTTCCCACACTACACTGACACTGAAATAGAGACCCAAACAGGACATGAATGTGCCCTTGCCCTCACACACACACACACACACACACACACACACACACACACACACACACACACACACACACACACACACACGCACACACACACACACACGCCCTCTTTCCACAAAGACCCCCAGACCCCGTGTGGGCACGAGAGCCGTGTGGGCACGAGAGCCGTGTGGGAACACGTTAGATGTTTGGGCACGAGAGCCGTGTGGGAACATGTTAGACCCCAACACGGTAGACACACCATGTCACCTGATTGGACACAAACACAGAGTAAAATAGAGAGGAAACAATCTCATCTTGTAGCAAAAGGGAAATAAGATTGAAATTATTAACATCTTCAACTGCAAGCACTTTACAAACAAGCACTTTAAAAACAAGTATCCACTGTAGGCATAATACTGTCGCGATGCTCAAAGAAATCTCAAAGGCCTGTCCCATACTCAAGCTTTTTGGTGAATGCAGTAATCTTATTTGCTAGGTGAGGTAGGTGCTTGTCTTTGCCTTGTAACTGGACATTTAACTCAAATGTATCGCTAAGATGTATCAAATATATCGCTAAGATAGGCCAACCGTCAAGAAATGTTCATTAGTGAGCGTGTTTTGCAGATTCAAACATGCTCTTCCTCCAAGAAGAGGCGACTTGGAACTCAAACACGTAGCGACAGCACTTTACCTCGGAAAGCCACCTTGCCTCGCTGTGAAACTGTACAGCCTTTTGGTCAGCTACCATCTCTTAAAGTCGCGCGGAGAATAGACGCCAGCTTTTAAGGGCGGGTTTTGATGAAATTCACCACTTTCGCACAACAACGTTCAAAATCTCATGTAGGTCGGGACTAACTAAGCTGCCTTGACCACGGCTTCCCTGTGAATAACACAGTCGTCCATTGCGATCGGATGCTACCTGGGCCCAGGGTACAGATAAAAAAAAAAACGTTTTTCACGTCAGTTCAGCCCCACCTGGCATGTCTCCGCGACCCACAGTTTGAGAAACGCTGCTTTACTGAAACATAAATACGAGGCATTTCATTTATTACAAATTATATTTATTCAGCAATAAAGCACTGGAGAATTTTTGCCAGTGATCTTTTACGATTACATAAAAATGTTAAGCCCTTTTATGCCCTCGCCACAATAAACAAATAAACAATAATAATAACATTTCTGGTGACGTGGAAATACGCACAACTTCAGGCCTCTCGCTTGGTTTCACAGTCAGTGGGCAGCCGGCTCCCCTGGACGCTGCTCTTGTTTCCTTCCTAACTGTGACGGTAACAAACGACCCTGAGTCATGTTTATCATCTGGCCTGTTAGACAGGGGGATAATTCCATACTTCCACAAATGACAGATAACATCCCTCCTGTAGGCAGTGGGCCAGAATGACCCTGCCTCACTCCCATATTTTTGGATGCTGTGAACAGGTTGCACAGCAGTGCACAGGAACAGAGCTTGACTTGACTTGTTCCTCATTCAGATCAATGCTACTCTGCAGCAATGCAATGCAGTGCGTCTACTGATGATGATGTGTATGGGTCAAGCTTAATGTGACCCATGTAGATGAAGCAGATGTTTGAGGTAAGTATGTTTAATATACAGCACAGTAATGTAATGTACATAATCAAGGCTAGAGGTATTATAATAGATAGATAGATAGATAGATAGATAGACAGATAGATACTTTATTGATCCCCAAGGGGAAATTCAAGGTCTCTAGTGTCTGTGAAGTAAAATAAATAAATAATAATAATACAGTATTGACATTTCAGCTCATTATTATTGAGCCTAATATCAATACTGTCTGGCTGGCCATGTTTGCAAATGAGAGGTGGGGCCGGTCTTTAGCTAAATGCTTGTGATCTTGCCTGTATTTGTTCATAAGTAGTGTTTGAATGCTTGTGATCTTGCCTCTCTGTTCATAAGGTTTGAAATGTCTGATCCTGTTTTCCTGTGTAGTCTTTTAGATGTGCAGATAATGCAAAGGCCCTGTCCTTAAAGGTGCCATGTGTAAGAATTGAGGTAAAAATATCCAAAAAATGAGCTACACGCATCAAAAGAATGAGAAGAAATAATGGTGATGATGTCATTAAAAAATGACAAGGTATAGTGCTGCAGAGATATCAACCTGAATTAGCATGCTAAATTACTAGCCACAGCCCGACAGGTGTCATAATACCAGTTTAGGCCATGGGGGCGGTATGCGGGCAACATAACAGCCAGCCAAACTGCAATACCGCGGTCTCGGTTGTTACTCTAGTGTAGACCAACTCACTTTCTGGAGGTATACTGCCCCCATCTTTCATGGAATGTGGAGTATGAATTGATTTTTTGCCAGATATTACATATGGCACCTTTAAAGATAAGATGTTATTTCAAACCCCATATTGATGTAGCAATAATGAATAGATAGATAGATAGATAGATACTGTATTGATCCCTAAGGGGAAATTCAAAATAACAGGGTGCAGGGTGCCAAACATCTAATTAGATAAGGAGAATTCATGCTAATTATTTTGACAGCCATGCCTAGCTCTTGATCTTTATCAACCAAGTGCTTCCTATGCATGCTGGCTTTATCGACCAGGCGCTTCTATGCTAGCTGGCTTTATCGACCAGGCACTTCCGGTGTTAGCTTCCTATGTTAGCTTTCTATATTAGCTTCCTATGTTAGCTTCCCATGTTAGCTTCCTATTTTAGCTGTCTATATCGTGAATTCCTATGCTAGCTTCCTATGTTAGCTTCCTATGTTAGCTGTCTATATTAGCTTCCTATGTTAGCTTCCCATGTTAGCTGTCTATATCTAATTGTATATTTTAGCTGTCTATGTTAGCTTCCTACCTATGCTAGCTTCCTATGTTAGCTTTCTATATTAGCTTCCTATGTTAGCTTCCCATGTTAGCTTCCTATTTTAGCTGTCTATATCGACCAGGCGATTCCTATGCTAGCTTCCTATGTTAGCTTTCTATATTAGCTTCCTATGTTAGCTTCCTATTTTAGCTGTCTATATCGACCAGGCGATTCCTATGCTAGCTTCCTATGTTAGCTTTCTATATTAGCTTCCTATGTTAGCTTCCTATTTTAGCTGTCTATATCGACCAGGCGATTCCTATGCTAGCTTCCTATGTTAGCTTCCTATTTTAGCTGTCTATATCGACCAGGCGATTCCTATGCTAGCTTCCTATGTTAGCTTCCTATTTTAGCTGTCTATATCGACCAGGCGATTCCTATGCTAGCTTCCTATTTAGCTTCCCCATGTTAGCTTCTATTTTAGCTGTCTATATCGACCAGTGATTCCTATCTATGTTAGCTTCTATATTTAGCTTCCTATGTTAGCTTCCCATGTTAGCTTCTATTTTGGCTGTCTATATCGACCAGGCGATTCCTATGCTAGCTTCCTATGTTAGCTTTCTATATTAGCTTCCTATATATTATGTTAGCTTCCTATTTTAGCTGTCTATATCGACCAGGCGATTCCTATGCTAGCTTCCTATGTTAGCTTCCTACGTTAGCTGTTTTTTTCCCTCCAAAGCATCGCGCAGCCTCATTTCTGTTTAATAACCGTGTGACAGAGTACCGTCACTACAGTTGAGTATGCGCTCTGACTGGCATACCAACGGGCCTGGCTCTTTGCCGTTGCGGTCAAGCTGCAGGTTTAGTGCCCCCGAGACCCGGGTTCAAGACCGGGTGGGGGTCACTGCTCTCTCCGTTCGCTACAAACCAGAAAATTCAAATTGTCAGAGGAATTGGTTGTTGGTGTAAATGTGTTCAAATTTTCCTCTCATTTGCACTCACTATTGCTGTAGTTTGGTCAAATAAACTACATAATGGAAAATAAATCTGACCTTCAATCTCACACAGCTGAGCGAGTAGGCTACCTCTGGCACTGCAAGTCTTAGCTGAGAAGAAAATGGTCACAAAAGAACACATTTCACATTTCTGAACATCCCTGCCTTAGATACTGGGTAGCACAATCACTGCTTTAGGTACTGAATAGCATACAATCACTGCCTTACGTACAGTACTGAGGGCCAGATGTACTAACGCGTGTGCGCCCACTTCAGACGTATTTGTTTCGCAACGTGCGTGTAAAATCATTGCAAAGTATGTACAAACAGGCCACAATGATGTAAAAGCGCAAACTGCCTGAGCTGGACATGGCTAATTGCATTTTTGGTGTCATGCATATGCATTCATGGGAAGATCCAGGGGAAAGTGGGAGTTTAAGTATTAAAAAGATGGGAGGAAGCGTAAAGGCTTTAGTTATGTATTCCGCGGTATGTACAAAGACTGCTCCTGAAAGCGCACGTCTATTCTGCGCCTAAATACTTCCGCCTTGTAAAAGCAGGTGTTAAAGGAATTATCTGGAGTAAAATGCACTTTAGATCAATTTACGGATGATTGGCAGTACATACGTTGAGTTGACATCAAAATCATGTCATTCGGATGTGTTTTGGCTACTTTCACTTTCACGTCATTCACTTAAACTTTCCTACTTGCTAGATTTGACCAATTTTCCATAGCCTACGTGCACAAGTACTTTGAGTAAAACTACTGATCTTCATTATCTCCCATGTTGTCATCAATTAACTTCATTCAACTGCGCTTGTATAGGCTCTGCCATTCAGTTGTGGACGTTCGTAAATTGCGTTTATGGGCGGAGAAAGGCAGAGAAAGGGCAGTTTACACTAGCTTGATAAATACGACGGAAACTTGGGTCTGACAGCGTCCGCAATCTGCGGTTTGTCCATGACACTGATAACGCTACGTTCGCAAATGTACGTACCGGTACATCTGGCCCTGAGTACACAATCTCTGCCTGAGCTAGTGAGTACACAATCAGTTATCATGTATACATCATACATCGCCATATCATGTATGAGAAACCTTTAGTTAGATAACAGCTTTAGTTTCACAGTTTCAGTCAAGCTGGCCTGTTGCATGAGAAAAAGGCAACATCTCGTGTCAAGGGCAGGGGCGTCGTTGGGGGCTAGGAGCTAGGAAGATTCTAAGGGCCCAGCACTGACAGGGGGCCCCCAGAGGGCATATAGAATGTACAGTTTTATGGGGGGGGGGTACAGACTGTCCTGCTCAAGGGACAGTCTGTTAGGCGGCTGTGATCGGAGGCAGTTCATTTTTTAGTCAGAGAATTGACTAGCTCCCTCTTCTCCTTGGCACTAAGTGCCCGCTCCTTCACTGAAATGGCCCCTCTCATACTCACTGATGCTGAGCCTGCTGGTGGCCATATTTGCTCAGGGTTCATTCAGTTACCAGCGGGGGTCACCATCAGATAGGCCTGAATGGAGCAGCTGGGGTGTGGAGGGTAGTAGGATGGATTCATGGATTGGGATAAATGCAGAGACCAAATTTCCCTCACGGGATCAAAAGAGTATATATACTTATACTTATACTATACTTTACTTACTTTTCTGCTTTTTGCACTTCTGGTTAAGCTGCCCCCGCACCACACTCATTGCCCGGCGCCAAACTGCATTTCGTTGGACACACACACCCAACACACTGTGTGAAGCACACACACACACACACCCAACACACCCAACACACAGCTGGTGAGTAGTTGGTGAGAGTACATACCTTAGACACAGTTATAACTCTGCTGGGTAAATATAAACATACCTTAGACACAGTTATAACTCTGTTGGGTAAACACAAACATACCTTAGACACAGTTGTAACTCTGCTGGGTAAATATAAACATACCTTAGACACAGTTTGAGCCTTTGACACTTTAACAATGTCATTCAAACAAACAGGTTTCTCCTCACATACAGTAGTGTGTGTGTGTGTGTGTGTGTGTGTGTGTGTGTTTCTCCTCAAATAGTGTGTTGGGTGTGTGTGTTGGGTGTGTGTGTGTGTGTGTTTCTCCTCACATAGTGTGTTGGGTGTGTGTGTGTGTGTGCTTCACACAGTGTGTTGGGTGTGTGTGTCCAACGAAATGCAGTTTGCGTCTAACCAGAAGTGCAAAAAAGCAGAAAAGTAAGTAAAGTATAGTATAAGTATAAGTATATATACTCTTTTGATCCCGTGAGGGAAATTTGGTCTCTGCATTTATCCCAATCCATGAATTAGTGAAACACACTCAGCACACAGTGAATACACAGTGAGGTGAAGCACACACTAATCCCGGCGCAGTGAGCTGCCTGCATCAACAGCGGTGCTTGGGGAGCAGTGAGGGGTTAGGTGCCTTGCTCAAGGGCACTTCAGCCGTGCCTACTGGTCAGGGCTCAAACCGGCAACCCTCGGTTACAAGTCTGAAGCTAACCAGTAGGCCACAGCTGCCCCACAGGTGGCATAGACAGGTGGTGCATAGACAGGACAAGAAATATAGTGCAGTGTAGACAGTAGTATGCAGTTGGTTTACAGGGGGTGGTTTAGAATAATATAAATTAGCTTTAAATATGTGCAGTGTATTATAGCAGTTACTTTATAAGAGCAGAATAAATATGGCTATTTGATAAGAACAATGTATGAACAACATGTACAGATATGTGCAATGTAGTAGCAGTAACAATATAATAGTAGTAAGAATAATATAGATATATGCAGTGTATTAACAGAATATATTATGAGAAAAAGACTTGAGAGTGTGTTGGGTGTGTGTGTGTGTTTCTCCTCACACAGTGTCTAAATACAAGTCAAGCTGCTTTGGTTAAACACTGGACATTTGAAGTGTTGTTTAGGTATTGATTGCCAAGGAACTGCCATAGTTGCACAGGGCAGCACACAGGACTGTTACACCATAACATCACCACACAGGACTGTTACACCATATCATCACCACACAGGACTGTTGCACCACAACATGGTAAAAGCATGTACACAGGACTGTTACACCATAACATGGTAAAAGCATGTACACAGGACTGTTGCACCACAACATGGTAAAAGCATGTACACAGGACTGTTACACCATAACATGGTAAAAGCATCTACACAGGACTGTTACACCATAACATCAAACAGGACTGTTCCACCATAGCTTGGTGCCATCTATATCTATCTAAAGCCTGTGAGTGAATTTGGGGAGTGTGTGTGTGTGTGTGTGTGTGTGTGTGTGTGTGTGTGTGTGTGTGTGTGTGTGCGCCTATGCATCAGTCTGCTACCCACTTGTGAAGTGGAGCAGGTGCATTCTCACTGGCTTCAAACAGCGTCTTCTATCTTTGGCTCCATTATGATCCAGCAGGCTGCACTCCACCAGCTCTCTGTGTGTGTGTGTGTGTGTGTGTGTGTGTGTGTGTGTGTGTGTGTGTGTGTGTGTGTGTGTCACATCCATCCTCTGAAGGGAGCATTTTGATCCATAGCTCATTCAGTAATTATATTTCTGCTTGGGAGTCGGCACAGCAACGTATGCATTTCCCTTCTGGTCTCATTTGTTGTATTGCCATGGGTTCTCTCTGAAAGCTCCGCACTTCCCTTATTATGGAACAAAAGTCTTGTGGGTGTGACTGCAGGCAACGAGGCCTATATTTCACTGGGGAAAATAGACCACCTTGTTAACCAGGCTGCTTTTTATGCATTGGGTGGACGGGTTTCTGTTTACTCTTTAATGAGAAAATCAGCATGTCAGAAATATGCTTGCATTGAAATATGGAACAAAAGACCTTTTGGGGCTTTCGAGAGTTTTTTCATCATGCTACAAAGCGTGTAATACTGTGAAAATGGAGCACAATAACGAAAGTGGAAAAGACTCGAGAGTGTTTGTAAAACACAATAACGAAAAAAAAGTGGAAAAGACTCGAGAGTGTTTGTAAACACAAAAACGAAAAGTGGAAAAAAAGACTCGAGTGTGTGTAAACACAAAAAAACGAAAAAAGTGGTAAAAAAAACTAAAAAGTGGAAAAAGAGTGTGTGTAAACACTAAAACGAAAAAGTGGAAAAAGACTCGAGAGTGTTTGTTGTTGGTTGGCTCCTCACTCCTTTTACAGTGACTTACATTTCTCTCAGCCTTTACAATCTTACAAATGTAAAAACACTAAAAATACATTAAAAACCACTTTAGACGACACATGACATTCCTAAATGTAAAGGCTAAATGGACTATTTTTGATAATGTTTCTCCTTTTTTTTGATATTTTTCTTCTATTTTGTTTTATCTGTGAAGCGACCTTGGGTGTCCTGAAAGGCGTTTTAAATAAAATGTATTATTATTATTTATTATTATTCCTCTCAGCCTTAACAATCTTACGAATGTAAACATTAGACGCAATCTTACGAATGTAAACATTAGACGCACACAGTGAAGCTGTGAAGTAGAAGACAGATGAACCTCAACATCATTTCATGACTATAATTAGAAAAAGGTCAGTAAATGGTTTAACATTTGGCCAGCTGGGGTTTGGTGGTGGACAAGTCTGACGAGACAGAGTGTGTTCTCCTGTATGGACAGAGAGGAGTGTGTTCTCCTGTGTGTCTGGCTGGTGGAGTCAATAGGACAGACAGAAGTGAGAGAGAGAGAAAGGGAGAGAGAGAGAGAAAGATAGTACTGGGCACATGTTCACACCTGCTGTTTGCAGAAGGATGTGTAGAATGGGAATAAGTGTTACTGGTGATTATATACACACACAGCCACTCTCATTTATACAGGCACACACACACACACACACACACACACACACACACACGCACACACACACACGCACACACACACAGGGATGTCTAAGATGAGAATGAATCCTACTGGAGATGATATACATAGGAAAAAACATGGCAATCCTGATGACATGATGAACTTTTTTGAATGGATTCCCATTATAGTATATATTAGTGCTAACTGAGTTTCCATCGACCAGGAGCTCAGTAACCAGTAAGCTGTGGTGCACGCTGCACACTGTGCCCCTGCAACTTTACATACCAGGCGTATCTAATCATATACACATATATGATTAGATTAGTGACAACTTTATTGTCATTGTGCATAGTACAAGTACAAAGCCAACTAAATGCAGTTTGGCGTCTAACCAGAAGTGCAAAAAGCAGAAAAGTGCAATGTGATAGCCTAAGTAAAAGTATAGTATAAGTATAAGTATATATACTCTTTTGATCCCGTGAGGGAAATTTGGTCTCTGCATTTATCCCAATCCATGAATTAGTGAAAACACTCAGCACACAGTGAATACACAGTGAGGTGAAGCACACACTAATCCCGGGGCAGTGAGCTGCCTGCATCAACAGCGGTGCTTGGGGAGCAGTGAGGGGTTAGGTGCCTTGCTCAAGGGCACTTCAGCCGTGCCTACTGGTCAGGGGCTCAAACCGCAACCCTCCGGTTACAAGTCTGAAGCTAACCAGTAGGCCACAGCTGCCCCACAGGTGGCATAGACAGGTGGTGCATAGACAGGACAAGAAATATAGTGCAGTGTAGACAGTAGTATGCAGTTGGTTTACAGGGGGTGGTTTAGAATAATATAAATTAGCTTTAAATATGTGCAGTGTATTATAGCAGTTACTTTATAAGAGCAGAATAAATATGGCTATGTGATAAAAACAATGTATGAACAACATGTACAGATATGTGCAATGTAGTAGCAGTAACAATATAATAGTAGTAAGAATAATATAGATATATGCAGTGTATTAACAGAATATATTATGAGAAAAAGACTCGAGAGTGTGTTGGGTGTGTGTGTGTGTTTCTCCTCACACAGTGTCTAAATACAAGTCAAGCTGCTTTGGTTAAACACTGGACATTTGAAGTGTTGTTTAGGTATTGATTGCCAAGGAACTGCCATAGTTGCACAGGGCAGCACACAGGACTGTTACACCATAACATCACCACACAGGACTGTTACACCATATCATCACCACACAGGACTGTTGCACCACAACATGGTAAAAGCATGTACACAGGACTGTTGCACCACAACATGGTAAAAGCATGTACACAGGACTGTTACACCATAACATGGTAAAAGCATGTACACTGGGACTGTTCCACCACAGCTTGGTAAAAGCTATCTATCTATCTATCTAAAGCCTGTGAGTGAATTTGGCGCTGTGTGTGTGTGTGTGTGTGTGTGTGTGTGTGTATGTGTGCGCCTATGCATCAGTCTGCTACCCACTTGTGAAGTGGAGCAGGTGCATTCTCACTGAGTATACTTCAAACAGCGTCTTCTATCTTTGGCTCCATTATGATCCAGCAGGCTGCACTCCACCAGCTCTCTCTCTGTGTGTATGTGTGTGTGTGTGTGTGTGTGTGTGTGTGTGTGTGTGTGTGTGTGTGTGTCACATCCATCCTCTGAAGGGAGCATTTTGATCCATAGCTCATTCAGTAATTATATTTCTGCTTGGGAGTCGGCACAGCAACGTATGCATTTCCCTTCTGGTCTCATTTGTTGTATTGCCATGGGTTCTCTCTGAAAGCTCCGCACTTCCCTTATTATGGAACAAAAGTCTTGTGGGTGTGACTGCAGGCAACGAGGCCTATATTTCACTGGGAAAATAGACCACCTTGTTAACCAGGCTGCTTTTTTATGCATTGGGTGGACGGGTTTCTGTTTACTCTTTAATGAGAAAATCAGCATGTCAGAAATATGCTTGCATTGAAATATGGAACAAAAGACCTTTGGGGCTTTCGAGAGAGTTTTTTTCATCATGCTACAAAGCGTGTAATACTGTGAAAATGGAGCACAATAACGAAAGTGGAAAAAGACTCGAGAGTGTTTGTAAACACAATAACGAAAAGTGGAAAAAGACTCGAGAGTGTTTGTAAACACAAAAACGAAAAGTGGAAAAAGACTTCGAGGTGTGTGTAAACACAAAAGCGAAAAAGTGGAAAAAAGACTCGAGAGTGTTTGTAAACACAAAAAACGAAAAGTGGAAAAAGACTTCGAGTGTTTGTAAAACACAAAAAAGCGAAAAGTGGAAAAAGACTTCGAGGAGTGTGTGTAAACACTAAAGCGAAAAGTGGAAAAAGACTTCGAGAGTGTTTGTTGTTGGTTGGCTCCTCACTCCCTTTTACAGTGACTTACATTTCTCTCAGCCTTTACAATCTTACAAATGTAAAAACACTAAAATACATTAAAAACCACTTTAGGCGCGACACATGACATTCCTAAATGTAAAGGCTAAATGGACTATTTTTGATAATGTTTTCTCCTTTTTTTGATATTTTTTCTTCTATTTTGTTTTATCTGTGAAGCGACCTTGGGTGTCCTGAAAGGCGTTTTAAATAAAATGTATTATTATTATTTATTATTATTCCTCTCAGCCTTAACAATCTTTACGAATGTAAACATTAGAGCGCAATCTTAGAATGTAAACATTAGGCATCTACACAGTGAAGCTGTGAAGTAGAAGACAGATGAACCTCAACATCATTTCATGACTATAATTAGAAAAAGGTCAGTAAATGGTTTAACATTTGGCCAGCTGGGGTTTGGTGGTGGACAAGTCTGACGAGACAGAGTGTGTTCTCCTGTGTGGACAGAGAGGAGTGTGTTCTCCTGTGTGTCTGACTGGTGGAGTCAATAGGACAGACAGAAGTGAGAGAGAGAGAGAAAGGAGAGAGAGAGAGAAAGATAGTACTGGGCACATGTTCACACCTGCTGTTTGCAGAAGGATGTGTAGAATGGGAATAAGTGTTACTGGTGATTATATACACACACAGCCACTCTCATTTATACAGGCACACACACACACACACACACACACACACACACACACACACACACACACACACACACACACACAGGGATGTCTAAGATGAGAATGAATCCTACTGGAGATGATATACATAGGAAAAAACATGGCAATCCTGATGACATGATGAACTTTTTTGAATGGATTCCCATTATAGTATATATTAGTGCTAACTGAGTTTCCATCGACCAGGAGCTCAGTAACCAGTAAGCTGTGGTGCACGCTGCACACTGTGCCCCTGCAACTTACATACCAGACGTATCTAATCATATACACATATATGATTAGATTAGTGACAACTTTATTGTCATTGTGCATAGTACAAGTACAAAGCCAACGAAATGCAGTTTGCGTCTAACCAGAAGTGCAAAAAAGCAGAAAAGTGCAATGTGATAGCCTAAGTAAAGTATAGTATAAGTATAAGTATATATACTCTTTTGATCCCGTGAGGGAAATTTGGTCTCTGCATTTATCCCAATCCATGAATTAGTGAAACACACTCAGCACACAGTGAATACACAGTGAGGTGAAGCACACACTAATCCCGGCGCAGTGAGCTGCCTGCATCAACAGCGGTGCTTGGGGAGCAGTGAGGGGTTAGGTGCCTTGCTCAAGGGCACTTCAGCCGTGCCTACTGGTCAGGGCTCAAACCGGCAACCCTCCGGTTACAAGTCTGAAGCGCTAACCAGTAGGCCACAGCTGCCCCACAGGTGGCATAGACAGGTGGTGCATAGACAGGACAAGAAATATAGTGCAGTGTAGACAGTAGTATGCAGTTGGTTTACAGGGGGTGGTTTAGAATAATATAAATTAGCTTTAAATATGTGCAGTGTATTATAGCAGTTACTTTATAAGAGCAGAATAAATATGGCTATGTGATAAGAACAATGTATGAACAACATGTACAGATATGTGCAATGTAGTAGCAGTAACAATATAATAGTAGTAAGAATAATATAGATATATGCAGTGTATTAACAGAATATATTATGAGAAAAAGACTCGAGAGTGTGTTGGGTGTGTGTGTGTGTTTCTCCTCACACAGTGTCTAAATACAAGTCAAGCTGCTTTGGTTAAACACTGGACATTTGAAGTGTTGTTTAGGTATTGATTGCCAAGGAACTGCCATAGTTGCACAGGGCAGCACACAGGACTGTTACACCATAACATCACCACACAGGACTGTTACACCATATCATCACCACACAGGACTGTTGCACCACAACATGGTAAAAGCATGTACACAGGACTGTTGCACCACAACATGGTAAAAGCATGTACACAGGACTGTTACACCATAACATGGTAAAAGCATGTACACAGGACTGTTCCACCACAGCTTGGTAAAAGCTATCTATCTATCTATCTAAAGCCTGTGAGTGAATTTGGCCGCGGAGTGTGTGTGTGTGTGTGTGTGTGTGTGTGTGTGTGTGTGTGTGTATGCATGCATCAGTCTGCTACCCACTTGTGAAGTGGAGCAGGTGCATTCTCACTGAGTATACTTCAAACAGCGTCTTCTATCTTTGGCTCCATTATGATCCAGCAGGCTGCACTCCACCAGCTCTCTCTCTGTGTGTATGTGTGTGTGTGTGTGTGTGTGTGTGTGTGTGTGTGTGTGTGTCACATCCATCCTCTGAAGGGAGCATTTTGATCCATAGCTCATTCAGTAATTATATTTCTGCTTGGGAGTCCGGCACAGCAACGTATGCATTTCCCTTCTGGTCTCATTTGTTGTATTGCCATGGGTTCTCTGAAAGCTCCAGACTTCCCTTATTATGGAACAAAAGTCTTGTGGGTGTGACTGCAGGCAACGAGGCCTATATTTCACTGGGAAAATAGACCACCTTGTTAACCAGGCTGCTTTTTTATGCATTGGGTGGACGGGTTTCTGTTTACTCTTTAATGAGAAAATCAGCATGTCAGAAATATGCTTGCATTGAAATATGGAACAAAAGACCTTTGGGGCTTTCGAGAGAGTTTTTTTCATCATGCTACAAAGCGTGTAATACTGTGAAAATGGAGCACAATAACGAAAGTGGAAAAAGACTCGAGAGTGTTTGTAAACACAATAACGAAAAGTGGAAAAAGACTCGAGAGTGTTTGTAAACACAAAAAAACGAAAAAGTGGAAAAAGATTTCGAGTGTGTGTAAACACTAAAACTAAAAGTGGAAAAAGACTCGAGAGTGTTTGTAAACACAAAAACGAAAAGTGGAAAAAGACTCGAGAGTGTTTGTAAACACAAAAAACGAAAAGTGGAAAAAGACTCGAGAGTGTGTGTAAACACTAAAAC
This sequence comes from Alosa alosa, assembly GCF_017589495.1. Classification (NCBI taxonomy): domain Eukaryota; kingdom Metazoa; phylum Chordata; class Actinopteri; order Clupeiformes; family Clupeidae; genus Alosa; species Alosa alosa. The sequence continues at coordinate 4,607,792 of NC_063204.1, forward strand.
GAAAAGTGGAAAAAGACTCGAGAGTGTTTGTTGTTGGTTGGCTCCTCACTCCTTTTACAGTGACTTACATTTCTCTCAGCCTTTACAATCTTACAAATGTAAAAACACTAAAAATACATTAAAAACCACATTAGACGCACACATTACATTCCTAAATGTAAAGGCTAAATGGACTATTTTTGATAATGTTCTCCTTTTTTTGATATTTTTTCTTCTATTTTGTTTTATCTGTGAAGCGACCTTGGGTGTCCTGAAAGGCGTTTTAAATAAAGTGTATTATTATTATTTATTATTATTCCACTCAGCCTTTACAATCTTACGAATGTAAACATTAGACGCAATCTTACGAATGTAAACATTAGACGCACACAGTGAAGCTGTGAAGTAGAAGACAGATGAACCTCAACATCATTTCATGACTATAATTAGAAAAAGGTCAGTAAATGGTTTAACATTTGGCCAGCTGGGGTTTGGTGGTGGACAAGTCTGACGAGACAGAGTGTG
>NC_063204.1:4610795-4673295 GCF_017589495.1 Alosa alosa
TGGAAAAAGACTCGAGAGTGTTTGTAAACACTAAAACGAAAAGTGGAAAAAGACTCGAGAGTGTTTGTAAACACAATAACGAAAAGTGGAAAAAGACTCGAGAGTGTTTGTAAACACTAAAACGAAAAGTGGAAAAAGACTCGAGAGTGTTTGTAAACACAATAACGAAAAGTGGAAAAAGACTCGAGAGTGTTTGTTGTTGGTTGGCTCCTCACTCCTTTTACAGTGACTTACATTTCTCTCAGCCTTTACAATCTTACAAATGTAAAAACACTAAAAATACATTAAAAACCACTTTAGACGCACACATGACATTCCTAAATGTAAAGGCTAAATGGACTATTTTTGATAATGTTTCTCCTTTTTTTGATATTTTTTCTTCTATTTTGTTTTATCTGTGAAGCAACCTTGGGTGTCCTGAAAGGCGTTTTAAATAAAATGTATTATTATTATTTATTATTATTCCTCTCAGCCTTTACAATCTTACGAATGTAAACATTAGACGCAATCTTACGAATGTAAACATTAGACGCACACAGTGAAGCTGTGAAGTAGAAGACAGATGAACCTCAACATCATTTCATGACTATAATTAGAAAAAGGTCAGTAAATGGTTTAACATTTGGCCAGCTGGGGTTTGGTGGTGGACAAGTCTGACGAGACAGAGTGTGTTCTCCTGTGTGGACAGAGAGGAGTGTGTTCTCCTGTGTGTCTGACTGGTGGAGTCAATAGGACCGACAGAAGTGAGAGAGAGAGAAAGGGAGAGAGAGAGAGAGAGAGAGAGAGAGAGAGAGAAAGATAGTACTGGGCACATGTTCACACCTGCTGTTTGCAGAAGGATGTGTAGAATGGGAATAAGTGTTACTGGTGATTATATACACACACAGCCACTCTCATTTATACAGGCACACACACACACACACACACACACACACACACACACACACACACACACACACACACACACAGGGATGTCTAAGATGAGAATGAATCCTACTGGAGATGATATACATATGAAAAAACATGGCAATCCTGATGACATGATGAACTTTTTTGAATGGATTCCCATTATAGTATATATTAGTGCTAACTGAGTTTCCATCGACCAGGAGCTCAGTAACCAGTAAGCTGTGGTGCACGCTGCACACTGTGCCCCTGCAACTTACATACCAGACGTATCTAATCATATACACATATATGATTAGATTAGTGACAACTTTATTGTCATTGTGCATAGTACAAGTACAAAGCCAACGAAATGCAGTTTGCGTCTAACCAGAAGTGCAAAAAAGCAGAAAAGTGCAATGTGATAGCCTAAGTAAAGTATAGTATAAGTATAAGTATATATACTCTTTTGATCCCGTGAGGGAAATTTGGTCTCTGCATTTATCCCAATCCGTGAATTAGTGAAACACACTCAGCACACAGTGAATACACAGTGAGGTGAAGCACACACTAATCCCGGCGCAGTGAGCTGCCTGCATCAACAGCGGTGCTCGGGGAGCAGTGAGGGGTTAGGTGCCTTGCTCAAGGGCACTTCAGCCGTGCCTACTGGTCAGGGCTCAAACCGGCAACCCTCCGGTTACAAGTCTGAAGCGCTAACCAGTAGGCCACAGCTGCCCCACAGGTGGCATAGACAGGTGGGTGCATAGACAGGACAAGAAATATAGTGCAGTGTAGACAGTAGTATGCAGTTGGTTTACAGGGGGTGGTTTAGAATAATATAAATTAGCTTTAAATATGTGCAGTGTATTATAGCAGTTACTTTATAAGAGCAGAATAAATATGGCTATGTGATAAGAACAATGTATGAACAACATGTACAGATATGTGCAATGTAGTAGCAGTAACAATATAATAGTAGTAAGAATAATATAGATATATGCAGTGTATTAACAGAATATATTATGAGAAAAACAGAATAAATATGGATATTCAGTATGAACCATAGACAGATATGTACAGTATGTACAGCTATGTGCAGTGTGGTAACAGTACCATAGTGCAGATTAACATTATAAGAGTATTAAGAATAAGTGTATGGATGGATAGTATGAAGAGCAGTAGAATAAGGCTATGTATAAGTGTAATTACAGTTTGTACATTCGTAAATAAATAGACCACTATGGGTGGGATAGGGTAGTGCAAATTGTTGGGGGGGATAGTTGTATGTATAGCAAGCTATTAGTATTAGTATCATAGCATTAGTATCATTGTTTAAGACACACCCACCAGTAACAAATCTAGCATTCCCAACTCTTTCCATCTCTTCATCTTTAATGCACCCCGTACACAGAAACAAATCCAGCGTTCACAACTCTTCCCATCTCTTCATCTTTTCCTTGTGCGTCAGCTGTGGAGTTTACTCCCCCTCCCTCCTCCACAGAGTCTCACTGCAGAGTGCAGCTCAGATGGTTGACTCTCTTGGGGAAGTGAAGGATGAACTTCGCCACATAAACCACAAGCTTGGTCATATTATGAACTCTCAGTGGATGTGTGGTTCCCAGTAGGCCTGGCGTTAGCCCTCAGCAAGGTAGCATGAGGGGAAGCAGCCTTCACAGCTGACCTGGCTAATCAGAAATAGCTGATGCCAGCCCGGGTGGGGGTAGGGGTGGGGGGGCTTTTCATAAGCAGCGTTTGGCAGCCATGCAGAGTGCTGCTGCTGATGCCCCACTTCTTTACCCCATTTATAGTCTATCATCCTCAGAACTGACAAAACCGTCATGCATTCTCAGGGAACTCAAACCATATTTTAAGAAACTACTTATTTCATTATCCGGTTAAACTGATTTGCTTAAATCACTACAGACTACAGTCTGCTTTCACAAATCAGAAATTGAGGCTTTTTATTTAATTTTCACTGATCTCATATACCATGAAACCTGAATACTCCTCACCCAGATAGGGAAGAGTGCTTTAACACCGTGCAAGACTCTCGTTGCTTTAACACCGCGCAAGGCTCTCATTGCTTTACCCCTGTGCAAGGCTCTTGTTGCTTTAACACCGCGCAAGGCTCTCGTTGCTTTAACACCGTGCAAGGCTCTCGTTGCTTTAACACCGTGCAAGGCTCTCATTGCTTTACCCCTGTGCAAGGCTCTCGTTGCTTTAACACCATGCAAGGCTCTCGTTGCTTTAACACAGTGGAAGGCTCTTGTTGTTTTAACACCATGCAAGGCTCTCGTTGCTTTAACACAGTGGAAGGCTCTTGTTGTTTTAACACAGTGGAAGGCTCTCATTTAGTAGCAGATAGGGAAGAGCGCTTTAACACCGCGCAAGGCTCTCGTTGCTTTAACACCGTGCAAGGCTCTCGTTGCTTTAACACCGTGCAAGGCTCTCGTTGCTTTAACACCGTGCAACAAGACTCTCGTTGCTTTAACACCGTGCAACAAGACTCTCGTTGCTTTAACGAGACAGCTGTTAAAGACCTGGCCTTATCTGATCATTTTTGCGTGTTCTTTGATGTGTCTATGTCCCCACACACTCAAAACACAGCTATGATGGTAAAAAGGAGAATCATAAATGATCAGACAAGTGCTCTCTTTGAGCAAGCACTTTCACTAAAGTCAAGTCAACTGTCAGACTCTGAAGACTTATTTGATCACTTTAATGCAAAAATGGCAAACATTATGGATGACATTGCTCCATTACAATTCAAGAAAGTTAAGGACAAACAGAAAGCACCATGGAGGCAAAATCCAGCAGTTAAACTTCTAAAAAGAGAGTGTAGGAAGACTAAAAGAAAATGGCGTAAATACAAACTTCAGATCCACTATGAAATCCATAAAGAGATGCTCCGCACATATAACTCTGAAATATGCAAAGCAAGACAATCTTTCTTTTCTAACATTATCAATAGAAGTTCAAATAACACTCATATTCTATTTTCAACTGTTGATAAGTTAACAAATCCCCCCTCACAATTAGCACCTGAACTTCTCTCAACTAATAAATGCAATGAGTTTTCATCTTTTTTTAAAGGTAAAATTGACAAAATCAGACTCAACATATCTGCTCAATTACAAATTCAACAACCTGAACTTCCAGCAACAAACAGGGAAACTAAACTTGATGTCAGAGTTCAGCTTGATAGAACTCTGAAACACTTGAAAAAGCGGTACAGAATCTCAGCCCTTCCACATGTGTCTTAGACACTCTGCCTACCAATTTCTTCAAAACTGTTTTTCACCTCATAGCGGCAGATGTCCTTCAAATTGTAAATGTATCATTGCTGTCTGGCACTTTTCCTAAGTCACTGAAAACAGCTGTTGTAAAGCCACTTCTCAAGAAGAATAACCTGGATGCCTCCATGCTAAACAATTACAGGCCCATATCCAATCTACCTTTTATTGGCAAAATTATTGAAAAAGTAGTCTTTAATCAATTAACCACCTTCCTAACATCAAATGGGTATTTTGATTACTTTCAGTCTGGTTTTCGGGCAAATCACAGCACTGGAAACAGCTCTCATTAAAGTTTCCAATGACATGCGCCTCAACACAGATTCAGGTAAAACATCAGTCCTAGTGCTACTGGACCTTAGTGCAGCATTTGACACTGTTGATCACAATATTTTACTACACAGACTAGAACACTGGGTTGGATTTACAGGCATAGTTATCAGCTGGCTAAAATCATATCTACAAGAAAGGAGCTTCTTTGTTGCCATCGGAAACTGTACCTCAACACCAACGTCCTTGACCTGTGGTGTTCCCCAGGGTCGATCTTGGGGCCACTATTATTCAACCTCTATATGCTCCCACTTGGACAAATCATTCAAAATAATTTGATTTCATATCATAGCTATGCAGATGACACACAAATTTACTTAGCTCTATCACCAAACAACTATGGTCCTCTTGAATCTATGTGTCAGTGTATAGAACAAATCAACACCTGGATGTCTCAAAATTTTCTTCAGCTGAACAAAGAAAAACTGAAGTAATTATATTTGGTAAAAATGAGGAAAGACTTAGGGTTGCCACTCTCCTTGACACAAAAAGGGTTGAAGGCAAAGGATACTGTTAAAAACCTTGGTGTATTAATTGACAGTGATCTAAATTTCAACAGCCACATGAAAGCGATAACTAAATCAGCTTTTACCACCTCAAAAATATTGTCAAACTCAGAGGGCTGATGTCAAAACATGACTTAGAAAAACTCATTCATGCATTTATCTCCAGCAGGGTTGATTACTGCAATGGACTGTTCACAGGCCTTCCTAAAAAAACTATTAAACAGCTTCAGGTGATACAAAATGCAGCAGCTAGGACTCTAACAAAAACTAAAAGAACTGACCACATTACTCCAATTCTTAAGTCCTTGCACTGGCTTCCAGTAAGTCACAGAATTGACTTTAAAGCACTATTGCTTGTTTATAAATCAGTAAATGGAGCAGGACCTAAATACTTGTCAGACATGCATCAGCAGTACACACCTTCTCGTCCTCTCAGGTCCCAGGTGAAAAACCTGCTAGTAAAACCTACAGTTAGAACTAAACATGGTGAAGCAGCTTTTAGCTGCTATGCGGCTCAGCTGTGGAACCAACTTTCGGATGACATTAAAAAGGCCCCAACTGTAGCCAGTTTTAAATCTAGACTTAAGACCAAACTGTTCTCAGGCGGCTTTCTGCTTACTGTGCCGAGTTACAAATTCTGAATCTGCCTCGATAATTATTCTACTTTGTCTTTTATTACTTTTTTTTTTTCTACTTTTGCCTTTGTTTTTGCTTACTAATTATTCTTTATTTTAAATGATTTTACCTTGTGTTTTATGTTTTCTTTTTATTATGATCTTTACCTTTTAACTATTCTTTGACTATATTGCCCTTCTATGCTTTTATTTGTTATTATCGTTTGGTTTTGTTTATGTAAAGCACATTGAATGACCTCTGTGTATGAAATGTGCTATATAAATAAACTTGACTTGACTTGACTTGACTTAACACCGTGCAGCAAGACTCTCATTGCTTTAACACCGTGCAAGGCTCTCGTTGCTTTAACACCGTGCAAGGCTCTCGTTGCTTTAACACCGTGCAACAAGACTCTCGTTGCTTTAACACCGTGCAAGGCTCTCGTTGGTTTACCCCTGTGCAAGGCTCTCGTTGCTTTACCCCTGTGCAAGGCTCTCGTTGCTTTAACACTGTGCAAGGCTCACGTTTGTCTGGGAGGATCCTGGTGTAAAAAGCATCCACTATGTCATGATCAGTTTCACACTATTTCAACCCAGCGTGGCCAGTGGAGCGTCCGTGCGCATATGTCTGGTGTGGACCCACATGGTGAGGAGCGTCTGGCCAAAACCGTCTATGAGCCGCTCCAATGCTGATGATCATGTGTTGAGGGAAGAGTATTACAGAGATTCATTTCTGAAGCGCCAGCCACACCAGCCATTTGATATCACCCATCTTTTACCCACACCAGCCATTTCATATCACCCATCTTTTACCCACACCAGCCATTTCATATCACCATCTTTTACCCACATTCTTGGAGACAGTATGTGCTGCTGAAGGGCAACAGCTGTTTCAGTGGTTTCAGAATCAGACATATTGGAGTGTATGCATATCACCGATCTGGTTTCAGAATCAGTGATATTGGAGTGTATGTATATCACAGATCTGGTTTCAGAATCAGACATATTGGAGTGTATGTATATCACCGATCTGGTTTCAGAATCAGACATATTGGAGTGTATGTATATCACAGATCTAGTTTGAGAATCAGACATATGGAGTGTACATGTATATCACAGATCTGGTTTCAGAATCAGACATATTGGAGTGTATGTATATCACCGATCTGGTTTCAGAATCAGACATATTGGAGTGTATGTATATCACAGATCTGGTTTCAGAATCAGACATATTGAAGTGTATATCGCAGATCTGGTTTCAGTCACTGGTGTCTCTAAAGTAATACAGAACATATGCAATGTATATTATTTACAGACTCACAACGCACAATCAATACATTTGCATAATCATCACATTGCGCGTCACATATAGGAGTGAAAGTGTGATAAATATTTGTAAAATACAAACACACAGGTACATATAGGTGATGAATATTGTAAAATACATACTGGTACATATAGGTGATGAATATTTGTAAAATACAAACATACTGGTAGATGTAATAACATACCAGTACATATAGGTATAGGTGTAATACCTCACTAATAACGCATGTGGCTATGGCTTAGCATGTGATGGTGTATGTGATCTATGTGTGTGTGTCTGTGGGCTATGTGTGTGGGTGTCTGTGGTATGTGTGTGTCTATGGTCTGTGTGTGTGTGTGTGTGTATGTGTGTGTCTGTGGTCTGTGTGTATGTCTGTGGTCTGTGTGTGTGTGTCTGTGGTCTGTGTGTGTGTGTCTGTGGTCTGTATGTGTGTGTCTGTGGTTTGTGTGTGTGTGTCTGTGGTTTGTGTGTGTGTGTGTCTGTGGTTTGTGTGTGTGTGTCTGTGGTTTGTGTGTGTGTGTGTCTGTGGTCTGTGTGTGTGTGTGTCTGTGGTTTGTGTGTGTCTGTGGTCTGTGTCTGTGGTTTGTGTGTGTGTGTCTGTGTGTCTGTGGTTTGTGTGTGTGTGTGTCTGTGGTCTGTGTGTGTGTCATTCATGATATGAATGTGTAATCCCTTTCAGAACTTCCCTTTTCCACACCAATATCACTCAAACGAGACCCTTTTTCCCACATGTCTTGTCAGAAAATTGAAGATGATCGACTCAGGGCACCTTTTGCGCATCCTGATGGCGTGTGTGTGTGTGTGCGTGCGTGTGTGTGTGCGTGCGTGCGTGTGTGAGGACAGGACCGGGTCCAGGGCTCACCTCCCAGTAATCAGACAAATAGCTTTGCACTCCTCTCCACTCCTTTCCTTTCGGGCCGGCTGCCCTCGGTGCGTCAGCGGTGTAGCCTCTTCATTAAGGCGGACAGCTGTGGTTCCCCCCCAAACACACACACACACACAGAAACACACACACACACACACCCTGGGAGAATGGCCAAAACACTTCTCTGTGCTCGCATCACCGCTCTGGCTCCTCCACACGTCCGTTTGAACACCTTCCCCCCTCACCACACAAACACACCCACACATGCACACAACCACACAACCACCCCTCACACACACACATTTTACTTTATTTCCCCTGGGGATCCATAAAGTATCTATCTATCTATCTACACAAACACACACACAACCACACACACACACAACCACCCCCCCCCCACACACACACACACACACAGAAACACACACATAACCACACACACACACACACAAAAACACAACCACCCCCGCTACACACAGACACAGAAACACACACATATACACACAACCACACACACTCACAACCACCCCCCCATACACACACACTCCCGTAGGGTGTGACCTTGTACTGTGTGTGACAAAGACTTTCTTTGATGTGTTACGCCACCTGACACTACCTGACTTGGATCTTTCAGGCGTTGACAGAAGACCTCAGCTGTGTCCAGTGAAACGTGTGCGCAGTTGGACTCCACTATGGCGTCCATATTTGGCTCAAGTCCACTATCCTCAAGCCTACACACTCTCAGACTAAACAGCACTAGTTGACCTCATGAAAATATTTAGAATTGAACCAAATATATTAAAAATGGATGTGATGCTGCATGAGAACAGCATTTATAGCCTGAATTGGCCTTTATATTGTATGAATATATTAGTTTATTTTACAACGCTTTATTCAAACCTTTATTAACAATAACATAACCATGACAGTTTTTGGAAGATGGCACGTATAGTGGCATGTTTTCCTTGAAGATATTTACCAATCCAAAATCCAATGTTAACGTACCCACAAACTGCTGACTGTTATCACAATCAGTGAATCTCTGAAGTGAGCTTCAGAAATAGAACAATCATACGTCTTCATTCACGTTTTGTTCCACTCATATAATACAGCATATTCCACTCATATAATACAGCATATTCCACTCATATAATACCACTCATATAATACAGCAGCATATTCCACTCATATGCAAGTGCAAGTGCTACCTCAAAAGACCCAAAACACAAACACAGCCCAGTCACCGATCAAAAAGTGCTCACTGATGCCACTCTGACTCATCCCAGTCAGGTTTGTTTAAACGGAACAAAAATAATCCAAAAATGGCACTGCAGGCCTCCCTCGGCTCAGTCCGGTCCCCGGAGGACGCTGCCCCCCCCAGGAGCCGGCCCGCGGGTGGGCTGGCAGTGTTGACTGAGAAGAGAGGAGCTGAAGAAGGAGGTATCATCTGGCACGGTGAGGACGCTGTCATATCTGACATCTGGACGGTTTATGAAAGACACTCACTACAGCACTGCCAGGGCTTATTTCAACCCGTTTGTTTGTTTGTCTGTTTAACAGTCTGTCATTGTTCTCGTAATTCCTGAAGCTATGAAAGCACTGACATAAGCTGTCATGACATGAAATAAAACAGAATGAATTAATTGTAATAACAAAGCCATTTACCGGCAATTAAGCTTCCATGGCATGTTTACATCAGATAATTTGTCAAGTATGCTACCCCTAGATTTATTAAAATGGGCCATTTGTGATCTTGAAGCCTCAAGTGGCAAGAAACTCATCAAGAATGAACTCATAATTAGTATTGTATTAGACTGGATGACATATTTGATAGCAGTGATACTCAGAACAGTAGTTTATAAATAGTACAGACAAATCTCAGTATTTTACTGAGAGATACACAGAAGATGGCTGTAGTCTACCATATTATTCAGCACATATTATTCAGATCACTGCAGATGGGGGTGGATCATTTGTAGTCTGTGAAGATAAATACCATAAGTACATCTTATTCAGATGACTGCAGACGGGGTGGATCATTTGTAGTCTGTGAAGATGAAAAGCAGTTCAAATGCCTCCCAGCAGCTTTGTGCACGTCCCTCCTCCTTTCACAACATGCAGATCCCCACAAAGATTTCATTCCTTCTGCTGAAAAGAGAAAATGTTACAGTTTACTCCAGCCAGGAACGTAAACGGCAGATGCTCCCTCCCTCTTAGTGACAGACAGACAGACACACACACCACACACACACACACACCACACACACACACACACACACACACACACACACTTGTCAGGGCCAGGGTGAAGATCAATTCAAATTGTATTGTGTTCAACAACAGACCATTTGACCTCAAAAGAGAGGCAGCTATTCCAACATAATATCAGAGATCATATCTGCTGGGTCATGGGTAGCTTGTTGGGTCATGGGTAGTTTGTCTTGAATGCTCATCTGCCGTATTCCCTGAGAATCTTGAAAATCAAGAGTTATGTTGCTACTGAAAACGGTCTTGAGAAGAAACAAGTTAAGGTCATTGCACTTCTACCAAAATGATCAAAGTGGGGAGAGTTTTATTGCCATTACAGAATAGCATCAGTAAAGCATATTTACATGAGCAGCTTTGTGGCTAAGGTCACAGCATAGCACAGAGAGGTTTATTTCAGATCAATCTATACAGTTGTGACACAAGTACAGGGCATTTGTAAAGCATGATGTTAGCAATTTCTTGACAACTTGACAAAAATGACAAAACCCTTCACACACTTAATTTCAGCATTTTCTTACAAACTGTAAAGCGACATTCCAAATAGTTTATTTTGAAGCGTTTTTTATTCACGAATGTGCATTTTCAGATAACACAGTGTTCCCACTAAAGCGGTTTGAAGCTGGCCCGGCCCGCACACCACTGGCACTGTAAAATAAGTCCTCAGCCTGCCAGGCAGAGTTTCAGGGGGAGGACGAGGAGTGCTGAAATTAATTGAAATGAAATGCAAAGCCCGTCACTGAGGCATGTCTCAGTATATCATAAATACAAAATGGGCCCCTTTCCCCCTGTCTCTCCTCTCCTCTCTCCCCTCTTCTCTCCCCTGTCTCTCAGCTCTGGGCCAGGGCCCGGCGGCCTCTCTGAGTTACTGCCAGAGCCATCTTTTAACACAAGCACCCAACGAGAGGATGAATGAGCTCCTCTGCCGACTCTGTCGCTGGTGATTCGGAGGCATGAATCAGGCAGCTCTGTTCTCTGTTGTGTGTCACAAGAACCAAGAGGCCACTTTTTATTTAAGTGTTATTATTTTAGATATACTGTATGTTGCTATCGTAATGGGTGCCTACAACTTACATCATACCATTGTATTTGTCATGGTGACTGTGTGTGAGTGAATGAAAGAGACTATAAGCATTTTCAGGAATGGTAAAGGAAAGGATATGGTCCTGCATTGTAAGGATAGGGTCCTGCATTGTAAGGATATGGTCCTGCATGGATATGGTCCTGCATTGTAAGGATATGGTCCTGCATTGTAAGTGGTGATCTGTAAAAGCATCATCCTTCTGACACACACACACTCACATACTGTACACTTACACACATACTGTACACTTGCACACATACCAGCAGAGGAGGTTTATGGAGCTCGATTGCGTCTCTCAAGGAAAGTAGTCACTGTCAGCTCCCCTCACCCACACACACACACACACACACACACACACACATACACACACATACATAAACACACACGCGCGCAAGCACGCACACACACACACACGCGCGCAAGCACGCACACACACACTGACACACACACACACACACACGCGCGCGCGCGCAAGCACGCACACACACACACACGCACGCACACACTGACACACATTTTCTGTCTGTTTTCCTCTGTCCCTCTCCTCCTCCAGTCTGACACATTCCGATAATCCACACCTACTAACACACACACACACACACACACACACACACACACACACACACACACACACACGTATGCTTTCCTGGAGTGTTGCCACCAGCGTCCTGCATGCAGCCACAGAGGTTCAGCTAATCCCTGTTTGGTTTAGACCCTGACAAGCTGACAAGAGGAGATCAACATGTACACACATACGCCCACATGTACACACACACACACACACACACACACACACACACACACACACACACACACATACACACACGCATATCCTCTGACAATCCTGTATCATGTCTCAAATAAGACTGGCAGAGACTTGCTTGTCACAGAGAATATCAGAATTCAGCTGTGCTTCTGAGAGGCTTATTGCCGTGCTCTGTGTCGTCCCTGCAACTCTCTCTCTCTCTGTCTCTCTACTCTCTCTACTCTCTCTCTCTCTGTCTGTCTCTCTACTCTCTCTCTCCCTCTCTGACTCTCTCTCTCTCCCTCCATGCTCATCAACAGTAATGCTCCTGCATATATTACATACACTGTGTAAGTAGCTTGGTTCACACACGCAGTCAAGGACACACACATACACACACACACACACACACACACACACACACACACACACACACACACACACACACACACACACACAGCCGCCCCTGCATGGTGAGTTTGACTCCAAACCACGGCTTACTGGCTGGAACAGATGCAGGAAATGCAGAGACTTGGGGAGTAACTGATGCTTTAGGCTTTGAGTTGTCTTAGAGAGATGCAGAGACTTGGGAGTGAAGAATGTCTCAGGCTTTGAGTTGTCTTTGAGTTCCCTATGTATTTGAGACTTGAGTTCCCTAATAGTATGATTTGAGACTTGAGTTCCCTAATAGTATGATTTGAGACTTGAGTTCCCTAATAGTATGTATCCTGCATCTCTAGTACACATCTCCACAATAATGTAGTACACATCTAGTACACATCTAGTACACATCTCTAGTACACATCTCCACAATAATGTATCCTGTATCTCTAGTACACATCTAGTACACATCTCTAGTACACATCTCCACAATACTGTATCATGTATCTCTAGTACACATCTAGTACACATCTCTAGTACAAATCTCCGCAATACTGTATTTTGGTCTGGATAAAGCTTCTGCTGGGTTGCTGCAGTTGCTGGGTTCATGTGCTTGATAAAGGCATGCATGTTGTAGTCCCTGTAAGTCCCTGTAAGCATGTCAGCCGGCAACGAGATCCGGTCTGTCCAAAATATCCTCAGCACGTTGTGACTCCTAAAGAAACGATGTCGAGTCCAAGTGACGGTGCATACACGCTGCTATCAACACGAGCTGGAATGTAACGCCATCTTTATGATATGTAAAAAAATATTCTGTCTCTGATTAAATACATTTTACCTCATCATTCAGAGTATGTGACAGAGTGTTCTACAGTGAGCAGCTTTCATTAGCTCTTAAAGTAATTTCATTGCAAAGCTGTATGGGATGCTGAAGGCTTAACAGACAAAGAGGTTTATGTACACGGAATACGGGCCAAAGCATATCTGCCAGATATTAGTCTACAGATCAAATTGATATCTTACAGACTCTCTCACTCTTCCTGTCTTACACACACACACACACACACACACAATTTGTTTCTAAAACAAGACATGATGAAAATGGCAAAACTAACTGTGCTGTGGTGGAACTGGCTAGTGTCCGTGTGCTGTGGTGAAACTGGCTAATGTCAGTGTGCTGTGGTGGAACTGGCTAGTGTCCATGTGCTGTGGTGGAACTGGCTAGTGTCCGTGTGCTGTGGTGGAACTGGCTAGTGTCCGCTCCACATTGTGTTCAGGTGCCCACTTTCTTCCTGTCACTCCTCACTATGTCCTCACCTGTCACTCTTATCATTGAAATGCAAAAAGCCCAAAATACACGATGGCAAAACTACTGATGAGAATTCTATCTCTTACACACACACACACACACACAATTTCAGTAACACCAAACCAGTGGCGGAACAAGTCATAATAAATATCCTCAGCACGTTGTGACTCCTAAAGAAACAATGTCGAGTCCAAGTGACTGTGCATACACGCTGCTATCAACACGAGCTGGAATGTAACGCCATCTTTATGATATGTGAAAAAATATTCTGTCTCTGATTAAATACATTTTACCTCATCATTCAGAGTATGTGACAGAGTGTTCTACAGTGAGCAGCTTTCATTAGCTCTTAAAGTAATTTCATTGCAAAGCTGTATGGGATGCTGAAGGCTTAACAGACAAAGAGGTTTATGTACACGGAATACGGGCCAAAGCATATCTGCCAGATATTAGTCTACAGATCAAATTGATATCTTACAGACTCTCTCACTCTTCCTGTCTTACACACACACACACACACACACACACAATTTGTTTCTAAAACAAGACATGATGAAAATGGCAAAACTAACTGTGCTGTGGTGGAACTGGCTAGTGTCCGTGTGCTGTGGTGAAACTGGCTAATGTCAGTGTGCTGTGGTGGAACTGGCTAGTGTCCGTGTGCTGTGGTGAAACTGGCTAATGTCAGTGTGCTGTGGTGGAACTGGCTAGTGTCCATGTGCTATGGTGGAACTGGCTAGTGTCCGTGTGCTGTGGTGGAACTGGCTAGTGTCCGCTCCACATTGTGTTCAGGTGCCCACTTTCTTCCTGTCACTCCTCACTATGTCCTCACCTGTCACTCTTATCAATGAAATGCAAAAAGCCCAAAATACACGATGGCAAAACTACTGATGAGAATTCTATTTCTTACACACACACACACACACACAATTTCAGTAACACCAAACCAGTGGCGGAACAAGTCATAATAAATATCCTCAGCACGTTGTGACTCCTAAAGAAACAATGTCGAGTCCAAGTGACTGTGCATACACGCTGCTATCAACACGAGCTGGAATGTAACGCCATCTTTATGATACGTGAAAAAATATTCTGTCTCTGATTAAATACATTTTACCTCATCATTCAGAGTATGTGACAGAGTGTTCTACAGTGAGCAGCTTTCATTAGCTCTTAAAGCAACACCAAAGAGTTTTTTCTACCTTAAAATAATGTTTCCAAAATCGTTTCAGTGGTTCATCAACTCGTAACAGGGTGAACGGCACTTCTGCATTTCGCCCCATGACCCTCTATCGGCTATAACCGCACTATGTGCGTTTGCCAGATCGGGTAGCGGATCTGTAGTTCGATGGAATGACACATAAGAAACTACAAATGTGACTTGCATCTGATGTCGCAATACATCGTACTTTCATAAAATCATGCAACATATTCTACCTTGTCTGTGGACATTGTTATTTCCAAAGCCAGTGCTGGATAAACAAATAGTGCGTGCGACAGAGGAAAAGTTCTTTGGTGTTGCTTTAAAGTCATTCTAGTGCAAAGCTGTATGGGATGCTGAATGCTTAACTGACAAAGAGGTTTATGTACACGGAATACGGGCCAAAGCATATCTGCCAGATATTAGTCTGAGATCAAATTGATATCTTACAGACTCTCTCACTCTTCCTGTCTTACACACACTGGCTAGTGTCCGTGTGCTGTGGTGAAACTGGCTAATGTCCGTGTGCTGTGGTGGAACTGGCTAGTGTCCGTGTGCTGTGGTGAAACTGGCTAGTGTCCGTGTGCTGTGGTGAAACTGGCTAGTGTCTGCTCCACCTTGTGTTCAGGTGCCCACTTTCTTCCTGTCACTCCTCACTATGTCCTCACCTGTCACTCTTGGTTATGGCTATGGATTTAGCAGACACCTTTGTCCAAAGCGACACATAAATACAAAACAACATAATAATATTTAAAATTGAACAAGGAACAGATTATAATATTGGTCAAATATAATAAGGAGAATAGTTATAATACACAATAATATCAATTCAATCAATAGCCTAATAAAAAGCAATGGAAAAAAGGGGAAAGGCAATAATAAAACAATAATGTCCATTCAATCAATAATATAAAAACAATGACATGCTAAGACTACATTAAGGAGAATATCAATAATAAACAATAATGTCAAATTAATTAACAGCCCAATTAAAATAGAACAACATTATACAAACCATAACACAAGCGCTTAAACAACTAAGTATATGTTGAATAGGAATGTCTTTAGACCCCTCTTAAATGACCCAAAACTACCACAGGAACAGAGAGCACTGGGCAATTCATTCCACCAACATGGAACCACTGAAGAAAAGAGTCTGGAATTAGACCCAGTTTTCATGACTGGTCGACACAACAGACGCTCACCAGAAGACCGCAGTGGGCGATTGGGGATGTAAGGCTTGATTATTGAATTAAAATAACTAGGAGCAGATCCAGTTAGTGTCCTATAGGCCAAAGTGAGAGATTTAAATTTAATTCTGGCTACTACAGGGAGCCGATGGAGAGTAACTAGGAGAGGAATTACATGTGTCCTCTTTGGCTGATTGAAGACCAGGCGTGCTCCACCATTCTGAATCAGCTGTAATGATCTTATTACACAAGCGGGTAAGCCAGCTAATTGTGAATTACAATAGTCCAGCTTAGAGATGACCATGGTCTGAACAAGAACTTGTGTGGAATCTTGTGTCAGATAAGGTCTGATCTTCCTAATGTTGTAAAGCATAAACCGACATGATTTTGCAATAGAAGCTATATGCTCAGAGAAGTTAAGTCGGTCATCAAATACAACGCAAAGTTTCGTGCCGATCTAGTTGGGGTCAGTGAAGTTGAGTCAAGATGGATGTTAATCTGTTGGGAAGTAGCTGTTTTAGCTGGAAACACCAAAAACTCTGTTTTTGAGAGATTAAGCTGAAGGTGCCGATCTTTCATCCAGGCTGAAATATCTTTAAGGCATGCAGAAATCGGGTGGGAAACGCTAGAGTCGTCAGGTGGGAAAGACAGGTAAAGTTGAGTGTCGTCTGCATAACAGTGATAGTCAAATCCATGGGAGCGAATGGTATCACCTAAGGAAGTGGTGTAAATAGAGAAAAGCAAGGGTCCTAATACTGATCCCTGAGGCACACCTGTGGTGAGGTCATGAGACTTAGATACCTGCCCCTGCCAAGACACGTTGAAAGAACGCCCTTTAAGGTAAGATTCAAACCAGTCAAGAGCTTTCCCAGAAATTCCCAGTTCACTTATCAATGAAATTCAAAAAGTCCAAAATACACGATGGCAAAACTACTGATGAGAATTCTATCTTTTACACACACACACACACACACACACAATTTCAGTAACACCAAACTCTGTTTTTAGGCCAGTAATATATGCACACACGGATACCAACAACTGAGATATCGAAACTCCTGGTTTTGCATTGTGAGGGTATTTAGTTGAGTCTGAAACAGAGACAGACCTGCACACCTCACCACCGCCCCCACCACCACCGCCTCCCCCTCACCACCACGCCCCACCATGTCCCCCACCACCACGTCACCACCACGAAACACAATCACTTCTGCTACACTTATGTAAAAATGTGTGAACACATTCGCAAGAGATGACTTCTGCTGTGCAAAGAATGTAGTCATGAAGATCAAGTGGGTTCCAGTTTACTTAAGCAGGTAAAAGCAATCGAGAAAAACTGTAACTGTTTTGAGAACGTGATGTCAGAGTTGACACAGGTATCAAAACGATCGAGAAAAACTGTAATGTGCACAACCATAGACTTTCTAATGAGGAGACACAGCACTCAAAAAATCCTTCATAGAAATGCATGGGGTTAGTTTGTAACGCCGTTGTCTACACATATCCCACCCCTTCCTCGGCAAAACGTCGACATGTGAATACATTGAGCCAATCATGTAGTGTGATGTGAATACATTGAGCCAATCATATGTTGTGTTGTGAAGACATATTCCCAATCATGTGTTGCAGGGCTGCCAACTTTTCAAAAAACCTTGGAGTGAGATTTGGTGGGGCCAACTAAAATTTTGCTGCGGAAATTTTTGTTTGGCTCGTTCAGCATTATACCGTACAGTAAAAAAAAGTATATCAGTGGTTCTCAGATGTAGGGACCAGGGTCCCAGAGTTAAATTAACATTGGTATCAAAGGGATCTAGCCAATTGCTAGGACCATGGGCGTTGGAGGCATTCTGAAAGTGCGTGGGACATTTCAGTGGGGGGTATGGGTGTCCTCCCCCAGAAATTTTTTTTTGGACTAGATGCAATTTCCTGAATTCTGGTACATTTTAACAGGTTATTTACATACTTCTATATAACAAAATAAAGCCAGCCTACGAAATTAATAAAAAGTAAATCATGCATAATTTAAAAATAACTCAATATATAGGCTACTTGGCTATGCAATAAGGTTTCCATTACAGCACCGCAGATGTTCAATGAACGCATGAAAGCGGATAAAGTAAATTAAATATCAAACTAAAGCGAAAATGTCATGCTTTTGAAGGCCTACCATTGTGCAGTCTAGCTGTGGTTAGTGACGTGATGCTGTTAATGGGGAGTTTTACATAAACCTATAGGTTATTATTTATTTGGCGTACCTATAAGGCTTTTTATCTTATCAAAAGTGAGGGGGACGACTGATCTCTTCAACACTGCGGGGGATTTGGCGCTTGTCGCTGTGTGTGTGACAGAAGCGGAATGGGAGAAAGCGTGTAACAAAAAAAAGCTTCGGCGGCATTTGGCATAAATGGGAGAATCCAATGAAAATGACAATGAAGCACTAAACAGATGCTGAAAACAGCACTGGTATTTCGCACGGCAAAAGTGTGTGTGTGTGTGGGGGGGGGTCCAAACTAACAATTTTAAAAAGTGGGTTTGTGTTTTGTAAGAATTTAAGAAATGTTTGTATATTTGAACGTTTAAATGCATCAATCTGGTGCACTTTTAAAAATAAATTCAGAGGACAGGCTTATTTTTATGGAAATATTTGTGCTGTAGCCTAAGCTATTTTGCACTTCAGAATTATAACCATGCATACACAGGTGGAATAGTTATGGTGATATTGCAATAAGTTCACAACCACAAAAACATATGGTACATTTCACAGTTCAGAAAGGTTAAAAAATGTGTGTACATTTCAGCACTCCATGAAATTATGCAGAAGTGGTCACCTGTGTTATTCAGCTAGTTCATTTAAGATAATATATTGGTCATTGTAATGGCCATAGCCTATAGCCTACAGGCTATTCCTTTTTCAGGATGTACCCATATCTGCATGATGTGAATGTTTGCATATGGCTTATGTCAGGCTTTATATCAATATTTGTGTCTCCTTATTTGATTTTCTTCATATTTTTGCATTAATGTCACTAGAAAGCATGCCAATATAAATATATTCATTTAGCCTATCTGTATAAGTGGGATTGGCTGGAACCTGACAATATAAGAACCATGATAGGGTTAATCTATGGCTGAGCAATTTACAAAAATGTATGTAGGCCTACTGCCAAATAGTTTACATTAGAATACATTATAATTTCGCCCCAATGAGGCTATGTAGAAATGTGTTGCAATTTCAAAAACAAAGGCATGCTTTATATCCTCGTATTCGGTACGGTTTGCTGTTTATTGTGATATTAGGTTTGCCACGTGTTGTGTGAAGGGTTAGACAGGCATGGATTACTGCACGGGCCTACCGAGCCCAGGCCCAGGGGCCCAAGGGGTCAGGGGGCCCTGAAGCCCAAGCCTTTGCATGGAATCATTGCCTCAATATCAACAAATCAGGATGTAGGCTATGAGCCTGATTGAATTTAGTATTGGCCAAATGCACCAGAATACAGGAAATCACAGCAAACAAATTCTTTTTTTTTCTGGGGGAGGACCCCCAAACCCCCCCTCCCACATATTTGACAATTAGTGGGGGGTCCTTAATACATCTGGGCCCAGGGGCCCGAAAGTTCATAATCCGCCCATGGGGTTAGAAACTGAGAGTAATGGGTGTGCACTGTGTGCAAAATGCAAATATGATTAGCCTAAATTGCACGTCGGTTCAATGATAATTTTCTCGCGAACCATTTATCACAGCAATATGGCGCTAATATCATTGGAAAGCTTAGATTCCTCTCGTTAACATGATGTGTGATATCATGTATAGGTTTAGTTTAGTTGAACCTCATCTGCCAGGTATTTGACCTACCACGTTGACACTTCAGCGTGAAAAATACTCAAAGCATAGGCCTACCTGAAGCCGGGGAAATGCGGGGGGAATGCGCCTGGGATGGCATCTGAAGTAGCATCGCAAATGAGAGAAAATTTTGAAAATTCCACAGACAGGGGGTGCTCTTGAACCCTCTCGCCGTCTCTGAAAGCATAACCATGGCTCAACAGGTAGATCTATAGATAGGCTAAACTCATTTTTCAGGCATCTGACCGACCGGGTTGACACTTCAGCGTGAGAAATCATTGGGTGTGCAGGTGAGTGTGTGAAACTAATCAAATGAGTGTGTCTCACGGCCAATGCGTGAGAGTTGGCAGCTATGTGTTGTGAACTCGCCACTGGAGCAAGATTGGTGTCGTGAAGCCTTGCGCACGCGCATTTCTGCTGAATAGGATGCCCGATGAGCCCAAAAAGCGTTGCCATATGGCCGCCGAGTGGAGGGACTTGCCTAAAAGGACTTTGGCACAACACACCGGTAAGTCCTAGGCTTTGGCTGTATCTACTCCCCTTGTAGCCCAGTTAGTGGTTCTGGCATTTCTCTGTGTAGAATTTTCTACTCACAGTGTGTGATTGTCGTTCGTTCCAGCAAGAATGTCACATTGATCTGTCGCATTTGGCTTCCTTCAGCCCTGGCCATGGTCTGCCTTGGAGCCAGGGGCAACACTGAGGCCCAAATGCACAAGGTAAGCTCACAGTGTTTAAATGTACGAGATTCACAATGAATTTTAGTGAACCACAGAATGACCTCACACAGTAACATACAGTAACAGGCTTTGTACTGGTCTACTGCTGGTTGGTGTCTGGGCTGTATCTGGGCTTGAGTGGTCAAGGGTGCTTTTTGCCTTATAGGCTATATGTTATTTCATATAAAATAAACGCTTTAGCCACTGCGGTCAGTTTTGTTATCTTACCTCAGCCCCACCCCTTTTTACATGCAGCTGGTAGGAAGAGGAGGCTGCCAACTGATGTCTCTGATGACACTGTCATAAACTTATTCATTACCCTTATATGTATTACCCTGTCTGTTCAACCCCTAGTTACTCTGGAGATAGCAATGATGGTCAGATACATACCGGTTACATGCAGTTATTGGCTCACATGTGTTGGGTGTAACATGGTAAAGTCTGCTGTTAACTCTGCGTTGTGTTGTCATTGAATAAATGGCGAGTCTTGTTGTACAGTAGTTGGCTATCTGCAACCGTTTATTTGTTGCCTCTGACAACAATACAGACAACAGTCTGTATTGTCTTTCCCTGTCTTTCCCTGATTGCTGACATGTAGGCTAATTTTAAAAACTTAGGAGGGAATATCAACAGTTAAGGTAGCCTGGCTAGTGTAACAATAGGAATTGTTGTCCCACGGGCTTGTTAAAGTGTGACACCTGAGACAGGGCAAGAGGTGAATGCACTGATTGTATACGTGTCCCAAAAAACTAATAAAAGTATTGCCCCGTTGGGCAGAATTAACATATTCTGTAGCCCGAGTGAGTGAGAAGGAGCAGAATATAAGATGGTGGCAGCGGTCACGGACTTGACCTGTTTTACGACCGTCTAATTTGAAATTAAGAGTTCAGCTGTTTTCAGTGTTTTAGTGGGAAGCGCGGCAAAGCTAGAATTGGCATAGGCTACGACTCGAATTAGCATACCAACGCCAGTCATGGAAGGATGAAACCTCCACAACCGTTGTGCATGGACTCGGGTAACCTTGCGAAGTCATGGAAGACATGGAGAGAAGAGTTTATGCTTTATGTGGATTTAACCATGGACGATGACGACGAAAAGACCAAGGGAAAACTTTTCAGTTATCTTGTCAGCGAGAGTGGCAGAGAATTGTTGGACACACTGATGGGTGAGACGGCTAAAGAGGAATGGAAAATTAAGGACATAGTCGACAAATTTGATGCTCACTGCAATCCTTGTGTCAACGAAACTGTGGAACGATATCGTTTCTTCTCGAGAAATCAAGGCTCCAGTGAAACTATTGACTTTTATGTGACTGAACTGAGAGTGTTGGCGAAAACGTGCAACTTTGGAACTTTACGAGACTCGCTCATTCGTGACCGTATCGTGTGTGGAAACAACAACACTAGCATTAGAGAGCGCCTGCTCCGCGAGAAGAATTTGACGCTGGACTCCTGCATACAGCTGTGCAGAGCCGCGGAATTGACGCGGGAGAACGTGAAGACTATCTCCGGACCCAAAGTGGAAGAGGTGCACGCAGTGCAAGGGCCGTTACGACATAGACAGCCTGAGAACACAATTGACTGTAAGTTCTGTGGGAAATCACATGAGATGAACAAGCAGAAATGCCCAGCATTTGGTAAGAAGTGCAGAAAATGTGGCAAAGACAATCATTTTGTAACGAAATGTAAAGCAAGTCAGCAGACACAAGAAAAGAAAAAGAGACAAGTGCACAGTGTGGCTGAATGCGATAGTGAATTTGAAGAAATACTTTGTGTTACTGCAGCAGAAATAGAGAATGTGAGTGCAGTGGACACTGAGAAATGGCACAACAAACAGCTTTTTGCCGTCATGCTCTTAGGAAAAAAAACGGTGAAATTCCAAATAGACTGTGGTGCTACGTGTAATATAATTCCGGTTGATCTGCTTGATCCAAACACGAAGGTGGAAGACACAAAGAGTGTATTAGTGATGTACAACAAAAGCAAACTGAAGCCACTGGGTAAATGTAAGCTGAAACTGAGGATCCCGAGGAACCAGAAGCTGTACCAGTTAGAGTTCCAAGTGATGGATAGAGGTGGTACTGTGCCACTGCTTGGCAAAAGAGCTAGTGAAGGCATGCAGCTGATAAAAGTGCACTATGAGAATATCCTGGCGATTGACAGCATTGTCACAGTTGTGCCAGGAATGAAGACTACAAGGGGACAATGGACAATGGACCAGATAAAAGCAGAGTATGCTGATGTGTTCTCTGGGGATGGCTGCCTTGAAGGAGAATATCAACTGGAAATAGACAGCTCAGTAAAACCTGTGCAGTTGCCAAAACGCCGGGTGCCAGTCGCCATGATGAAACCACTGAAGACCGAACTGCAAGACCTACAGCGCAGAGGAATCATCACGCCAGTAGACTGCAGCACCGATTGGATTAATGGGATGGTTGTTGTCCAGAAGCAGAATGGGAAGCTACGGGTATGTATTGACCCAAGACCCTTGAACAAAGGCTGAAGCGTAGTCACTTCCCACTACAAACAATTGAGGACATTCTCCCAGATCTGTCCAAAGCCAAAGGTGTTTACAGTATGTGATGTCAAAAGCGGGTTCTGGCATGTGAAGTTAGATGAGGAGTCAAGCTTTCTGACTACATTCGCCACTCCATTTGGACGATACCGATGGCTGAGACTTCCCATGGGGATAAGTCCGGCACCTGAAGTATTTCAGCGAAGGCTCACACAAGCGCTGGAGGATCTGCCAGGTCTGTACATCATTCCAGATGATGTGCTGATCACTGGACAAGGTGAGACACAAGACATGGCACAGCGTGATCATGATGAGAAATTGAGATTGTTTTTGAATAGATGCAAACAGAAAAACATCAAACTCAATGCAGATAAGTTCAAGCTCAGGCAAAAGGAGGCTACATACATAGGACACCTCCTGACCGCAGATGGACTGAAGATAGACCCTGAAAAGGTGCGCGCCATCGAGCAAATGCCAAAACCAACGGATATGAAAGGAGTTCAGAGGCTGTTGGGTATGGTGAATTACCTAACCAAGTTTTGTCCTCATCTTTCTGACCACTGTCGGCCACTTAGGCAACTGACACACAAAGACGCTGAGTGGAAGTAGATAGAACCGCATGAGGAGGCATTTCTCAAACTGAAAGAGACCATTTCGAACACGCCAGTGCTCAAATACTACAGCCCAGAGGAGGAACTGACTGTGCAGTGTGACGCATCAGACACCGGTCTGGGTGCAGCACTGGTGCAGGGGGGTAAGCCTGTAGCATTTGCAAGCAGAGCACTCACACAGACAGAGAGGGGCTATGCCCAAATAGAAAAGGAATTTTTAGCTATGATTTTCAGTTTAGAAAAATTCCACCAGTACACGTATGGCCGCAAGGTAACAGTACAGAGTGATCACAAACCGCTAGAGAACATAGTGAGAAAGCCATTATTGAGTGCACCCAAAAGACTTCAAAGAATGATGATGAGCATTCAGAAGTATGATGTGAATGTTGTGTACCTACCAGGCAAAGACATGGTGTTAGCAGACACTTTGAGCCGAGCTTATCTTCCTGAATGTGTTCCTGTGCATATGGCTCAGTAGAAGCTGAAATAGAGACTGTTAACATGTTAAATCATGTTCCCATCTCGGTAGACAGCCTCAGTTCCATTCGTTCTGCCACAAAAGAGGACTCAACACTGCAGACTCTGATCGAAACCATACTACAGGGATGGCCAAATGACAAGACAAAGACTTCAAGCGACATTAGGCCATACTACCCTTTCCAGGATGAACTAAGCTACCAAGATGGAGTAGTGTTCGGGGTGAGCAGCGTTGTCATACCCGATGCACTAAAGAGAGACATCACCTGCCAGTTACACTCTTCTCATCTTGGAGTGGAAGGGTGCCTACGGAGAGGCAGAGAGTGTGTCTACTGGCCCGGCATGAATGACCAGATCAAAACTTATATAGCCAAGTGTGACATTTGCAGGTCAGTGGACTACAAACAACAAAGAGAAACACTGATCTCACACGAGATACCTAATAGGCCATGGGCTAAGGTGGGCCGCGGATCTGTTCTCATTTGACGACAAAGACTATCTCATCACAGTAGATTACTATTCCAACTTTTGGGAAATAGATTATCTTTCAGACACAAAATCTACAACAGTGATTAAGAAACTAAAAGCCCACTTTGCAAGGCAAGGCATCCCTGACATTGTCATCTCGGACAACGGACCGCAATACTCTTCACACGAGTTCAGGAGGTTTAGCAAACGGTGGGAATTCCTCCATAAGACTTTGTCGCCTGGGCATCCTCAGAGCAATGGTAAAGCAGAATCGGCAGTCAAGACCGCCAAGAGACTGTTGCTCAAAGCAAAAATGGCTGGGAAAGACCCTTACCTTGCTCTTCTGGATCACCGTAACACACCATCACAAGGACTGGACACTAGTCCAGCACAAAGACTTCTTAGCCGCCGGACCAGAACACTGCTGCCCACAAAGGCAAGCCTTCTACAGCCAAAAGTGGAACAGGCACAGCGAGCTCTGAAAAGTAATCAACAGCGCCAGAGTGACTACTATAACAGATCAGCCAAAGACCTTGACTCTCTGAAACCAGGTGACCGTGTGCGAATACAGCCGTTTGAACCCCATACTGTCTGGAGACCAGGCAAGGTACTGAGAGTTGTGGATGCGAGATCCTACGACGTCCAGTTACAGTCTGGTGGTGTCCTCAGGAGGAATCGGAAACACCTCAGGCGTGCTGCTGAACCGGCCCTAAGTGACCACCTGGACCTAGAGACTGTCATTCCGACAGATACTACCCCTGACACACACACGCACGCAGACGCAGACTTGGGTGACAAAGCTACTCTTGGTGCCACAGACGGACCTGTGATCACAAGGGCTGGTCATACAGTGGTCAGACCGCAGCGCTACATGGACTTTACAAGTTAATTGTTGTGGACCACTCACGGACTTTGGGGGATGGAAAAAAAATAAAAAATGATAATGTGGGTTGTTTGTTACAAACATGTTTGTAGTCAAAGGGTTATGTATTGGATCCTCCAGAACTTCTACTTTGAATTTGAAATGTTTAACTCTGAGTGGATATCAAAGTGGAGTATTGTTCCTGTTACCTAATCTTAAGAAGAGATTTATTTTACAGAATGAGTTGTGCCTTACAGAGATGTTTACATTGTTACAATTTATTAAGTCACACAGTTAAAAAAAAAAAAAAAAAAAGAGAAAGGATGTAACAATAGGAATTGTTGTCCCACGGGCCTGTTAAAGGTGCCATATGTAATATCTGGCAAAAAATCAATTCATACTCCACATTCCATGAAAGATGGGGGCAGTATACCTCCAGAAAGTGAGTTGGTCTACACTAGAGTAACAACCGAGACATGTGTATTGCAGTTTGGCTGGCTGTTATGTTGCCCGCATACCGCCTCCCATGGCCGAAACTGGTATTATGACACCTGTCGGGCTGTGGCTAGTAATTTAGCATGCTAATTCAGGTTGATATCTCTGCAGCACTATACCTTGTCATTTTTTTAATGACATCATCGCCATTATTTCTTCTCATTCTTTTGATGCGTGTAGCTCATTTTTTGGATATTTTTACCTCAATTCTTACACATGGCACCTTTAAAGTGTGACACCTGAGACAGGGCAAGAGGTGAATGCACTGATTGTATACGTGTCCCAAAAAACTAATAAAAGTATTGCCCCGTTGGGCAGAATTAACATATTCTGTAGCCCGAGTGAGTGAGAAGGAGCAGAATATAAGAGCTAGGACGGCAGGATAACGCAACCTATAGCCAGACAGCTGCGGTTGAGTAACTTATGGTGGTGACTGTAGCTAATGGTCGTTTGCAGACATAATCTGATTGAATGCATCATATTGCACTTCATCTTACTTGTTAACTGACCTGGCTTGTAGACCGATAAGTTTTTCCAACTGCAACGTTGACAAATATCTTTGTGGTTCAGCTGATGAGCATCCATTTAGCAGAGGTTTTCATCTCTTGTTGTGCTGTGTTGTTGTAGGGCTAGATGCCTTTCATTATCTCGATCATGCAAAGCATCATGACCACATGCCTTTGCAACATAAAATAGATATATATATATATGACCGGCTATACGTCTTGGTGAATGTCTGTTAACAACTTCTTGCGCGAATCTCGCGGTTATAGAAGTATCATGCAATATGCCATTTTTTCATACGTGGGTTCCCACCATACATCCAAATAAGTGCCCTTCATGACCCACAGGCCGTCAGTCCCCATAGGTTAACATTGCAAAACTCGAAAGCTTGCCAGACCTCAAGTGTCTAGTTACGGGTTACTACGACTGCACACCTGTACATGGCTCTAACATCATTGTCAAGTTTGCAGATGACACTATGGTGATTGGTCTCATCAGCAACAACGATGAGATGGCCTACAGCAGCGGTCCCCAACCACCGGGCCGCAGGACATTCCTAACCGGGCCGTAGCCTACGACATGAGTTTAAAAAAAAATGCATGCAAACTAATTAAATTTAATTCGCAATAATGTCACGTTTTTACATGGCATAGGCCTATATGCAGTTGTTTGATTGCACGTATGTTTGCATTTTGCAAGGTCTATTTTCTTACTTCTGTCTGTCCCGCCTTCAACACTTTTACATATTGCCTTCAGCGCTGCGCAGCCTCAGGTCAGCTCACTTCACTTGATCAGTTCTTGGCGAACGGTAGTGTCACACGAAGTTAGCTAAACTGCTAGAATGAGCAACAAAAAACAAGCATCTTTAGCAGGTCTCAAAACTCGCTTACCTGTGTGACATATTCGGGTTGCTTAATGACCTCAACCTGTCACTCCAGGGAGAATGGCGACTGTCTTTAAACTGGCAGATAAAATTCGCTGCATTTAAAGCCAAGCTTGATTTGTAGGGACGACGAGTGGGCGGGGTGTATTTGATATGTTCCAAAAAGTAGTGGGGGTTTTGGGAGAGACTGAGGCAGGGCCCTTTCTCTCGCAGCTGGTGGTTGCCGATCACCTTGTTGCGCTCTCAAATGAGTTTGAGCGTTACTTCCCATCCTTCAAAGATTCACGGCAAACCAGTGAGTGGGTCCATAACCCATTTGTCAATATCGAATAGTCCTAACTTGTCAGCATGGGAGGAAGAGCAGTTGATCGAAATTGCAAATGACGGTGGTCTTAACAGTGTGTATAAGGAAACCTCTCTGGCAGGTTTTGGATCAAAACCAAAGCAGAATATCGAGATAGCCGTAAAAGCGCTGAAAGCGTTTCCCCACGTATCTATGCGAGGCCGTGTTTTCGGCAATGACTGCAACTAGACAAATTAAGCAATCGACTGGACATTTCAAACACACTGAGGGTGTCACTGTCTTCCATCACCCCAGATGGAAGCTTCTTGTTGCAGGGGAAACAAGCAGGGCTCCCACTGATTATATTAAGTAATGCACGTTTAGTTCCCATGTTTTGTTCCCCATATTTTTGTTAAGCATGTTCACACTTATAGATGTAGCTTCAAGTTGTTCAATATTCATAGTTCATATTGTTCAATTTTCACTTCTTCAA
Source organism: Alosa alosa (assembly GCF_017589495.1). NCBI lineage: Eukaryota > Metazoa > Chordata > Actinopteri > Clupeiformes > Clupeidae > Alosa > Alosa alosa. The sequence continues at coordinate 4,638,938 of NC_063204.1, forward strand.
GTTCACGTTTTTCACAAGAGATCTTACCTTCACTGTTCATACATAACTGGAGCTAGTTCTTTTCAAGTAATGCATGCACAACACATATGGAACATGGAACCCCCAAACCCCCGCCCCGTGAAAATAGGAATCAAACCGGTCCATGGTACATAAAAGGATGGGGACCCCTGGCCTACAGGGAGGAGATCCAGCACCTAACATCGTGGTGCACTGATAACAACCTGGCTCTCAACACCAAGAAGACCAAAGAGCTCATTGTGGACTTTAGGAAGTCTAAAGCTGGCACACGCACACACACCCATTCTCATCAACGGGACTGAGGTGGAGCGTGTCACCAGCTTCAAGTTTCTGGGTGTCCACATCTCTGAGGACCTCTCTTGGACCCTCAACACCTCTACCCTGATCAAAAAGGCTCATCAGCGTCTCTTCTTTCTGAGGAGACTAAAGAAGGTCCACCTGTCTCCTCAGATCCTGCTGAACTTCTACCGCTGCACCCGAACCAGCAGGTTCAGAGGAAGCTTCTTTCCTGCGGCATACTAAATATCCATATTTATGTTTTTCTGTAATATATTCTGCTAATACACTGCATATATCTATATTGTTCTTACTACTACTATAATGGTACATATCTGTACATGTTGTTCATACGAGCCCGGTCCATCTCTATTGCTGCCCAGCCCGGTCCATCTCTATTCCTGCTGCCCAGCCCAGTCCATCTCTTCTTGCTCAGCTCGGTCCATCTCTATTCCTGCTGCCCAGCCCAGTCCATCTCTATTCCTGGCACTAGTCTCCTCCTCCCGTAGCCACGGCGGCAGGCTTAAGATTTCTCCTCCGAGAGGTCAAGTAATCCCTTTCAGGTCACTGCTTCTGGAGAGATGAGGTCGTCCCCAACAGCTAATCCAACAGCCTTTTTGTTCCGCAAATCAACTACAGCATTTGTGCACGTGTCTGTGTGTGTGTGTGTCTGTGTGTGACGTGTTTGTTGTGTGTGTGTGTGTGTGTGTGTGTGTGTGTGTGTGTGTGTGTGTGTGACGTGTGTGTGTGTGTGTGTCTGTGTGTGACGTGTTTGTTGTGTGTGTGTGTGTGTCTGTGTGTGTGTGACGTGTGTGTGTGTGTGTGTGTGTGTGTGTGCGTGTGTGTGTGTGTGTGTGTGTGTGACGTGTTTGTGTCATCATGCAGGGGGGTTCAGTTCATGTTTTTATTGGCATCTCATTAAACCCACTTGGCGTATGTCACCATTACGCCCCCATAAAGTCACAGCTGACTGAGTCAACCCTCCACTCCATTTGAACAGATGTGGATGCATACAAACAGGGAGCAAAGACAAGACATGCTGAATGTCTGGTGCACTGTTGCTGCCATATTCAATAAAAGTGGGATTGAAATGGAATTGAACATTGCAGCATGGTTTGTGTTTCCAAAGGTGAAATTGGAATTTAATTTCACCTCATTGTAGAGGTAGTCCCATCCTTGTCCTGCTACCTCCCACCTCAGACAGAGTTCCACTAAAGAGAAAAATTGCTTTCCCAACCTGCCCTGATCACCATGACAACCTTGAAAGGTTCCCGTCACACTGGAACCGTGTTAAATGTGTGTTAAATGTTAAATGTGTCTGCCCAACTGACATCATGCCAGTCAAAAACCTGAGCTGCCAATGCAAAATAAAGTCATAAGTACCTGAGGGACAAGCTGCAAAGGCCAAATAAAGTACCTGAGGGACAAGCTGCAAAGGCCAAATAAAGTACCTGAGGGACAAGCTGCAAAGACAAAATAAAGGCCTATGTACCTACAGCACGTGCGGGACAAGTCGCCTCCTCCTGTTACGCTGCTCTGTTTACGTCTTACAGTAATGCTTCTGACTCATACGGTCACTTCCATGACCCGGAACATGATCTGAGAACAACTGGGGTTCTGGTTATGCAACTAATTATGTAACCATACTAAAAATCCTCCAGTTAACGAGTTAAAGATATATGTTCCAGCTGTGGATTTAAATGATTCAAATGGGGACAGGCAAGGTTATGAATGATGGATTGCTGGTTACACTTTACTTGAACTCTTTGCTGTGGAACAGACATAACTCTGTTATTTATGTTATGTCTGTGTTATGACAGAATCTCTATCCTGACATTTGACATGATGGCAACTGATGTGCGATCTTGTGCTATCACTCCAACAGTGTCAGAAAATGCTGTGATATATGGCAATTCAGAGCTTTATGTAACATAGAGATTTATGCTCTTCACCAATAAGCTGAAGTAGGCCTGCCAGATACAGTCCTGACCATTTCTGAAAGTGGCGACATCATACTGAACAACCGGAGAGCCTGATAAGCCAGTAACCTCAGGTCATAGTACATCCCTCAGATAAGGGACTCAGTAGCTCAGTATATTAAGCATCAACGCATGGACCAGTGAGAGCTTTTATATGATTCAAAATAGCTTCTTGGGAACAACTCCAACCATTTAGTCTTCCATATACAGTCCCTGAGGCCCTACATCCTAATTTGTCTACTTGACACCGAATAGGCCTCTGTACATGGCTCTTCTCTGTTCCGTCCTATTATTACACGGCTCTACTCTGTTCCGTCCTATTATTACACAGCTCTTCTCTGTTCCGTCCTATTACTACTTTATTACACAGCTCTTCTCTGTTCCGTCCTATTATTACACGGCTCTACTCTGTTCCGTCCTATTATTACACAGCTCTTCTCTGTTCCGTCCTATTATTACACGGCTCTACTCTGTTCTGTCCTATGAGTGCATCCAGGTGCTGGTGTTGTGGCATAACAAATGAAGACGTGAGTACAGAACAGTCACATGATCAGCTTTGTGTCTCTTCATCTAATGACGCCATGCTGGAGCAACAGAGCAGAGGGACAGGGAAGACTCTGGGAAAGAGAAGACTCAAGCTGTTGATTGTTTTGTCTTCTTCAGTCTGATCAACGCGACTGTCTGGTCACAGATGGCTAAATAGTCTGTGTGTATCTGCGCCTTGCGGAAGGCCAAAAGAAAACAAACTTCCTTCAGCATGAAAAATTCCAGATCTTTCCAGTGTGTCAACCAAGTGCTTAGTGGGAATGACTTGTGCTTGAGTGTGTACTGTGGAGAGAAGAGGGTCAGCAGAGGATCTGCTTTGACTGTTTATGCACAGATGACAAGAACACATACATTTATGAAAACTCTTCACCGAAAGTGCTTTGGAGAAATCAGCAGTAGCACTGTTTATGTGGAAGATATACACATACAGACATGTGCACACACACACTCTCTCTCTCACACACACACATACACACTCATACACAGACACACTCACACATACACACACACACTCATACAGTACACAGACACACTCACACATACACACACACACACAGACACACTCACACACAGTCCTACACAGACACACTCACGCATACACACAGACACACACACTCATACACAGACACACTCACACAGACACACACACGCATACACACACACGCATACACTCACACACACACACACACACTCATACACAGACACACACACACACATACACACACAGACACACACACACTCATACACAGACACACTCAAACAGACACACACACACGCATACACAGATTCATCAACATGAGAAAGCAGTCAACACTTGGACAAGTCTGGTCCTCAGATGTGACCCATAGTTCCTGCTTTCCTCCCTAGTCTGCAAACTCAATGGCAGCTGCTCCTTTGGCGTCCACTCTGTGATCTGACAGGGCTCTGTGAAGAGACCGTAAGTGCAGCTTCTGATCAGCTTAACAGGCCAGCAGTACGTGCACAGCACTGACACACACACACACACACCAGCGGTAAGTGCACAGGACATACTCTCTCACACACACACACACACACCAGCGGTAAGTGCACAGCACACACTCACATACACACACCAGCAGTAAGTGCACAGCACACACTCTCACACACACACACACACACACCAGCAGTAAGTGCACAGCATCGACACACACTCACACACACACACACACACACACACACACACACCAGCGGAAAGTGCACAGCACACACACTCCCATCAGGGCCTGTTTCTCATCTGGGGCCCTAAAGACAGGCCGGAGAGGCGTGCGACTCCAACCCTTTTCTAAAGAGCTGACGCTACTTGCCTTCTTAGCTCCACTGGATCATGCACACCTCTCTCTTCCTCTCTCCTCTCTCTCTCTCTGACACACACACACTCGCTCTCACACACACACTCTCTCTCTGTGTGTTTGTGCACTTTTTTGTGCTTGTGAGTACATGTTGTGTTCTCCAGCTGTGCTGTGCTGAAATGGCAGAAGAGAGGGACAGGTGTGGGACTGAGGGACAGTGTGTACTAGAGACACGTCTGGGGGACTGATCAACACTGAGCAATTTATTTTCATTACTGTATCATTACTGTATCCATGTAATGTTCCGTTTTCCACTACATTTCTGATGTACCGTGTTCTACTGCATGTCTGATGTACCGTGTTCCACTATATTACTGTGTTCATGTGATGTACCGTGTTCCACTACATTACTGTATCATGTGATGTACCGTGTTCCACTACATTACTGTATCATGTGATGTACCGTGTTCCACTACATTTCTGATGTACCGTGTTCCACTACATTACTGTGTTCATGTGATGTACCGTGTTCCACTACATTTCTGATGTACCGTGTTCCATTACATTTCTGTATCATGTGATGTACCGTGTTCCACTACATTACTGATGTACCGTGTTCCACTATATTACTGTGTTCATGTGATGTACCGTGTTCCCCTACATTACTGTGTTCATGTGATGTACCGTGTTCCACTACATTTCTGATGTACCGTGTTCCACTATATTACTGTGTTCATGTGATGTACCGTGTTCCACTACATTACTGTATCATGTGATGTACCGTGTTCCACTACATTTCTGATGTACCGTGTTCCACTACATTACTGTATCATGTGATGTACCGTGTTCCACTACATTTCTGATGTACCGTGTTCCACTACATTACTGTGTTCATGTGATGTACCGTGTTCCACTACATTACTGTATCATGTGATGTACCGTGTTCCACTACATTTCTGATGTACCGTGTTCCACTACATTACTGTGTTCATGTGATGTACCGTGTTCCACTACATTACTGTATCATGTGATGTACCGTGTTCCACTACATTTCTGATGTACCGTGTTCCACTACATTACTGTGTTCATGTGATGTACCGTGTTCCGCTACATTTCTGATGTACCGTGTTCCATTACATTTCTGTATCATGTGATGTACCGTGTTCCACTACATTACTGATGTACCGTGTTCCACTACATTTCTGTATCCATGTGATGCCATAATTGCCTCTTGTCCGTGTAGCTTGTCTGCCTTGACTATGCTCTCTGAAGAAACCAGTCGGAGGCAGATCCCCCTCTACAGAGATGAACTACCCTGCTCCTCGCCCACAACACATCCCCCTCTACAGAGATGAACCAGTCAGAGGCAGAGATCAACCAGATAAAGTAGACTACTCCGCTCCTCCCACACAACACATCTCCTTGGACGCAACACTGCACCGTCCACATGCTAGCTGTGTGAAGGATGTGCTACTGCACGTCCACATGCTAGTGTAACAGAGGACGTTATTCGTCCGCCGCTCACGGCCCTCGAACCCGCCACCTCGACACACACCGGCATGGCAGACGAACGCTCTAACCACTGAGCTAAGAGCCCAGGCTCCCAACTCAGCAGTTAGAAGCGTTCTTAAGGTTAGGGGTGTGAGGATTTACACGGGCAACTAGCACGCTAGCGCAGTTCGCCTCCGTTACACTAGCTGTGGGCAGGATGTGCCACTGCACGTCCACATGCCAGGTGTGTGAAGGATGTGCTACTGCACGTCCACATGCTAGCTGTGTGAAGGATGTGCTAGTGCACGTCCACATGCTAGCTGTGTGAAGGATGTGCTACTGCACGTCCACATGCTAGCTGTGGGCAGGATGTGCTACTGCACGTCCACATGCTAGCTGTGTGAAGGATGTGCTACCGCACGTCCACATGCTAGCTGTGTGAAGGATGTGCTACTGCACGTCCACATGCTAGCTGTAGGCAGGATGTGCCACTCTCATCTGCTATTTGTGCTGCTGCTGGCCGGCTGTTGGAGGTCTGCTCTGCGTCTATGCAGACAGAGAGAGCTGTTTGGTTTGACCACTGACCTGCATCCTGTCTCCATTGCGTGGTTATCATGCAGCACAATGGAATGGAGCCCTCCAGATGGACCCTGGAAGAGTTCTGAGGCGCTGGTTTTGGGGTGTGTGGGGGACGGGGATTCTGTCATTCTGTTGTGCCTGTAAAGATCACTCAGATCAATGCGTAAGTGTCCCTAAGCATCCCCAAGGGGAAGTGTAGCGGTTGGTCATGGTCATTTATGGTAAGGGGTCGGCCAGATATTTTTATCCTTGTTTAGCTTTGCTGATGACATCAATTACTGGGGAAAAAATGATCAGTGTTTCTCCCTATGGTATTGTAATACAGTACTCTGCCTTGAGAACTAAGAGTAAAATAAAAATCCTTCTTCCCCATTGTATTGTAGTGCAGTACTCTTGAGAAATTAAGGTGTAAATGGTCTGTCTGATCCAGTCTGCTCTCTCCTTCCCAATCGTTTCTCATTGAAAGCACAATTTAGCGACTTGGACAAAGTGAGTGTGGCTGTGAATGTCTCTGTGTGTGTGCGTGTAATATGAGTCCCTCCTGTGGGTGATTTCATGTCAAATGTGTTTGTGTATGTCTGTGTGATAGGTAGTTTTGTATGTTTCAGAGTGAAGAAGTGTGTGTGTGTGTGTGTGTCTTTGTGTATGTGCTTGCATTCCCGTGTTCAACTGTGTGTGTGTGTGTTTATATGTGTGCTTTTGCGTGCCTGCATGTTTGCGTGTGTGTGTGTGTGCATGTGTGTGTGTTTATATGTGTGTTTTTGCGTGTCTGCATGTTTGCGTGTGTGTAGTCCAGTCCCTTGGGCCCTGTCCTGGTGGAGTGTCCTGCTGTGCTGCGCTGCTCTGTTCTCTCTCCCCTGAGTGTTTATGCGGACGCTTCCTTGTGGGAAACAGCCGGGGCCGAGAGGGGAAACTCCACCGTGTGTGTGTGTGTGTGTTTGTGTTTGTGTGTGTGTGTGTGTGTGTTGGGGTGGTTGGGCTGAGAGGGGAAACTCCACTGCCGCCTCTCTGTCCTCACTCTTCTCCTTTATCTTCCTCATGTGTGTGATCACTGTCACCTACACCTTCCTCCTTCATTTTCCTCATGTGTGATCACTGTCACCTTCATCTTCCTCCTTCATCTTCCTCATGTGTGATCACTGTCAGCTTCATCTTCCTCATGTGTGTGATCACTGTCACCTTCACTGCCCACTTAATGACTGTGATTTACCACCAGTGCAAATGTGTCCCACTGCAAATGTGTTCCATTATCGCCGAGAGCTTTGTTCTCAGACTCGGGGCCTTTGTTTCAGAAGCATCCTTGAGCTTTTGTACTGTGTGTGTGTGTGTGTGTGTGTGTGTGTGTGTGTCGGCATTTATCCCATCCATGAATTAGTGAACACACAGAGCACACAGTGAGGTGAAGCACACCCTAACCTGGAGGGGTGAGCTGCCTTGCTACAGCGGCGCTCGGGGAGCAGTGAGGGGTTAGGTGCCTTGCTCAAGGGCACTTCAGCCGTTCCTACTGGTTGGGGTTCGAACCGGCAACCCTCCAGTGACAAGTCCGAGGCCCTAGCCACGGCTGCTACTCGGCACAGATGAGATAAACTCACACACAATATTTACTACAATCAAATGAGCAATGAACAAAAAAGAACAAGTGAATTAATACTGATCAAGTATACACACATCCGTGTTAAACCTTTATTGATTAGCAGTAAGCATAGAGTTCATAAGAATCTGACACCTCCAGCTGCTTGCTGGATATTGTTTACCCGTGTCTCTGATGGGATGATGGCATTGCAATCAGCTCTGTATCTCCATGTTTGTGTGCGTGTGTGTGTGTGTGTGTGTGTGTGGGTGATCAGGAACAGGACCCAGAAGCAGACGTTTGATTTCACCTTTTTAATTACTAATTATAGGGGTCTGCAGTCGTGGAATTGCTTGGCTGTTCAGCATGTTTTCATAGGTCATCATTTCTCTAAGCGGATTCCCAGTGTGGTGTGTGTGTGTGTGTGTGTGTGTGTGTGTGCGGGTTATGAATGAAGAAGGCAGAGCGCCCAAGACATCTCATCACTCCTGAGAGCATCGTAATGGGACCCCATCCATCCTGCTCCCGCCCTCAGTTTTGGCAACACACCCCTGATTGGTCACTCCAGTCAACCTCTACCATCTTGCAAACCTGATTGGTCACTCCAGTCAACCTCTACCCTCTTGCAAACCTGTGTTCCATGTCCTGATTGGTCAATCAATCAATTCTCCCCACCTTACTGCCCACACCTCTGACACGCCCTGATGGAGTTGGACATCTGTGTGTGGCTGACACTGATTGGTTCCTTTGCTGAATGTTCTGCATGTTAATTGGCTGGTAGGCTGCTATACTGTATCATCCATAGTGTTGTGAGGATGCTTTCCTCACCTGTCGACTCAACGTTCTGTGAGCAAACAAAGGTAGAGACAGGAGGACACACACACACACACACACACACCCATACATACACACAAACACACACACTCACTCACTCACACACACACACATACACACACACACACACACACACACACACACACACATACAAACACACACTCACTCACACACACACACATAGCAGGGGAGGAAGATCAGAACAGCTGTAGAGCCACTTGCGGCTTGGATGTGTGACAGTGTGTGTATGTGTGTGTGTTTGTGTGTGTAGAGAGAGAGAGAGAGAGAATGTAAGAAGAAGACAGAAGGGGAGAAACAGTGAGCCGAATGACAGAATACAGACCACAACATACCTCCAGGAAGAGGCAGTCCATATCATTAGGAGGAGCAGTCCATATCATTAGGAGGAGCAGTCTGAGGAGCAGTCCATATCGTTAGGAGGAGCAGTCCATATCATTAGGAGGAGCAGTCCTTATCGTTACCTCCAGGAGGAGCAGTCCATATCATTAGGAGGAGCAGTCCATATCGTTAGATAGACAGATAGATAAATAGATAGATAGATACTTTATTGATCCCCAGGGGAAATTCAGGTCTCAGTAGCATACAGACACCACACACACATTCACTAACAGCAGAAAAAAGTAATTAAAAGTATGTAATATAAAAAACACAACTAAGCAATAAGGACAGTAAAAGATAAAGAATATACTAAATATACTAAAATACAAATTATACTAAATAACACTTAATCTAAATCAATTCTAAAAACAGTATCCACATAGTGGGTGATCAAGAGGCGCTTGCAATGACTGAGGCAGGGACTGAGCCTGTGATTCTCTGTGCATAGTAAGGTAAGGTAAGGTGCTCTACTGTATGTGAGTGAGTGTCATGGTGATGGTGCAAATGAGTAAGTCCAACAGTGCAACAGTGCAAGAATAAAGTCAATATATATATATATATATATATATATATATATATATAACTATATTAAGAAAAGGTATAAGTGTGGCCACAGTTCGGCTGTGGCATGGGGGGAAGGGGTTATGCATATGTGCTAATATAGCACGCAAACAGTGAGGCATAAAGACAGTGGTACAAGTGGCTAGTGGACAGGCAGTACCAAACATGGAGGGGATGAAGAGGCAGACAGACTATGCAGAGAAGTCTATCTCTCCTCTTCCCTTAAGTGAGGCATTGAACAGTTCAATGGCCCTGGGGACAAATGACTTTCTCAGTCTGTCAGTTGTGCAAGGCAGTGAGCGAAGTCTCCAGCTGATCAGGCTCTTCTGTTTAACAATAGTGCTGTGGAGTGGGTGACACTCATTGTCCAAGATGCTGATCAGTCTGTTCAGGGTCCTTTTGTCAGATAGTGAAGTGATACACTCCAGTTCAGCTCCCACTACAGAGCCAGCTTTCCTTACCAGCCTGTCAATTCGCCCCACATCCTTCTTCCTTGTGCTTCCACCCCAGCATACTACTGCACAGAAGAGGACGCTGGCAACAACAGACTGGTAGAACATCCTGAGGAGCTTACTGCACACATTGAAGGACCGCAGCCTCCTCAGGAAGTACAGCCTGCTCTGCCCTTTCTTGTAGAGTGCATCAGTGTTGGCTGACCAGTCCAGTTTATTGTCCAGGTGGAGACCCAGATACTTGTAGGTGATAACCACCTCCACATTGACCCCATCAATGTGAACTGGTAGCAGAGTGGGCTTAGACCCTGGGAAATCCACCACCATCTCCTTGGTCTTTGAAGTGTTAAGTTGAAGATGATTGAGTTTGCACCATTGCACAAAGTCCTCCACCAGGCTCCTGTACTCCTCCTCCTGCCCGTTCCTGATACACTCCACAATTGCAGTATCATCAGAAAACTTCTGCATGTGGCATGACTCGGTGTTGTAGCAAAAGTCAGATGTGTACAGGGTGAACAGGACTGGAGAGAGCACAGTTCCCTGTGGCGCTCCGGTGCTGCAGATCACAGTGTCAGAGAGACAGTTCTTCAGTCTGACGAACTGTGGTCGCTCAGTCAGGTAATCTGTAATCCAGGTTACCAGGTGAGCGTCCACACCCATCTGCAAGAGCTTGTCTCCCAATCTGAGGGGCTGGATGGTGTTAAAAGCACTTGAGAAATCAAAGAACATGATTCTCACAGCACTTTTCCCCTTGTCCAGGTGGGAATGTGTCCTGTGTAGAAGATAAGTGATGGCATCGTCCACGCCCACTTTCTCCTGGTAAGCAAACTGTAATGGGTCTAGTGCATGGCGTACCTGGGGTCTGAGCATGCCTAAGACCAATCGCTCCATTGTCTTCATCACATGTGATGTAAGAGCGACAGGTCTGTAGTCATTAAGCTCACTAGGGTGTGGCTTCTTAGGGACAGGGGTGAGACATGATGTCTTCCTTCTTTCTGTAATCCTCCTTAGCTTCCTTCAGCTTGAATTTGAGTTCCCCTTGCACGCGCCTCAGCTCTGCCATGTCCCCCTCTCTGAACGCCATCTTTTTCCTATTAAGAAGGGTCTTGACATTGCTGGTTATCCAAGGCTTGTTGTTGGGAAAGCAGCGTACAGTTCTGGTGGGAACAACAATGTCCATACAGAAGTTCAGGTAGTCAGTTGTGCACTGTGTGACCTCCTCTAAGTCCTCTCCATTCTGTAACACACTCCAGTCAGTACACTCGAAGCAGTCTCTCAGAGTCTCATCCGCTTCAGGTGTCCACTTTCTGAAGGTGCGTGTGGCAACTGGTGGCCTCTGTACTTTGGGCTTGTACGTTGGCTGGAGATGAATGAGGTTGTGGTCTGACTTTCTCAGTGGGGGAAGGGGGTTTGCACTGTATACAACCCTCTCGTTTGCATACATGAGGTATATTGTCCTGTTTTTCCTTGTAGGGCAGTAAACAAACTGGTAGAAATTTGTGAGTGTGGAATCCAGTGTTATGTGATTGAAGTCGCCAGAGATCACAAAAAAGGCATCAGTGTGTTGGGTTTGAAGCCTTGCGATTGTGGAGTGGATGACGTCACATGCTGAATCCAGGAGAGCTCGAGGTGGAACGTAAATACAGACAGCAATTGCGTGCGAGAACTCCCTCGGCATGTAATCCGGACGGAGACTAACCGCTAATAACTCCACATCCTTGCAGCGTACAGTTTCCTTCACTGTAACATGTCCGGGGTTGCACCATCTATTGTTTATGTACAGCACCAGCCCACCTTCCTTCTTTTTGCCAGAAAGTTTACAGTCTCTGTCCAAACGAGCTACACTGAAGCCAGGCAGCTCAACGTTAGAAGTGGGGATATGGCTTGTTAGCCACGACTCCGTAAAGCATAACAAACTACATTCCCTGTACAGCTTCTGATTTCTTACCAGGGCAGCCAGTTCATCAGTCTTGTTAGCCAGTGAGTTCACGTTTCCCATCACAATCGATGGAGCTGAGGGCTTGTATCTCCACTTCTTCTCCCGACGCCTCGTCTTCACTTTTACTCCCGCTCTGCAACCCCGAAAGCACCACAGTTCCTCTGGAATGTCGCGAACACAGCCAGCATTCCGTCGTAATGCGATCAGCTGATTCCTTGTGTACACAAGTTTGCTGCCGCTGGAGCATTGCAATATGTCCGTATCCATAGGATAGAATAAAAACACTCCTCAAAGTGTGTAATCCAAAAAGTTGTGAAGTAAAAAGTAAACAAAAGACGTAGAAAAAAACACAAAGACACAGAGCTACCTCGACATGCTGCCACTCTAGCCGGCGCCGGAACCAGAAGGAGGAGCAGTCCATATCGTTAGGAGGAGCAGTCCATATCGTTACCTCCTGCCTCCCGGATGGTGCCTCTGCAGGCTCCTTTTGGATTCAAAATGATCGTGCCAGGATGTCTGCACCACAGACTTTTCCACTGTCATGTGGCCCTGTGTAGCTTCTGTGCTATCTCTTAAGAAAAGGCCTCAACACACACACACAGACACGCACACACACACAAACACACACACACACACACACACACACAGACACACACACAAACACAAACACCCAAACAGACACACACACACACACACAAACACACACACGCACAAACACAAACACCCAAACACATATACACACACACACACACACACACATATACACACACACAAACACACACACACACACACCTGAGGGTACCCTGCCTGGCAAAGATAATGGCAGAGCAGCACTTAAACAATGGCCAACATCAGAGTGCACACATGCTTCCTCTTGGCAGATTTGCTCCTAGGACCTCGTCTCCCCAGGATGAGCTAATTAATAGCTGTGTGCACTGTAAGGTTAAGGGTGACGAGTCGTATATTTAATAGCTGTGCACTGTAAGGTGAAGGGTGATGCGTCATATATTTAATAGCTGTGTGCTGTAAGGTGAAGGATGACGAGACGTGTAATAAAAGACGGCTCCTGTAATAAGCAGTGTGACATCATTAGCGCGATAACGAGGCAGGGGGATATGTATATCATGGATGTTGGCATGGCGACAGAGTGCTGTCAGGAAGTGAGCGACGCCCAGCCTCTCCCCATATTGTCCTGCCAATCAATGCCCACAGCGTTCCCTGGGCAAATAGCAGCGCTGTGCTAAAAGTGCCCTTTTGCACTCCTGGGCATTCCTTTTCCCAGTGACACCAGGTGGACATTCAGCTGTCGCACAGGTGCTTCTTTCTTATCAGAAAATGAGGTCCCTGGCAATGATAACTTAAAAATAATAGCAACTTAAAAATATATATGTAACTATGTGTGTTTGGGTATGTATTACTGTGTGTGTTTGAGTATGTATTACTGTGTGTGTGTGTGTGTGTGTGTGTGTGTGTGTGAGTATGTATTATTGTGTGTGTGTGTGTGTGTGTGTGTTTGAGTATGTATTATTGTGTGTGTTTGAGTATGTATTACTGTGTGTGTGTGTATGTGTGTTTGTGTTTGAGTATGTATGACTCTTCCACAAACACTGAGTGGAGGACTGGAAGAAGCTTCAAATCCTGTGCACTTAAAAACTAAACACAAACAAACACTTCAATCCAGTGAACACAAACATATACACTGGGTAATAATAATAATAAGCTTTATTTGTATAGCACCTTTCATACACAGAATGCAGCTCAAAGTGCTTTACATTTGAAGCATGTAACACAATAATAGTCAGTCAGTCAGTCATTATCAATCACTTTTCTTCATTGCTGGGGCCGGTTTTGATCCACTCAGCAACATATCAAAAATATAGAAAATGATGTCATAAGACTGGCAGCCTTAACCCTCTTACCCCCCACAAGCACGCCATATGGCAACTGTGGCAAGGAAAAACTCCCATATTCCAGGAAGAAACCTTGAGCAGAACCTGACTTAATGGGGGAGCCCATCTGCTTCTGGCTGGCTCGCCCCCTCAATAGCAGCAGATGTAGAATAATCTGAAAAAAGTAGTCTACAGGATAAGATGAGTTAACTAAAAGCTTTCCTGTACAGGTATGTTTTCAGATCTTTTTTTTAAAATATTTACTGAACTTCGCCTGCTTGATGTACAGAGGCAGGGTGTTCCATAGTTTGGGGCATAATGGATAAACGCAGCTTCTCCACTTTGTTTGTGGAGCACTTTGGGTGCGATTAAAAGATTAGAATTGGATGATCTAAGTTTCCTTTGTGGTTGATAAGATATTAAAAGCTCAGAGATATATGAAGGTGCTATGCCATTCAGAGCTTTGTAAGTAATTAACATAACCTTAAAATCAATTCTATAGGAAATAGGGAGCCAGTGCAGTTCAGCCAACACAGGGGTGATGTGTTCTCTCTTCTAAGTCTTAGTTAAAAGTCTAGCCGCAGAGTTCTGTATGAGTGCCAATTTCTTTAGATGTTTTTTGGGAAGACCAGTGAAAAGTGCATTGCAGTAGTCTAACCTGCTAGTGATAAAGGCGTGAATTTGTTTTTCTGCATCTTGTTGAGTTAAAAAGGGCCGCACTTTGGCAATGTTTCTCAAGTGGAAATAGGCTGTCTGAGTAACTTTACTGATATGGGGCTTAAAACTTAACTCTGCATCGAAGATGACACCGAGGCTTGTTACTTTTGGTTTGACCTGGTGCGCCAAGTTCCCCAGTTTACTAAGAATAATATCTTGCTTTAGTTTTGGTCCAACCAAAAGTACCTCTGTTTTGTCATCATTTAGTTTCAAAAAATTGTTGCTCATCCACTGATTAATGGAGGTTAGGCATGCAGTGAGGGAGCAAAGGCCATCTGGGTTAGTTGGCTCCACAGAAATATACAATTGGGTATCATCTGCGTAGCTGTGGAAGTTTACATTATGCTGACTTATGACGTTTCCCAATGGAAGCATATATAGAGAAAATAGCAGGGGACCAAGGCAGCTCCCCTGGGCCACACCAAAAGGCAAGTCATGTTTTTCAGATATATGATCTCCTAGACTGATATAAAAATATCTGCCAGTAATGTAGGTTTGAAACCAGTTCAGAGCATTATCAGAGAGACCCACCCACTTCGCAAGGCGGTGAATTAGGATGCTATGATCAATGGTGTCAAATGCCGCACTCAAATCCAGAAGAATAAGCATTGAGACTTTGTTTGAGTCAGTAGCCAGTCTGAGATCATTGACTATTTTTACTAGAGCCGTTTCTGTGCTGTGATTTGATCTAAAACCTGATTGGAATTTTTCAAGGATACTGTTTTCGTTGAGGAAGGTATTTAACTGATTACTAACAACTTTTTCAAGTACTTTGCTCAAGAACGGTAGATTTGATATAGGCCTGTAGTTGCTCAGATTGGTATGGTCAAGATTTGACTTTTTAAGTAAAGGTTTCACAACAGTGGTTTTAAAAGCAGTTGGAAATATACCTGTTTCTAATGAGGTATTTATTACCTTGAGAATAAAGGGAGCTAAGCCATCATATACTTTTTTGGGTCACTTCAAATCCTGTGCACTTAAAAACTAAACACAAACAAACACTTCAATCCAGTGAACACAAACATAAACAATGGGTCACTTCAAATCCTGTGCACTTAAAAACTAAACACAAACAAACACTTCAATCCAGTGAACACAAACATAAACACTGGGTCACTTCAATCCTGTGCACTTAAAAACTAAACACAAACAAACACTTCAATCCAGTGAACACAAACATAAACATTGGGTCACTTCAAAGCCCTTGAGGCCACTTGGCAGTCGACAGGTTTGATGGCCTCTTATAATTAATTCAACTCACCATCTTGGGGTGTAATTAGCTGTGGAAATTGGAATTGCCTCAGCAGATTCATTTGTGTTATTGCTTAGCAAAGCTAGCGCTTGTTCCACTGATGGACAGATGGCAAGCAGGTAATCAACCCATTCTTCACCCCAACACAGACCTAGTGCTGTGTAGAAATGGACCTGTCCCTTTGAAATGGACCCGTCCACTTTTACAGAGAGGCTGTTGGCAAGTGTACGCAAAATGTTTGTGTTTAGCATATGTTTGTGTTTAGCATATGTTTTGGTGGAAAGGTGGAAAGAGCTCAAATGCAAAACTGGGATCTCTGGGGGATGCTTAGTATTTTTAACATCCTTTTTTGATAGGTTTTACCATGTTATTTCCAATTTATTATGCAAATGTAAATGTTTGTCTTTATTATACATGAAGGTCATATTCATACATATACAGGCTTTACTACTAAAGGAAGATATTCCTAAATGAGTATCTTGGGCTACATATTGGCTACTTTTAGTGTGTGACTGTGCTGTGTGTTTTTACACAACAGATAGCAAAGTGAACAGCTGTGTATTATCAAAACGCACTGCTAGCAACCGAAACCACAAACAGAAAACAGGAAGACCTTGTGATGCAAATCAGTTCTTCACCAACATGGAGTCCCCTCCGTCATCACCAACTATCTGCTCTGTTCTCAGAGGACAGGGATGGCATGTTGTCATCACCAACTATCTGCTCTGTTCTCAGAGGACAGGGATGGCATGTTGTCAGACAGTAATCCATTCAGCAGGGTCTTCTGAAATCACTTAATCCAAAACTGTGTGTGTGTCCTTCTGACTCGCTGAGCATGGCGCATGGGAAAACAGGGAACCAAAAAGAAAGGCACATCCAGATGGTGTTTCCTCAGAGGGACCAAAACAAACTTGATTTAAGGTACTTCATGGAGAATTTACCGGGTTTGTTTTCAATTATTTCCCAATTGTAAGACACAATTGTGCCTTGTCTGCATTACCTGTGAATAAATGTCCCAGCCACCCAAGGGACAACGGAAGAAGGCAGAAAACTGGGTAATGTTCTCTTGAACCAAATAAACACTCAAAGCAGCCCAATTTCAAGTGCAGGTGTAGCTCCAAACACCTGAGCATGTGTGTGTGTGTGTGCTGTCTCGTAATCTTCTGGGTCTCGTTGAATAAAAGTGAAGCATCTTGATGACTAAGCTTTCTCATCCACAGAAATCCATTGAAAAGTCTATTATGAATATTGGAAGACGTGTCAGTGAGGGGAGATAATAACTTGACACGGCATCCCAGACAGGGAGCTGACAGATCCTAATCGATTCTGATGATGCTGATGCTCATTTGCACATACCTGAGTGTTTCATAACCAGCAAATCTGTCTATCTTGCTGACATACACACTTTCAGATTCTGGTGCATGAAGATAGCTTACCATGGAGGTAATCTTACAATAATGCATGAGTGATTGAAAATGTGAAACTTGTGAACAACAAGTGCTCTTTTCTTTTTAAAAAAAAGTTCCCATGTAACAGTCCTTGAACCTTTGGTCTGGTTTGTGTGAGTTTGTTTATGTGTGTGTGTGTTTGTGTGTGTGTGTGTGTTTGTGGGGGGTTGTTTGGGAGGATACATGAAATCCCTGAAGTGCTTTTGAAGGAATGCTTTTCAGAGAAAAAGAGTTCTAAGAAATTGCATGACTGCAAGTGTTCTCTGCATCTAAACATGATCTGCCACATACAAATACAATGATGTTACGCAAGACAACACACAATGACATGACACAACAACGTTGTTGTTAACACAATGCACAACACCACACACTGCACTCAACACAAAATGACACCAGGTCAAACAGAAAGAAGCTGCACAACCAGACACAGCCGCCATTGGTCCATGCACATTGTGACAGCTGTGTACTGGCTGCACAGTAAAAGAAAGGACTGTCCACCCTCGGATAAGGCTGAGGCTGCTTTCTCAGCTTGACATTTTTAATGACGGCTTGACCAGCACAGGACATTCCTCTCCCCTGAAAGAAAAAACATTGTGCACCCCGATATTTGAGCTTGACAATGGGTTGCTAACCAGTAAACCACACACCAGTAAATGTCAAAGTCAAGTCAATGTCATGAATAGATGACAGTATGAAATGTAATCCAAATGCAGCTTGTCTCTGCGTTACCCCAGAGAACACTAAACTCATTCAAATGCAGGGGTGACATTTGTTTGGGTGCAAAATAGATAGACACTTTACATTTTCAGACACACAGTGTAGAGTTGCTCTGGTTCTCATGTCACAGTGTAGAGTTGCTCTGGTTCTAATGGCACACAGTGTAAAGTTGCTCTGGTTCTAATGGATCACAGTGTAGAGTTGCTCTGGTTCTCATGTTTCAGTGATGGGAGCGGAGACAGGTTGCCTTACGAGTGTGATTTATTAAATGGTTGGTGGGCACCTCAAAGCTGTTCTTATTTAATATAGCCAAGCAGTGGATACAATGTCTTAAGTCCATAAGAGTGACTTCCTTTAGACTCGCTGGTTTATGCTCTCTAAAATCGCAGCTTGGATCTTACATAAGAGTCTTCTGAGAGGGACTCTTCATGAGCGAGTGAACACCGCAGGAGAGGATTAGGAGGAACAAACATGATGAGCAGATTAACTCGCTTAATAACAGCACAGGTCACTGCACCTATGTTGTTCACTCAACCAGAGAGTAAAGGGCAGATCTGAGAAATCCTTCTCCATGTTGCGATACTGTACCAGCACTGCACAAGGGCACTGACCCCAACTCCAGCAGTTCAGTGAAATGCAGCACACAAACATGTTGAATGTAAAATGTTGTATGACTTTTTGTATTATTCGGAACATTATGTCAACAAAAAAGTGAAATAGTTTATCCATTCCAGTGAACAGCCTTTGAAGTTTCGTCAAACACCGTAATGTGTTTATAATCACCGGACTTAAATCAACAATAGAGTTGTTGTGGACATATGAATAAGATGCAGGCCTGCTCTGCATGTCCTCTCTGTTATGGCACCCTGGGGACAGTGGGACGCTCTCTGAAACATACTTGACCTGGGGCCCAGCGATTGATAAAACCCAAGACCCCCACAGACCGGCCCAAATGATGACGACGGGTCGGGTCAGTGTGAATGGAAACTCTCCGTTCCCGAGCCAGGCGGCCACCTCCTGTGAGACAGTGGGGCCCTTAAAAGTGATGTAAACCTCGTACGCTCACTGGATATTTTACAACAGTGGGGCACACAATAGCGGCTGCCCACTGCTGCCCACTGCTGTGGTCTAATGTAATTATGACAGAGCGTGAACATTGTCTCACTTGCAGGTCATCATGTTCAAATGAATGGAAACTAGCAGGGTCTCCAGCACGCACTGGCTCTGGTTCTTACTCACGCTTAACGACAGCCAGAGAACGCAGTGAACTTGTCACCTTTCCCCTCTGACTAATTTGTGTTGCCTAATTAATCTAAGTGTGGGAAGCTAGTGAGAAAATAAAAACCATGTAAGCAGAACATGTGTGGTGGCATCAAGACTGCACTCCCAGGAAGTCTCCAATTGCACAATACAGAACCGGGCCTGATGACTTATAACGGGGTGTTAAAAAACATTCTTTGTGTTCTCTTCACAACGCTCACTCACTTTCCAGAATTATGAAACTCGCCAAAAGATTGTGATGTGCCAATGTGATAAAGTTTGTGAAAGACAGCCTATTACAAAAGGGGCTAAGTCCCTTGGCCAGGGCACTCTGAAATAAGCTCTCCTTTAAACAGTAGCAATCAATCTGGACTCCGTGGCGCTCTCTCCATCTGGGCCTCTCCTTGGCCCTGAGCTGGACGCGCTTGTTACGTCCTCTATTCACTCTGATTCATCCAGCTTATCGATCCACTTTCTCTGAGCAAAAACAACTGAGGAGAAAACAAATCTTGCTCAAGTGGTCAATGCGTTGTCCAGTGCTCCCCAGATGGCACTCTAGTGGGCAGGGCTGCAGTGCCTCCATGTTGTAAACAAAAGCATGAGATTTAGAAGGCTAGCCTCCCTGAACTATTCTGCTCATGTCTCCCACACACTATGCGGGCCCTCGTATTTCATACCACACACTATACGAGCCCTCATATCATATTTCATCTCTCCCACACACTATACGGGCCCTCATATCGTATCTCATCTCTCCCACACACTATACGGGCCCTCATATCGTATTTAATACCACACACTATATGGGCCCTCATATCGTATCTCATGTCTACACACACTATACGGGCCCTCGTATCGTATCTCATGTCTACACACACTATAGGGGCCCTCATATCGTATCTCATGTCTACACACACTATACAGGCCCTCGTATCGTATCTCATGTCTACACACACTATACGGGACCCTCATATCGTATCTCATGTCTACACACACTATACGGGCCCTCGTATCGTATCTCATGTCTACACACACTATACGGGACCCTCATATCGTATCTCATGTCTACACACACTATACGGGCCCTCGTATCGTATCTCATGATTTACATTTTTTTCATTTACATTTACATGTGTTAAAAACGTAAATAAATGTAAACTGTATTGCACAGAATAAAAGTGGTCTGAACTTCTATCTCTTCATCTCCTTCTCTACTCCGCTCCATGTCAAACACCAAACATGTTCTGATTAACAGGGGCATTTCAGAACACACACACACACACACACTTTGATTTATGTTGTCGAGCACAGCGCAACTCTTTAATGTCACAAGTCAATTAACACGGCCGACATAACAGGATTAGATGGCGGATCCAGTCGTTTAGAGGCAGGGTTTTAATTAATCAGTTTTCCACGTGGCTACATTCATGGTTTGCGAAGCATGCCATTATAATGTCAAGTTAAGACAAAACAGCTTGATTACACTCCATGTGTACGTCTTGCTTGTTTGATTATGCATTTCAGAAGGCCTCAGTTAATAGCCACTGAGAATGATGGTTTCTCTTACAAATAATTTATTTGAGGGTTTACAGATTTAGTAATATTTCAGCCATTTGTTTTGCGCTGAGAAAATGTTGTATGAGATTGCTTAGTCTAGAGTCATGCTTTCCTCTGCTGTTGGTTAAATAACAAGCTCTCAGCTCAGCCAAACAGGAATGTGGAGAAACTAATCACAACAATGAGTGGAGTCAAAAGGGAATATTGGCAAATTCTGGGTAATTGGTTGCTTTTATTTATTTTTGAAAAGTTCTGTTTAAAAGTATTCTCTCTCTCTCTCTCTTTTCTCTCTTCACTGTGTGACAGTCTCAAGTTGGTGGGTGGTGTTGGTTCTCACGTTGGTTTAGCACATTCCCACGGATGTCTTGACGAGAGCACAGAGCAGTTCAAGGAGCGGCCTGCGATGTACCACTGCCTTATCTCCTGACACCCATGAGGATGTGTTTACTTTAGGTCAGCGTGTCCCTAAACAACAACGTCCAGAGCTTATTTACTTGTTTGGGGTCGATCTGTGTGGTCTGCAGCGAAGGCAGCGGTGATTTATTTCACCAAGATGTCACTTGATTTGTTTTGTTGTGCATGTAGTCGCATGCAACTGGTCACGTTTACTTAAGATATAAAACAACATGTACAAATAGATGGATACTACTATGGGTACTATCAACAAGCATTTGACTGGATGGGTGATGGATTTCATGCTTATACAAATATGTATACAAATTGTATGTGTACATTATGATATAGCCACAGAACAATCTGTCTGAGTCTGAGTGAGCATGGTCCTTGACTAAATAGTTTAAACTTCATATTTTCAAATGATTTGGATGCTGCTCTGCCATAGTCAATGGCGTATCCCTTCACCTTATCTCATCATCCTGTTCCTAATTTGGGCATGCACTGACAATATAAGCAAAGTTGCTTAAAACAGAACACAAGCCTTTTGATCAGGTACAGCAGATTTACAGTGCTTTTATGTAGTCATCATGTCAAAATATTTATACGAAATACTATAAAATATTTATATGAAATACTATAAAATAGTTCATTCCTTATCGCTGACCTTCTTCCCAGAGTCCAGAGAGAAGTCCAGTGTGTGGCAGAGCTGCGCTGCGCTGCCCCCATGACTCATAATCCATCATGGCCGTCACGTGGCACAGTGCGGCGGAGTGTCCGCCCCTGCATGCGCAACAGGTACTCTATTCCCAGGAGCCCAGCTGTCCCAGATTCCCAGCATTCCAGGCAGTTCACTTCAAACGCAAGTTCATGAAATATAAATGTCCAAGTAATTGGTCTCTAAGTCAGTCCCGCTCCTCCTTAATATAGACATCTTTAATGCGCCTTGTCTTCAGCCTTACTGGAAGACTTCTGGTGTATCCAGAGACGGTGGCTGAGTAACTGGCTAAACGCTCCCATGCTAGTTATGAGATGGGACTCATGGTTTTTAGACTTTGCAATTTTTTTACTTAGTTGTGTGTGTGTGCCTGTGTCTGTGTGTGTGTGTGTGTGTGTGACTGTGTGTGTAACTGTGTCTGTGTGTGTGTGTGCCTGTGTCTGTGTGTGTGTGTGTGACTGTGTGCAGGGCTCATGGGTTTTAGCTCACTCGTTACTGTAACACTGCTGCAAGTTGTGGGTTTGAGCCCAGGCGTGTGCAGGGCTGAGCCGCGCAGTCAACACAACGCAGCGGTCAACTCAACGCAGCAGTCAACACAACGCAGCGGTCAACACAATGCAGCGGTCAACACAACCCAGCGGTCAACTCAACGCAGCGGTCAACTCAAATGCAGCGGTCAACACAATGCAACTCAACGCAGCGGTCAACACACCGCAGCGGTCAACTCAACGCAGCAGTCAACACAACGCAGGTTACATGAGCATCAAATTGGTTATCAGAATAAAAGCCCTCTTCTCCTGTGTGGTCAGATGGGGCATCAGAATAAAAGCCCTCTTCTCCTGTGTGGTCTAGGCTACTCTTATCTTCTTCTCCTGTATGGCATCAGAATAAAAGCCCTCCTCTCCTGTGTGGTCAGATTGGGCATCAGAATAAAAGCCCTCCTCTCCTGTGTGGTCAGATTGGGCATCAGAATAAAAGCCCTCCTCTCATGTGTGGTCAAAGTGGGCATCAGAATAAAAGCCCTTCTCTCCTGTGTGGTCAGATTGGGCATCAGAATAAAAGCCCTCTTCTCCTGTGTGGTCATATTGGGCATCAGAATAAAAGCCCTCCTCTCCTGTGTGGTCAGATTGGGCATCAGAATAAAAGCCCTCCTCTCCTGTGTGCTCTAGGCTGCTCTTATCCTCTTCTCTGCGTACTGGAGTTACGGTAATGCCATGTGTGAATGACGACCGCTGTGAGCTCCTGACACACACCCTCTTATACAGTAACACCACTGCTCCAAGAGTGGCTCTGATCTAAGCACTACAGACTGGTGCAAGTGTGTGTGTGTGTGTGTGTGTGTGTGGTACTATTATAGATCCCTTGACTTCAAATGCTCGTGTGTTCTACAAAGATCTCTAAAATGAGCCCACAGGACTCCTTCAGTCAGATATTCCTAGATAACTCGTTCACTTTTGTAGGTCTCCTTTGAAGATAATCCGAGCTGCCTTTTGGCTGAATTTAAAAGGTACAGAAGACAGGATATGATCCATACTTGCTCCCGAGTGCTCAGCTCCTGACAGGGTTAAGAAGGTAGAGGTCACAGAATTAGAGACAGATGAATAACTTCAAGTCCATTTTCATCTGGAAATGAACCAGGAGAGGTCTCTGTTTCTGAAAGCCCTGGGATCTGTGTGTGTGTGTGTGTGTGTGTGTGTGTGTGTGTGTGAACCAGGAGAGGTCTCTGTTCCTGAAAGCCCTGGGATCTGTGTGTGTGTGTGTGTGTGTGTGTGTAAACCAGGAGTGGTCTCTGTTCCTGAAAGCCCTGAGATCGGCCATTAGGGGACAAATCCTTTTAAAGATGAGAAAACAGAGGACGCTAGCAGAGACTTTCTAACGTGGAGACACAGCACTCAAAAAATACTCCATAGAAATGCATGGGGCTAGTTTGTCACGCCAATATGGCCGTTGTCTACACATATCCCACCCCTTCCTCGGCAAAACGTCGACATGTGAATACATTGAGCCAATCATATGGTGTGTTGTGAAGACATCGTGCCAATCATGTGTTGTGATCTCGCCGCTGAAGCAAGATTGGTGTCGTGAAGCCTTGCACACGCGCAGTTCGACCCAAAGACTGTGCCCGATGAGTGCCCATAAAACGTTGGTATATGGCCGCCGAGTGGAGGGACTTGCCTAAAAGGACTTTGATGCTAGGCAGCCAGATAGCAGTGCTGTTTAGTAATCACTTGGGAATTGTGGCATGTGTCTGCACATGTGTGTGTGTGTGGGAGGAGTGTGTGTGTGTGTGTCTGGACCTCCTTTGCATGTTATTTTTCAGACCCTGTCAAAACATTAGGAATATTTCGAGAAACAGGAAGTGAGGTGGATGTAAGCAGCTGGTCGCTGAACGCGCGCACACCTACACACACACACACTTACACCAGTAATCCAGTAAATTAACTCATTCCTTCCCAGAGGCATTCTGAGAGTAATTGTATTACATGGCCAAAGTGATCAGACAGCAAACATCAGCCATCTGTGAGAAACCTCAGTAACTGAGAGTAAACAGCTATTATACTAGACGTGTTTATACCTTATGGATCATATTAATGAAAACAAACATGCAGGGTATTACGTAATAGGAATTATAAGGATATTATAAATATGATGAGTGGACTATTACACATTGGGAAATATTGTCTTATACAGTGGGCAGTGCTTCGAATTGGCCAGCTTCACTCGCGGTCCGCGCGTGGGATCACGCGGTATCACGCGGCTCTAATTTGTATTTTTCCAGTGAGACGCTGCAACAACCCAAACAACCGGTAGATGGCTCAAGTGAGCAGGGTGTCTCGTAAAAAGAAATGGAGCCTGGAAAACCCTACACAGACTTCACTACAGATTTTAGCAGACTGGTTTAGAAATAATTTAATAGCCAGAAATATGCCTGCCCTGCACTAAAAAAGAAATATTTGGTTAACTGCGAGTGAATCCCGTTTGCAGCCGTAGAAGAAACGCAGGACAAATTAAACTTCTGGTTTTCTCCGAGTGCAACGATGATAGACAGACATCATTTGGACAAAATATAGAGCATATTAACCTCCTTTGCTCAGCCAAATGCCTTCCTGTTACGTCCTGTTATCACGGAGTTACAGGCGATAAACGATTTTTGATGGTCACAAGTTTAATTCATTAGCGTTGTTAACAGACATGAACCAAGACATATAGCCCAGCAGCAATCTAGGGACTGTTCGTTATTTATTGAAGGGGCCACCGGAGGAATTTTGAGTGCTTCAGTCAAAAGTTGCATGACCCTCTCTTGCCTGCTAGAAATTGTTCAATGACCCTCCGACAGAATTGTTAAAAAAAGACATGACCCTCCCCTGCCAATTGCTGTCTTCCGCCCGCGCCACAGCCACACACTGTGATAACGTTCTTAAATCAATCTTTCCCGTGAGCTTGCATGCTACCAGTCCTTCCTTTTCAAATGTGTTGCGCCTGTTTGCACAATTTCACAAATAATCATATGTGATTAATAATATGACAAATAATCCCAGTGCACGGGGACCGAAACAATGCATGCCAACTTTTTCCGTGTTTATCACGTAGGCCTATTTTAACTTTCCCCCGCTGTCTTGCCGTTTTAATGTTTTCCCGTAGAATATCCCATATTTTAATACTCTCATAACAGCCCTTCCATCGGGCCTACCATAACTTACCAACTCTGTACTGTAGACCCTATCTGGCTATTTATATTTTCTGTGAAATAAGCAAATGTATTTGTTCAACTTTATGAAGCAGAATTAACGCATAGGCTACTTGGAACATAATACATTTGACAAAGGACAGATGTATGTTGCTAGTGACAAAATATTAACTTTCAGTGTTTTACGATGTCTTTGTCATGGGGAAGTGTTTTTCCCCCATGCATTTATTCTAGGTTACTGTCAGTGACTGCCGTGAGAGAAGCGGGTTCTGTTTCGTTCATGTCAGTGACTGACGCGAGAGAAGCGGGTCTGTGTTGTGTTGTGTTTGCGCTATGCTAATTTATTTTCATTGGGCATACCGTGTCGCGTTGCCCACAGCTCTTCAGTTCTGACAAAGCCAAAATTACTCCTTTTGAAACAATGAGTGCAGGAAGCGCGTTTGTATGGTTATATTGCTTGATGGGGGGGGGGATCCCAAGCAGCTTTCAGCCATAAGGATACTTTGAGAACATTTCAATTCACCCGACACTAATATTCAAAATATTAACAACTATTTCGGCATAGCCTATAAAGCAGTTTAATTAAATGGAATGTTAGTTGTAAACAAACGAGCTACTTGGTGAGGCTTGGCCTCACAGATGCGCTCGTGCCCTAGATGGCAGGAAAAATCTTCACGATAGGCCTATTAACTAACCACCCGATTCACGTTGGCTGGGGGGAAGGGGGGCCATCAGACATTTGTGCCCAGTTAATCCCTGCCCCCAACAAATCACACCTTCCAACTTCTGACAGCTTAAAAGAAGTCAAGAGGACTCCTTACTCACAGACCTATTCACAAACCTGCAGCATTCTGCCGTGTTTTGAAATCATGCAGCTACAGGAGCTTCCAATCGTGAGGAAGCAATTTTGTATTGTAGGCATAACTAACGTGCAATAACGCCACCAACAACAACCAAAACTAGGCTAATCATTGTCAACATGTAAGTTAAATATAACATTATTGTGAATCAAATTAAAATGTTCTATTTTGCAAACGTAGGCATAGTAACAGAATAATTTAATAATGTTACAAAGATGCTACATCAATCCGTATGTTTCATTAGGCTACTAGGCTATATGTTTTGCCTTGATTCATTTAGGCTAGGCCTTTTTATTCAGCCTAACTGGCGAATTTAGGAGCAACTCCTAAAAATAATGGGCGTGCCACTCCTAACTTTAGGACTCTAATTTTTTCCACAAAAAGTAATTCTAAGCATTTTAGACCTAAAAGTAGCACCTAAGTCTGGGACAGCTTAAGTCGAGAGGACTCTAACTCACTAAGACCTATTCATAAACAGCTTTTTTGTGGCATTTTACGCTATGCGATGTTTTGAAATCGTAGCCTATGCTAACAGGAGCTTCCAATCGCAAGGGAACAATTTTGCATTCATAAAAGGGATGCAATAACGCCGCCAACATCAACCAAAACTACTCATTGTTAACATGTAAATGAAATGTTTCGTTTCATTGTGAATCAAATTAAAATGTTCTCCTCTTCGCAAACGTAGCCTAGGCAAATGGTGATTAATTTAATAATGTTGCAAAGGTAGGCTACTGCATCAATCCATAGGCCTATGTTTCATTAGGCTACTAGGCTATTTGTTTTGCCTTACTCTTTATTCATTTAGGCTAGGCCTTTTTATTCAGTAATCATCTTCCGTCCTTCGCACTACTTGTGTAGCGCACGCATTCTCTGACCTGTCACCGGTCACTCATCATCGGAAAAGAGGTGTTTGGAATTCCCGCGTTACAATCGTCAGCCAATCAAGGTGGTCACTTCAGTCAAGCTCGTGCACGAGTAATGACGTAATCCATAGCAACTAAGACTCACTCCTAGTTTAGGAGTTGTCTGAAAGGCTTTGTGAATAACTTTTAAGAGAAAACTCCAAGCTAAAATCTTTAAGTGCGATTTAGGAGTAGTCTACTCCTAGTAGTAAGATAAAAGCCTTTGTGAATAGCCTACGGCCCCAGTTATTCATCATCTTCTGTCCTTGTGTAGCGCACGCATTCTGAGACCTGTCACCTGTCACTCATCGTAAGGGAGGTGTTTGGAATCATGCCCGCGTTACAATCATCAGCCAATCAGCCAATCAAGGTGGTCACGCTTGCCCATTTACCCAAATTAATGGTCTAATATTACTGATGATCATTGTTATTTAAGAACATGCAGTGTGCGAGGGTACCAAAAAACATCTTGCTCGTAAAAAAATCATCATAACGCACATTCTGGCGGGTCTGTTATTTACTGTAGGCTGCGCAAAACCACAGGCCTTTAGCCTATTTTGGGCAAGCCTGCATTCATTCATTCAACCTTTATTTATTCTCGGAGGGTCATTGAGGGAAGCCCTCATTTTCAATGAAGCCGAGATTACAGACTTGAAGCAAAGCTCCACAAACAAGACAACATTCGAGGCCTTATGTTGAAGAATTGTATATAAAGCCCGCGCTAACAGTAATCCTCCTGCCCCTGATAGGCCTACCACAGCTGTGGATAGTGTGGAATGTTCAAGTAATAACACAATCCAATGTGTGTCTCAATTGTCCCCGCTGACCACCTCACACATTTCTCTAGATTTTGCAACTAACTTATATGACACAATGCCATAAAATATGCCAGTTTTAGGATACAGAATAATGTTTGTAATGATACCAGGTAGGCCTACGTTTAACAGTAACAAGTGTAATGAGCTATTCATTGTCGAAGGTGAAATTGTCGAAGGTGAAATTCTTACTTTGGAAAACAAACATTTGCCGATATCATTGCCGATCATCAGAATATTGCAACAGATTCTGTGTGTTCTGGACTGCAGGTAACTTGTTAAACCAGTGGTTCTCAAACTTTTATTTCATTCCCCACTTTGATCAAGGGGCATGACTGATGATAGTGGAGATAACGTGTTATCCCGAGGCTTTTGCAAGTCAGCATCTTCGACGGTAGTCTATTAAAAATATAAGTTTTCGATGTCCCAAACGGAGAGCCATACTTTATTTTTATTGATTAAATTCGACTTTATTTTTATCGACCTTATTTTTAACGATCTCTATGCTACTCACAAAAATGTAGGCATGGGGACATGATGAAGTAGGCTATCCAACTGTCCTGTGTTAAATTATTGTGATTACGAAGCTAGTGGTTTTCAAACATTATCATTGACTCGGACATCTAACTAAATGCAACAGGCTCATATCGTCCTAGCATTCGCAAAATGAGGACCAGTGTTTTGTCAAATTGCAAATAGCTATTCGTTTTAACGAATTTTATGATAGTATGAAGTGCTTTTGTATAGGCTACTATCTTAATCTTGGAAAATGGGGAGGGAAGTATGCCTGCAGTCAGCCAAATATGAATGT
Organism: Alosa alosa; assembly: GCF_017589495.1. Taxonomy (NCBI): domain Eukaryota; kingdom Metazoa; phylum Chordata; class Actinopteri; order Clupeiformes; family Clupeidae; genus Alosa; species Alosa alosa. The sequence continues at coordinate 4,667,925 of NC_063204.1, forward strand.
AATTCTGCGGCATAAGCAGATGTATTTGTTTATTGTACAGAAAAATAAAATTGACATGTCAAGCAGTCAATTAACTACATTGCAGTCCAGAAGTAGGGCAAATTAAGACACTGTGATTTGCGTAGTTGCGTTACCCCAACACTGACAATAACATAGACAGCCAGTTAAGATATTTTTTCGTTTCGTGGAGCGGCACCGTAGGCTATCAAAAGCAGATTTCGATTTTGCTACCACCCGTGTAGTCAAGCCTTAAGCCATACCCAAGTAGCCTTAATCGAGGGTAATGTTTAATTACGATTTATTTTGTTATTGAATTCAGAGGGCTGGGATTCCTCTCGGTAACAATTACCACTGACAGAGCGCATGTACAGTGGCAGAGCGACGCGACAGTGGCTGAAAGTGGTACTAAAGCTTCACGCAGCTTCACGCCGCGTAATGCGCGACTGAAGTGGCCATTTGAAAGCGATGCCCACTGTATGTATACATATGTATCTGATTAGTATATAAATGGGACAAAATACTCTGCGATACATTTTATTTCTTAAAGAACAACCCCCTTAGGTGATGTTCAAGACTGTGGGAGTCTCTGTTTCTAGTGTGGATAGTCATGCGGGCGTCCTTGGAGACCTTGTATGAAGTCGAAAGCAGCAGTGGCTTTGTGGTCAATAGCTAAGCATTGGTTTTGGTTTGTTTCCCTCTGACTGAACTGAATCAATAAGGTGTAAGTTTGACCCATAGGGAGGCATCTGAGGAGAACTGGGTGGTGTGTGTGTGTGTGTGTGTGTGTGTGTGTGTGTGTGTGGGTGGTGTGTGTGTGTGTGTGTGTGTGTGTGTGTGTGTGTGTTTGGGGGAAGGCATTGTTACTCCCACTCTCTCTCTTCTTTTTTTTAGATCAAAAGGCAGGAAGAGATGGGGGTGTCATCCGAACAGAGGAAGAGGGACGGGGGGGTTGTGGGAGACTGCAAACAGGTTCTGTGAAATAGCCATCTGAATGAGCCATGTGAATTAGCCCTTCTGTGAAATAGCCATGTGAAATAGCCATGTGAATTAGCCCTTCTGTGAAATAGCCATGTGAATTAGCCCTTCTGTGAAATAGCCATGTGAAATAGCCATGTGAATTAGCCCTTCTGTGAAATAGCCATGTGAATTAGCCCTTCTGTGAAATAGCCATGTGAATTAGCCCTTTTGTGAAATAGCCATGTGAATTAGCCCTTCTGTGAAATAGCCATGTGAATTATGAGCCCTTATGTGAAATAGCCATGTGAATTAGCCCTTCTGTGAAATAGCCATGTGAATTATGAGCCCTTCTGTGAAATAGCCATGTGAATTAGCCCTTCTGTGAAATAGCCATGTGAAATAGCCATGTGAATTAGCCCTTCTGTGAAATAGCCATGTGAATGAGCCCTTCTGTGAAATAGCCATCTGAATCAGCCCTTCTGTGAGCCATCTACAGGCCATGTTGACAAACATTACACTGTGTTTTGCTATTTTCTTTTGCACCCACACTAAAGCCTCGGTAGACAGTAATGTCCCCTCTGCATTACAGGTACTTGTCCACACTAAAGGCTCTGTGGACAGTATTACAGGTATGTGTCCACACTAAAGGCTCTGTGGACAGTATTACAGGTACGTGTCCACACTAAAGGCTCTGTGGACAGTATTACAGGTACATGTCCACTCTAAAGGCTCGGTGGACAGTATTACAGGTACGTGTCCACACTAAAGGCTCGGTGGACAGTATTACAGGTACAGTACGTGTCCACACTAAAGGCTCTGTGGACAGTATTACAGGTACAGTACGTGTCCACACTAAAGGCTCGGTGGACAGTATTACAGGTACGTGTCCACACTAAAGGCTCTGTGGACAGTAGTTTCTCCTTCTGCGGCCTGTTTCGAGTTGCCAACGATGGCTCCAAATTAAATATGGCCTGTGGGAGAAACACATTCTTGCACATTCTGGACAGATGCAGTTGTGAAATAGCCAGACCAGCTTGAGTGGACTAAGCCTCAAACCAAATTCTCGCACACACACACACACACACTGTTGACAGCTTTGGTATAGCCAGTTTTGACCAAGACACATCTTTCTAGAATATTTGTTTTGTTCTTCTGCAGAACCCATACTGTAATCCTGCATGTGTTTGGGCTGACTAAAACACATCAAAGTAAAGATGTGTAACTCTCTAGCATTTCACATTTCATTGCCAGGTACGGAGAGCTGTCCCAGAGTGACCTCTCTTTATCACTGCAGCTGTAGATGAGTGAGTGTTTTGCTGATTGACGTGAGAGGATGTTGATCTCTACCCAACATGATTGTGTCCGTCTTCATTCACAGATGCCAAACACAACCTAGCATGACCTCAGATCGTATTGCAGCTGTAGGTTAGGCCTCCAAGTGTGCGTGTGTGTTCGAAGATCAAACTGAACCACATTATGCGACAACAAAGTGTATTTTGACAGGTTTGAATGAAGATTGTATGGAGAGCAGATCCACCCAGCGGACCCGTGAAATTGATCCCAAATAAAAGCTCTGTCCATTTGTCCATCTGGAACTGGTTTGAGATGGCGGGGGGGGGCGCATGTCTGGGTGGGAATGAGAGAAGCTCAATAAAAGCAATCAGCTTAACCAAGGAACAGCTGAGGCCTTGCACTGCCTCTCTCCTCTCCTCTCTCTCTTCTCCTCTCTGCTTCCCTCCTCTCTCTCTCCAGTCCTCTCTCTCTCTCCACTCCTCTCTTTCTGCTCCTCTCTCTCTCTCTCTCCAGTCCTCTCTCTTCCTCTCCCTCTCCTTCTCTCTCCTCTCTCCAGTCCTCTCTCTCTCCACTCCTCTCTTTCTGCTCCTCTCTCTCTCTCTCTCTCTCCTCCTCTCTCTCTCTCCCTCTCTCTCTCTCTCTCCACTCCTCTCTCTCTCTCTCTCTCTCTCTTCTCTCTCTCTCTCTCTCTCTCTCCACTCCTCTCTCTCTCTCTCTCTCTTTCTCTCTCTCTCTCTCCACTCCTCTCTCTCTCTCTCTCTCTCTCCTCTCTCTCTTCGCTCCTCTCTGCTTGACATCCCGGCTCGGCTACAAAACAAATGGCCTGTCAGCCCAATAACAGACCTTTGCCTCAACTAGTAAAATAAACAAGAACTCCTTGTGACCCCCCCCCCCCCCCACACACACACACACACGTACACACCCTCGTCCCAGTGCTTAGAGGATACTGGTGAGAGGGTAGTGCCCCGTGTTACACTGGGTTACACAATCTCCTGGATAGTGTGCGTGTGTGTGGTGGGGGGCGGTTCCCATGGTGACACAGAAGGGTGCGTGGCCCCAGTGGAACTTTCCTACATGTCGTTTACCCGAGTGACAGGATCTGGGGGAGGGAGGGAGAGAGGAGGAGAGGAGGGTGGGAGGGAGAGAGGAGGAGAGGAGGGTGGGAGGGAGAGAGGGATGGAGGAGGGAGGAGGAGGGAGGGAGAGGGACCTATGTAATGGTTCACTTTTGACTCTCCTTCCTCCTCCGCAGAGCTCCTCACTCACTTGCTCGCTGGTCTGTGTAGTGCTGAGACTGTAAATCACACACTCGCTGGGAGGCTTGTGAGTTTCGTAACTGCTTTGAGGGCATCCCAGGGGTGTAATCGCTTGTGTGTGTACATGTGTGTGTGTGTGTGTGTGTGTGTGTGTGTGTGTGTGTGCGTGTGTGTGTTTTGCTAATGTTCTGCTTGACAGACGTGCGTGTTTTTAGAGGGGGGAGGAATCCCAGCTGTACACACAGTTCTAGCAGCATTATTTCTGTGTTCTACAGAAACAGCCGTGGAGAGCTGCTCAAAGCAGACTCTGTCTTCATGGACATTCAACTCTGCTATGCAGGCTCAGAGCATCAGCATTACCTCCACCTCCAACTCCCAACCATGACAATCACTCCCAACCATGACGATCACTCCCAACCATGATGATCACTCCCAACCATGACAATCACTCCCAACCATGACGATCACTCCCAACCATGATGATCACTCCCAACCATGACGATGACTCCTGACTGTCCACCTCCAACTCCCAACCATGACGATCACTCCTGACTGTCCACCTCCAACTCCCAACCATGACGATCACTCCCAACCATGACAATCACTCCCAACCATGACGATCACTCCCAACCATGACGATCACTCCCAACCATGATGATCACTCCCAACCTTGACGATCACTCCTGACCATGATGATCACTCCAAACCATGACGATCACTCCTGACTGTCCACCTCCAACTCCCAACCATGACGATCACTCCCAACCATGACAATCACTCCCAACCATGACGATCACTTCCAACCATGACAATCACTCCCAACCATGACGATCACTCCCAACCATGACGATCACTCATGACGATCACTCCTAACCATGACGATCACTCCCAACCATGATGATCACTCCTGACTGTCCACCTCCAAGTCCCAACCATGACGATCACTCCCAACCATGACAATCACTCCCAACCATGATGATCACTCCCAACCATGACAATCACTCCTGACTGTCCACCTCCAACTCCCAACCATGACGATCACTCCCAACCATGACGATCACTCCCTCCCAACCATGACGATCACTCCCATGACGATCACTCCCAACCATGACGATCACTCCTGACTGTCCACCTCCAACTCCCAACCATGACGATCACTCCCAACCATGACAATCACTCCCAACCATGACAATCACTCCCAACCATGACGATCACTCCCAACCATGACGATCACTCCCAACCATGACAATCACTTTCCTTCATTCTTTCTCCTCAATCAGCTGCCTCCTCAGTGGTGTGACGAAGGCCCTGCATCACTTCCATAACGCTGACGGTTGGAGCAGGAGAGGAGTAACCTCTGGGGAGATGGTACCCACCTAGACTGGGGAACTCCATCATGATAATAAGCTCATTACTGTCTCTCGGAAGCTAATGAAGCCTCATGCTAACTCAGTACAGGGCAGAGGAAGATACAAATGATCCAGGTTCCCTTGTGAAACTCTTTTCCTTGGAACGCTGGCAGAACTAGCTGACAATAATTTAACATCCAGTCTCGTGCTGAGACAGCGCGTGTTTCCAAACGCACTCGGTGTGCAATTTAGTTCTATATATAAAGCATATACCGCGCGTCCATATGGACGGCTGACAGAAGTAGCTTACGCTGCATTCTGTACTCTCCCCAGGGGCTATTTTCTGAAGTGCCCGTCTTTTAAAAATGCAGCTTTGCGGGAGCTGTGCAGATGCGTGCTGATTTACTGTAGGATGCGTTTCACAGCATGATGGTCAGGGGAGGACGAGGGAAGCAGGTCAGTTTGATTTTAAAGGGTCTAAACAGGACATTTCATTTGAAATAAATCACAGATAGTC
>NC_063204.1:4678295-4813295 GCF_017589495.1 Alosa alosa
GACACAGACATCCTCCACGGCTGATTCCAGTTCATAATGGAGGAATATACTTTCTTCAGAAGTTTAGGGCCTACCTCGAAAACTTGATGGGAATTGCCGTTGATTAGGTTCATGTCACATACAAATGGTAAGTTAACATTTTTTAACGTTAGTTACGTTACCTAACTTAATTTGATGTTAAACTAAGGCATTAGAAGAACACTTCCTTCATCTAATTGGTTGATTTGGCCCGTTGATAACCAACATAGGTGGTGATAGACAGATGGTTTATCCAATCAGCTAACCAGTATTTCCGCCCCTTCCCAAAAGTTCCCCAACGGAAAGTTCATAGATGGACATGCAGAGCAAATGTGAAGCATCCACCTGGCGGAGTCAGGTTATGTACGACAAGCAAAACCAGTTGAATCACCATCGTGAACTGGATAAACCAGCTGAAGGTATGTTTTCACAAGAGATTTGCTGGTCTAGCTGGTCAACCATCATAGGGTGGTCAAACAAGCTAGTCATCAAGCTGGTCAACCAGCAAACCACCTTTAGCTGGTCAGGCTGTTTTTTTCAGCAGAGCTCTGTCTCCCTTTCTCACACACATATACTGTACAGAGAGAGAGGGAGAGAGAGAGAAAGAGAGAATGAGAGAGAGAGAGACTCTGCTCTTCAAAAGCACATGGCCTCTGTTACCTAATTACAATTCCCAAATGTTAATCAGTTCATAGTGTAATTGTTTAATCCATCGCCAGTTGTTTCTACATGACAGGATTACAATGTAAAATGTCAAATTGTCTTGAATTTGACAATTTTGCGGCCCCATACAAGGACAACATAATTAATGACTTGCAAAACTGCAGATATGAGTCACTGCTATCAATGGCTTCTAATCTCCTGATGCTATCTGCAAGGCGTTAACACACACACACACACACACACACACACACACACACACACACATACATACACACACACACACACACACACACACACACACACACACACACACACACAATCTCCTGATGCTATCTGCTGCAACAGCAGCAAGGCGTTAGCACACACACACACACACACACACATACATACACACACACACACAGACACACACACACACACATAATCTCCTGATGCTATCTGCTGCAACAGCAGCAAGGCGTTAGCACACACACACACACACACACACACACATACACACACACACACACAGACACACACACACACATAATCTCCTGATGCTATCTGCTGCAACAGCAGTAAGCATGCTAGCACACACACACACACACACACACACACACATACACACACACACACACACAGACACACACACACACACACAGACACACACAATCTCCTGATGCTATCTGCTGCAACAGCAGCAAGGCGTTAGCACACACACACACACACACACACACATACATACACACACACACACACAGACACACACACACACACACACACAATCTCCTGATGCTATCTGCTGCAACAGCAGCAAGGCGTTAGCACACACACACACACACACACACACACACACACACACACAGACACACACACACACACACAGACATACACAATCTCCTGATGCTATCTGCTGCAACAGCAGCAAGGCGTTAGCACACACACACACACACACACACATACATACATACACACACACACACACAGACACACACACACACACACACACACACAATCTCCTGATGCTATCTGCTGCAACAGCAGCAAGGCGTTAGCACACACACACACACACACACACACACACACACACAGACACACACACACACACACAGACACACACAATCTCCTGATGCTATCTGCTGCAACAGCAGCAGGACGTTGGCAACATCAAGGCATCTGCTCTGCTCTCGGAACTTCAGAAAGTGCCGCTTAATTCAGATGGCACTGTGTAATGCAGTGTAACCGTGGTGCAGTCACACAGCTGATGACCCACTAGATAGGAAATGTGTGATGGTGTTGCAGGCCTGGAGGCAGTGACGTGGGCAGTTCAATTGTGTGTGTGTGTGTGTGTTTGAGTGTGTGTGAATGTGGGCAGTGGCTCAGGCAGTCGGAAGGCTGAAGTTGTCACAGCCCATCATGTCTGGCCACTGGTTGTTGCCGTGAAGTGAAATCTCAGCACTGAACCGCCTTCAACACACTCACGACTACTTATCAAAGCTGACACATTTGTGGCGACTGTACAAAGACTTTCAGCAGTGTGTGTGTGTGTGTGTGTGTGTGTGTGTGTGTGTGTGTGTGTGTGTGTGTGTGTGCATGCGTGCTTGAGTGTGTGTGTGTGTGTTTAGTATGAGACATACGATTTACGTAACATTACTTCAGTATTCCCATGAACTGAAAAATACAGACTCACTCAGTATGACACTGCAGCATCACACAAACCTACACGCCAAATCCCAAACCCCACCCCACCCAAATCCCACCACACCCCATCTCACCCCACCCCACCAAAACCCCACCTTACTCCTTAATCCTACTTATTCCTTGAATTACCTTGAATTTCCCCTGGGGACCTATAGCAACACCCCACCCAAACCCCACCCTACTCTATTCCTCTCTATAGCAACACCCCACCCAAACCCCACCCTACTCTATTCCTCTCTATAGCAACACCCCACCCAAACCCCACTCAAACCCCACCCTACTCTATTCCTCTCTATAGCAACACCCCACCCAAACCCCACCCTACTCTATTCCTCTCTATAGCAACACCCCACCCAAACCCCACCCTACTCTATTCCTCTCTATAGCAACACCCCACCCTAAACTCCCACTCAAACCCCACCCTACTCTATTCCTCTCTATAGCAACACCCCACCCAAACCCCACCCTACTCTATTCCTCTCTATAGCAACACCCAAACCCCAACACACCCCACCCAAACCCCATCCTACTCTATTCCTCTCTATAGCAACACCCAAACCCCAACACACCTCACCCCACCCAAACCCCATCCTACTCTATTCCTCTCTATAGCAACACCCCACCCAAACCCCACCTCACCCCACCCAACTCTATTCCTCTCTACAGCATGTTTATTCCAGTCCGTCTCTCTCTGAGTGAACGTCTCAGTGTGCAGCTCCTAATCCACAGTGCCAAGCCCCATCTCTGTCCCTTGTAATCCCATGCCAGAGCCCGCAGCATTTAAATAGGCAGCAGATTTCAAAAAGCCACCTGTGTGCCACAAACATTTGGCCTGCAACAAACGCAAGTCACCAGCAGGTAGTGCAGTCAACCTGACGAGTAAACATCGTGTGTGTGTGTGTGTGTGTGTGTGTGTGTGTGTGTGTGATGAATATACTGTTAGTAGACACTGACTGGCCTATGCAAACAGTATTGTTTTGTGTAGTAACAGAGCTCTAAAGGTTTTTAAAAAAGTTATGGAAAGTTGTGATTATTATGGCACGAGCATTTCTATCCAGTTTGCCAGTCGTTCCCATTCTGAGAAGATTTCTCCAAACTGAGCTCTCTGACTTACATATACACACAATCAGAGTTGGAAATGGTCTTTAGCATTAGCATAGCATAGTGACTCTTTAGCATTAGCATAGAATCTTGACTGTTCTTCATGTCTTGGGTCACATCATAAGTATCCTCCTTTAGCTCTAGGTGCCACCATATATAGTTTCCTCTAGGAGCTCCTCTTGACAGATTCACTTTGGTGTAATGGACACAGTCCTGCCGACTGAGGAGGATTCAACATTAGGGCTACTAATGTGTATATGGGAAGTGCTGTTTTATTGACAACATCCCTAAAGCAAAAGTACCTGCAAAAACATAACAATAAAAACAAAGAGCTATATGCTAACATGTATATTATCATTTGAATTCATAAGGGCTGTAAACTGGGACTCGTGCCTTATGCAGCTGCAGGTTGGCTTTGAACAGCTCTGCTTGGTCAGATCTTTTTCTGCATATCAGACTGGTCCACTACACCACCTGGACTTGTAAGGAGTGTTGTTGCTATTATTATTATTATTATTATTACTTATACAACTCATCTCCGTAGTGATAATAATCAATCATATGTGTCCTAGATTTTGAAGAGGTCCTTGTTCTCTCATTACGGTGAAATTGCCCTGAGTCTAGAGCAGTACACCATTATCATCACATTATTCTGTGTGTGTGTGTGTGTGCGTGTGTGTGTGTGTGTGTGTGTGTGTGTGTGTGTGTGTGTGTGTGTGTGTGTGTATGTAGGTGTGTGTAGGTGTGTGTGTGTGTGTGTGTGTGTGTGTAGGTGTGTGTGTGTGTGTGTATGTGTGTGTGTATTTGTGTGCGTGTGTGCATTTGTGTGTGTGTGTGTGAGAGTGTGTGTGTGTGTGTGCGTGTGAGTGAGACAGAATATGAGTATCAGAAAGTTTCATAGGGACAGTGATTCTTAATAAGGCCTCCTTGTGTGCAGACTTTCACAGCATTCATATTTGAGCACTCCTTACAATCTCATTATGGGTTACTACACTGTTAATATTATACTGCACAACTCTGATGAGTCTATGTTGTGAGTGTGTGCATGTGTGTCTGTGTGTGTGTGCGTGTGTGCATGTGTGTCTGTCAGAGACACATACTTCGTTACTGTACTCAAGTAGATTTTTTAGAGATTTTTACTTTACTTTACTATTTATTTTTGAGGCGACTTTTTACTTTTACTTCTTACATTTTAACATGAATATCGGTACTTTCTACTCCTTACATTTTAGAAAACTGGCTCGTTACTTTAGTTTCAAATAATTTCAGTGGAGTTAGCCTACCGTTATTATTTTTCGCGTCATCAATAGCGGATGGGAATATAGTTGCACTTGACGCACCACTACAGATGACTCGACAGATTTGGGCGGCATTCATTCGCGGCAAATCATTACAGCTTGATGGCAGTAACGTTAATGTTAGCACGTAGGCCTAGTAGTATGTCTCAATTAAATTTAGTCAAAAATGCCCTCCTCCTCTCCTCGCCTTTGATGCTTCCCTAATTTCTAGCTGCAGCGTAGCCTATATCTAGCCTGGAAACCAGACTCTCTGACTTCGCAGAGTGGGTCCCGGGTTCCCGGGTGGGAGGGCACAGTTTGAGGTTTAAAATCATTGGAGTTCCTTTGAATCGCTTTGAACCAATCACTAACAACCGGCGTTTCGTCATACAGAGAAATTTCTCTGCAGCACGCCCATAACAATCAGCAAACAATCACACGTTTCATCTGCGTAACTCTCGCCAAAATGCATCATATAGTGTTTTGTGAATGTACCCAAGTCAAACTTTCATAATGCATAAGTATGTCCAAAGCCACTTTTAAGCTTGTATCGCGTTGTCGTTTTGGGTGAAATGACCTTTTGAATGGGATTCCTATAGGGCTACTACTTTTTTGATACAATCGCGTCAAAATCGCTATTTTTCAAATACTATGAAGGCTCGACACACCATGAAACTTTGATCGAAGTATCATCAGTGTCTCTACACATGAACTCGAGCATTGAGAATATTGTTGGTGTACACAGAGTTTACTAAAAGAGGTTTTGAACAACTCACTTGTTTTTCTGCTGCGCTGCCATCTTGCCATCTTGCAAGGAGTGAGTTGTCCAAAATCTTTCTTTTTAGTAAACTATGTGTACACAAATAATGTTCTTAATGCTCGAAGTTCATATGTAGAGACACTGATGATGCTTCGGATCAAAGTTTCAAGTTATGTCGAGCCTTCTTAGTGTTTGAAAAATAGTGATTTTGATTTAGACCACGTAGCCTACTAAACTAGAGTTTGACTCGAGGCACGCTCAGTAGCCTATTTCAAGTGACAAAATCTATGACTAAAGTTTAGCTGGACGATATAACATCCTACTCCACTTTCGTTCGTGACACTCCTGTTAATAGGCTAAACTATTATTCACATTTGCTCAAAGATTTCATAAATATAAGCCCTTTTCGCTCCCTACGTTGATGTATTCCAAGCGATCTGCTTCAGGGGCGGGGACGTAGCTAAACACCATGCCTGAGTACGTAATAGCTCTCAGGGACGCCCTCTGTTCGCTGGTTGGTCGGCTGCCCAACTTCCGAAGTAAACAAGCGTGAATCAACCTATTCCAGACGGAGTACTGTAGGGAAAAGAAATCGACCGGAAGTACGTAGACAGGCCAAGGCCAGGCTAGCCTATATCCTTATCAATAAGTAGATGCAGACAGCATTGGGTCTTGAACAGGGATGTAGCCTAGTGGAGGCTAAACGCAAGTAAACGCAGTTTCCACTTCTGAAATTTCAGAAATAGTTTATCCATCTCTTATTAGAGTTTATCCACCTCTCAAAAGAATTTATTCACCAATACAACTGTTAATATTTAAAAAATGTCACTGTATTATCCACAATAACAATATGTACACCCATCAACACTCTATGAACCACTTAATGCCACTTGTATTGCTATAAACATTGGACAATAACCTCCACTATCATTAAACATGTTCTGAATGCCTTTTCTAAAAATCTGATACCGCATGGCGCAGTCCAGCTTACAGTGATCACAGAATTCATGGTTTACCCACCTCTGATTTTACCACTACATTCCTGGTCTTGAAATGTTCACAGGAATCCATAGGAATTAAATATTCATGTTGTTTTATCCAATATTAGTTGTACAGATGTATAGTCCATCTTATACACACCCATGAAGCCAACAAAGAAAATGCAAAAATAGAGACTTTGGTGTAATTATTCCAGTCATTCTATATCAGAACCTGACATAGGCAACAATCCAAATAGTCTACAAGAAACCTCGGAAATGCATACTTTTATTGTCAGTAAGCATTTTGGGTAACCAAAAAAGGGAGTTTCCATATGGCATTACAAAACGCATGAGCATTCCTTGGCAAATAATGATCTAAAGTACATATTTTTCATGCTACATTGATTTACTTTTGCACACAGCTTCGCAAGACCTGGTGCGGTGCTAGGGCGCAGTTGTGCTTTTTAAAAAAAATCATATCAAGTGACCTAGAGGGCTGAAATGTGGTCAATTCAAGATGCTTGTTATCCGGCAGAAAGAAAAAACAATAGGCTCTGTGCCAGTGCTTCCTAAAAAACTACAGGATCTTAGCTTTCTAAAGATGTCCAGCATTTGATGGTAGGCCAAAAGAACACCCTCTGAAGTAGGCTGTGCAATGTTGGGGGGGGCCTAGAAATGGCCCAACAGGTTATGGGAAGATTTAAAAAGAGAGACTGGCACTCTTGCACTCTGGTAACATTTGTGTGGTCCAGGTACTGTTGCATAAAAAATTGTTGTCATTCACAAGACTACTTTTACTTTTATACTTTAAGTACATTTCTACAGTACTTCTAATTTTACCAGAGTATTTTTTAACACAAGTATTTGTACTTCTACTTAGTATGGGAAGTGAGTACTTTTGCCATCTTTGGTGTCTGTGTGTGTGTGTGTGTGTGTGTGTGTGTCTGTGTGTGTGTGCATGTGTGTCTGTGTGTGCGCATGTGTGTCTGTGTGCACATGTGTGTGTGTGTGTGTGTGCACACACACACACACGCTGAGCCCAGTGTCACTCAGGGCCTGGGAGGACGCAGGGCTGATATTCAGAGGGATGCACTCGAGTGAGCTTTCAATTTGTTGAAAGTTAAACGCACACACACACACACACACACAGACACACACACACATACAGCCTGTGCTGAATTTAACACTGAGCCCCTGATGCTGGGTCGTATTTAAGACTCACTCACGTGTGTGCCTGGCTGACGAGCCCAGTTGTGACAGGCCAACAAAACCGCTCACCCTCCAGTCCATGGTCCAGTGAGCCCCGTGCCGCTCAGACTGCCCGCTGCCTGGTGGGTGAACTCTCGCCAACCCCTGGGTGAGAGAGGCATGATTTATCTCTTCCCCCATGCATGCATGCTCTAATGGGAGGCTGTCAGTGTGTGTCGGGGACGTGGATTTGTATCGATGTGTTCAGGGACTACGGCCCGAGAGGGCCACACAACGCCTCCCTCAGAGCCTGCTTGTTAAATTGACTTTGACAGATGCACGTTGTCTGGATGATTGACAGACTAAGCTTTACTACACCGCTGGAACAAGATGGCCGCTGTAAATGGTAAAAATTAATCAACTAATGGAGCTTTGAAAAGGAGAGAGTTTATTTATTTACCTTTTTGGTTTAATCCTCCTCCTAATGGAGGATAGTCATTGGTATTCCGCACGGCGGGCGGTGGCCATTGTGAACATGTCTGGACTCGATTTGATATGGGCAATGTTGCAATGAAAATCTCTCGCATGACATCCAGTCATATAACGTGGACAGGGTTTGTAAAGGGGCGGGATGGGGGTGTGGATGGGTGTGTGTGTGTGTGTGTGTGTGTGTGTCTGTGTTTGGGGGGGATGAAAGATTACATGCTCGCCAGCTGGCTTTTGGCAGAGATTTCTAGTATCTTATTGAGCAAACAGCAAATTGACAAACACCACCACCCCTCTGCTTGCCTCAGTCAGTCCAATAAGAAGAACTGAACCTTGGCAACAACGCTTCTCCCTGCACAAGGTTTTATAGGGAGCAGGCCCGTCGCTAGAAGGCAAGCAAACCAAGCAATTGCTTGGGGCCCGAGCTGGCCAGGGGCCCCACGACAACGACTGGTTAAGAATAAAATGCAACGACAAACTGTGAGCGCCCCTTTGATAGTCAATGCAGTAAAGTGCAACGACACTGTTACCGGCAATACGGGATCCCCCCTCAAGGGGCCCCTCTCAGTAGTCGCTGACAGCAGCCAGCCAGTTTGTGATCTCTGCTGCCGGGAAAATATAAAACCTCGCAGTCATAATGAAGCGGAGTTATGCGTCCGGAAGCCAGAAAAGAAAGAAGAGAAAGGAAGAGGATGACAAGAAAAAACAAGATAGTGGTAAATTACACTGGATAAAATAGCTCTACTTGTCTTGTACAAATGGTGTAATGTCGCAGCAGGAAGGCTAGCCTAGCAAAAACATTTTTTATGTTAACTACCTGCCTGACGGCCCATGCTGCTTGTAACAAACTAGAACAGTTAGCGCAACTTTTTTTTCTTCGAACGGACGGAATATGGTTACATACTGTAATATGTTTGTTAACGGGATAAGGAAGACGCAGATCTGTTCCAGAATCACTGTTTATCGTATTTAATGACATAACATTGCTATAGCTTTGTAATAGGTTTTGATGAAGGTGGCATAGCTTCTCTGCTATAGGCTACTAATCGACCGTGATAATCTATTTACCAAATGGGGGTTAGGAAAACCACTCGATAAATTCCGTGCATCAAAGCAGATTGGAACATTCATGTCTAGCAGTATTCATGCACGCCAGCTGTTTACTGTCTTTAAAGCACGGGGTGCGTCTGTCTAATTCTCAAACAGCAGAATGCTTAAATGCTATGTTAAGATACAAGTAGGCCTGGGTCAATGTATAACATTAGTTTGGGATGTTTTTACAGTAAGCATTGGTAGTTGTGAAAGCAGCTGCATCCCTTCTAAATATCAAAATATGGAAATGCTAACATATCTTTCCTTTCTCCCTCAAGGTGCTTTGCTTAAATTTCTTATCCCTCAGGCTCTTCCTAAGGATACCTCGACTGATGAAGGTAGAGTGAATTTCTCTCGCTGAGCTGTTAATGACCATTTCCAATATGCTAACAGTGAAATGGTCAAACGTACTTCACAGGTAATCTCAGATTTTTTTTCAATTATTTTCCCAGGTACACCATCAACTTCATCCTCAATTTATGAGGAAGAAGCTGACATTGGATTTTATGGTACGGTGGTGTTTTTGCAAATGTTCAAAATGTTCAAAACTAATGCACAGCATATATATGCAACAGCAGTATTTGCACTGTCAACATTTTTTATTTATATAAAGTGTGGGTGAATTTAAACTGTATGGCTATGCTGTGGTTCCTGTAGGCTTTGCGTGCGGTGGGGGGGTGGGGGCCTCCATGTCCATTTTGCTTGGGGCCCCCAAATTCCTTGAAACGGCCCTGATAGGGAGACCTCTACAAGGACACATGAAAAAGCACACATACTGCTACTGTGGCTGGCGAACAATAAGACGAATGGGTAGCACTGTATTTGAAGCCTATACAATCAGATTGATAACATTTTTAGCATGGGACACATGGGTATCTAATGTATATTTTATTGTCATTCCATTTTCATATTGTTTTCTAAACAACTAACTGGATATATGTAGAGCATGGTAACTAGTAGACATACATAATCATTGTTATTCATTTATATATTCATATTCATTTTAATAATTTTTTAATGTACCATCTTGAGTGGCGTGATAGTGATTGCACATGAAGCATCTGTGGCAACGCAATCACACCAAACACATCACATGAATGATCTGTGCCAACGCAATCACACCAAACACATCACTGTTTGACCGTCAATGCTCATTAAAAGCAAACAGAGCAGGGTCATCGCAGACATTCACTCCTCTGCACACAACACACAGTACTGCACATAATGACACAGGGGATCGCCAGAAATCAGCGTCTCTGTTGAATGAAATGTTCATAGTGCGGTGGAACTGGATGTGATTGGGATGTTCATGGTGCGGTGGAACTGGATGTGATTGGGATGTTCATGGTGGAACTGGATGTGATTGGGATGGTCATAGTGCGGTGGAACTGGATGTGATTAGGATGTTTATGGTGGAACTGGATGTGATTGGGATGTTCATGGTGGAACTGGATGTGATTGGGATGTTCATAGTGCGGTGGAACTGGATGTGATTGGGATGTTCATGGTGGAACTGGATGTGTTTGGGATGTTCATGGTGCGGTGGAACTGGATGTGATTGGGATGTTCATGGTGGAACTGGATGTGATTGGGATGTTCATGGTGCGGTGGAACTGGATGTGATTGCTCCAGCGTTGCGCTCTGACGCAAGTGGAATTTAGGAGAACATTTTGATTAATGGCTTGATGACATCACGAGTAAAGAGGAGTGCATTTCAGGAGTCCATTACTTTGGAGGTCTTTGATGTACGCAAAGGTCAAATGTCAAACCTGATGTTTCTGCTGTTTTAGCCCTGGACAGGGAACGACAGAGAGAAATGAGATCAAAGTCATTTGAAAGGAGGCCTTGAAGAGCAACAGCAACTGGCGGTGGAACTGGATGATTGGGATGGTCATGAAAAGCGGTGGAACTGGATGTGATTGGGATGTTCATGGTGGAACTGATGATTGGATCTTATGGTGCGGTGGAACTGGATGATTGCTCCATTGCTTCTGGCAATGGAATTTAGAGAACATTTTGGATTAATGGCTTGATGGACATCCAAGAGGAGGCGTGAGTCCATTACTTTGGGAGGTCTTTGGAAAGCGTGGAACTGGATGAAATGTCAAACTGGATGTTTAGGATGTTTTTGGAACTGGATGGATTGGGATGTTCATGGTGGAACTGAATGTGATGTTCATTTGAAAGGATGATTGGGATGTTCATGGTGGAACTGGATGTGTTTGGGATGACTTTTTATTTTTGTAGTCATTTTCAGCATTGTTTTCTTTCACATGAAATTATTTGACTTAAATGCCGTGTCAGAAATTCAGACAGGCCAGAAATGAAGTCCAAATACTTTGTCCACAATGTAACAAAAATACACCATTATAAGTGCTGAAATAAAAACATTATCCTATAAAGAAGGCGTAAAAGTCCGACAGAGTTCTGTGCAAAATTCATTTAATGACTACATAGCACAAAGCCTGAGTGGATCGCACAATCGTACTCCCGAACAATTGTTGAACACCAATATTTACACCCCTCCTTAGATGCTGACACAACGTTTGGCATCTCCAAACCCACAGATGGCGCTATGAAAGGATTGTTGTTCGCTCTTATCTTATGCTAGTCAGCACTGTTGCTGCCAAGTGTGCGAACTTTTCACCGTAACACAAGTTCAGAGGTTTACACAAAGTTCAGGGGTCTATACAGTGATCACAGGTCACACATCGTTCATGGGTTACATATGGTCCACTCGTTTGCTCTCTTATTGGCTGTTTTGAGTAGAGCCCGCCTCCGATGACGTCTTCATCTCCGCAGCTGCAAGGCCAAGCGCTTTTTTGATGCAGGCTCCACCCAGCTACAGTGAGACTCAGAGAGGCATTGGGATGCAGAGCACACATAGGGGGAATTCTGGTAGAAAAGCTTTAGTATGTTAATAGTATTAGTTTAACTTGTTATTTAAAATGTTGTAAAAGTATGTTAGTTAGGAATAACTTCAGTGTATCACTTGATTATCATTGAGGTTATATAAATACATGTTTTAGAGTTTCAAACCCGTTCTCTCATCGTGATGTCTACACACCATAGTGATAATTTACACCACAATGCTTGGCACAGTTTAGTTTAAGGTACTGTATCATCAGAGGATAAAAGGCTGTCTGAGGATTCTATTTTTCAAAGCACCGTGATCTTCAAATTCGTACCTGCTTTTTCCCCTCAAAAATGAAGAGATAAGAAGCACATAACATAAAACAAAGGCTGCTATCTCACGTGACAGCAACACAAATAGATAGCGTGTACGGTATGTTATTCTCAACAAGACATCCTCCTCGTTAAATGCATGCACGCCCTTATTGCCAGGTTGAATGAGAGGGCAGTTCAGATCCCGTCACTGTGGTCACCTTCCCCACCACTCATTATCGGACTGAGATGATCCAATATCCGCACACACACACACACACACTGTCCCTGCTCCTGCCAGCACGGGCAAATGTCACGTCTGCAAACGGTAAAAAAGGTCAGTTTATGGGTTAAACGTATGCATGAGCTGGACAGCCTAATGGACAGTAAATGACCTAAGGTACTGCTGGGATCACCTGGGTGAATTACGGTCCGCTCTGAAGGGTTGTCAGAGTTTCGGGTTGTCCAGTGCATTCTCATTTCCAACAGAATTGCTAGAATGGAGAATACTTGACACTCACGGACATTGACCAATCACAAATCCATGTCTGTCTGTCTGTCTGTGACTCTGTCCGCTTGACTCTTGATTCAAGATGTAATGATCAGGCCTGCTGTGGCAGTCACTGCACATAACGTGGCCACTTTCAGATGCAGTGACTGCTGAAGACTCAGCCAGCGAGGCGCATCTTTTCTTCCGTACTCAAACTTTCCTGTGTACTCAAACACAGCTGCAGGCGCATCTTTTCTTCCGTACTTAAACACAGCTGCGGGCGAGGACGGAAGACTCAGCCAGCGAGGCGCATCTTTCCTCGTTACTCAAACACAGCCGCGGGCGATGACTGAGAAGAATCCCATTAGCGCTGCAGCTGTGCCTCTGATACCTGCAATAGTCGGAAGGCAACACTCACAGGCACAGAGCAGAGTACAGTATCTCTCAAATCACTCGCTTGTCAGAAGAAAGGTGATGGACACACACTGACCAGAGACAGGCGCGTTGTCAGTAGTGCAGAAGAAAGGTGATGGACACACTCTGACCAGAGACAGAGTTCATCTGAATAAGTAGTATCCGTGGTATATGGCATAGTGCACTACAAAAGAGTGTACCTCAACTGTTCCCTGAGAAAATTTGAGTTGAGTCTCCACCACCCTAATACATCATTTGTGATGACTTGACTGCACAAAAAGCCCTCCTATCCTCATTACCATGACAGATGCTCTGCAATTTAAATCACTAATCTAATTAGCGCTCCGATTTTTACATTATTCAAGGCTATGTGGGCTCGCCTCCCACCCCATAGAAACACAATAGTCATAGGCTCATGATTTATGGAGAGGAAATGTCAAGCGGTATCAAGAGTAATGCCTTCATAAGATGGCCGACATAATCGCCCTCCCACTCAGAGAGTTGCATGCAATACCAGGGAGGAATCTAGGTGCATGCATGAGGTACACACAAAGACATGCACACTCACACACATGTACACACACACACACACACACACACTCACTCTCACTCTCACACACACACCACTATGAATAGCGCATTTTGATGTTATTTTAACAGGAGTATATTGCTGAAATTTGCATATTTAAAAAAGAAAAATAGCAGAGTTGGCTACTACAGTGTCAACAGGGTTGAGGTTAAATTAAGGGTGTTTATTTTAACTGGAAGGCTCCATAATACATATTGATGAGTTAGCACAGTTACATATAATGTAAGCCCTCGTTAATTTCCTTCTAAAGTCGTCTACAAGTATGAAATACCTATACATTGAGTGAAATGTGCAACTCAATTAGCACAAGTTCGTTCTAAAATGACTTTGTACTATTTGTTAAAATGGTCCATTGGTCCTCTAAGATAAGGAGGTATGTGCCTGCTGAAGCATGCAGGAGCTAATAGGATTACGGAATGAGTTTATTCCTTAAACTATCAGCTGGGATCACTGTTTGGCAAGTGGGGTTGTGAGAGGTGTCGTGTTGGAGAAAACTGAATTGCTTTAAGTAATCCCACAAACCACTTGAGTTGCAATTTCAAGGAGTTATCCCAGGGTAGAAAATGTTGATGTGCACACATCTCCTTTCTAATGGACAAGCTATTATATCATTATAATCATAATCATTATTATGTCCTGGAAACAACCCCTCTGAATGAATTGAAATGAATTGTCGGAACACAATCCTGCAGTGAAAGCAATCCAGTCAACCTTCCTATAGAGGTTCAGCACGGAGAGACAATTTGGAGGAGATGAGAGTGGGTGTTAAGAGGATGGGATGTTAAATTTGAGCTTTATTATGAGACACTGGTGTTGGCTTGCGCTGGAGAGGGCAGGATGTCTCACTAATACAATTGAAAAGAAGACAAGAATGACAGAGCAGACAAGCCACATTTGAGTGATCCGCCCCAAACTAAATTACTAGAGAAAAAGACCTGCACAATTAATGGCAGGAGCATGGATTCAATTACACTCAGATAGATTGAACTGTGTTTAAAGGTTTGTTCCTTCTCTCTCCCTCTCTATCTCCCTCCACCTCCCCCCTCACTCTCTGTCTCTATCTCCCTCTCTCTTTCTATCTGTCCCCCCCCCCTCTCTCTCCCTCCCTGTTTGTCTCTGCTAGGCTGTTTCATCGCCGTAGTTAAAATGCAGCAGATGTACAAAGCAAATGTGGGCGTCTGAAGTCGTTCTAGCCTTTGCTCCTTGTGTTCCCTGGCGACTGGATCAGAGTTGAGGCCCAGTAGGTTCATCTATAAACGGCAGCACGGGGAATCAAAAGACACAGGAGACAAGAATCTGCATTGTGCTGCGGAATAAAGCCTGGCTAATTTAGAGCAAGAGGGTGTGTGTGTGTGTGTGTGTGTGCGCGTGCGTGTTTGTTTTAACTGTATTCATCCATCCTTGAGTCATGTAAGGACTTATCAGTTTGACAGGAAAGGGTATAAATGCCCTCTCACACAAAAGCCGCCATGCATGCATTGCAAATTTGTCACTGACTAAATTAGTGATGTGCTTGATGACGTCATGTACCAGGCGAGCCCGTTCCAATATAATGTCTGGCATTAAATACCAGGCCTGACGTCAAAGCCGCTTCATGAGTTCGAATGCTATATTCTGTGGAGATGCACTCATTGGCAAAGTCAAGAAAGTGAAATGCAAGGCGATGCAACTGAGTAAGAAACGCACAGAGTAGACCAGACAGAGTGAGAATTGAAAGTAAGATAAGTGTCCACATGGACATTCACCCTGGGTGGTCAGGAGGACTTCTGACCAACGGCTTAAAGCTCAAAGGACTGTTAAAGCATCACAAACAAAGACAGCCAAACCAACCAGACTAACAGCCAAATGAGACATTCCAATGGGCCGCTCAGATAGATCCGACGGAAAAGAGCCGCGAAGGAAACAGAGTCTCTCAGAGGTCAACTGCAATGGGATCAGCACGAAGGAAACAGAGTAACTCTCAGAGGTCGACTGCACTGGGATCAGCCAGTTCAGCTCTTTGCGTCTCTTCAGGGTCACTAAGGGGAGAGAATTTGAACTTGGATCTGGATACTAACTAAACAAACAAACAAACAAACAATCTGAATCTAAATACTATAAGTAAACAAAGAAACAAACAAAGACACAACAACAACACAGCTGCAGCAGAACTAGCATTCCTTTCTGTCCTGTAACACTGCATTGTACACATACTGACCAACACATTATTGACCACGGCTAATATTGACCAACACATTATTGACTACAGCTAAAAGTAAAATAAATAAATAAAATAAGCCAACAGGGACAATTGAATAACACAAACAACACCATTATGCCATAAAGATGAAAGTAAACACAAATCCATGCTCTCCCATACAGCGGGCCATGCTTGGCTTGGAGACTATTTGAAAGCTGAATCAAGCCCTTACAGTCCTGTCAAAATGCCCTAATAAATCACTTCAACTGGCTGTCACTGTACAGGAGAGCGTCTAATTAAATTTAGGCAGTCGAGGCTTAAGCACAGCGTCTGTCCCTGAAACAGAGATGCAGCGCGCAGATAACAGATAATTGAAGTCACAGAGGGCTGTCTGTTAGCTGTGTGTGTGTGTGGGGTGGGGGGGGTCACTGTAGCTAAGGTAATGAGGTCTATCCAGTTGGAAATTATAACGTTTTTAAACAGGCTGCAACATTGTGCTTTTAAGCATGATGAGAACGTTTGTGTCTTAGTGATTCAGTTGGTTAATAACTTATCTTCTCACTACACAAACTTGTGTTAATGTATATGTGTATGTGCTGATTAATAACGTATCTTCTCACTACACAAGCTTGTGTTAATGTATATGTGTATGTGATGATTAATAACGTAACGTATCTTCTCCTTACTACACGATTAATAAGGTAACGTATCTTCTCCTTACTACACAAGCTTGTGTTAATGTATATGTGTATGTGATGATTAATAACATATCTTCTCCTCACTACACAAGCTTGTGTTACAGCTTCTACACACAGTTGCGTGCGTTGCGTTGCTGGAGACGCATCCCATTTACTTTACATGGGCTCACGTCATCCGCTGCCGAATTTAATTGTGGGTCCGTTGCGTCGCGTTTCTCCTGTCGCTCGCGTTGAGAAGTTCAGTTGTTGCTGCACCGACAGACAGCACCGGCCAATCAAGCCAATCGACGGACGGCACCAACCAATCAAATTACGGTTATACTTCAAGTCATTTGCATAGCTACCGTCGGGAACACCCACTGGCATGCGTTGACGGAACGCAACTGTGTGTAGAAGCCGTTAATGAATATGTGTATGTGCTGATTAATAACGTGATCCTCTCCTCACTACACAAGCTTGTGTTAATGTATATGTGTATGTGATTATTAATAACGTATCTCCTCACTACACAAGCTTGTGTTAATGTATATGTGTATGTGATGATTAATAATGTATCTTCTCACTACACAAGCTTGTGTTAATGTATATGTGTATGTAATGCACGTTACTGTGATTATCAGGACTTCAAAATGGGTAATTGACATCTGCAGTCCGGCTAACAATAGCTCTATCCACCAGGCCCTGTACTCCTGTGTAGCCTAGCCTAGTCTAACTCAGTTCTGTGTAGTCTAACTCAGTTCTGTGTAATCTAACTCAGTTCTGTGTAGTCTAACTCAGTTCTGTGTAGCCTAATCTGTGTAGTCTAACTCAGTTCTGTGTAGTCTAACTCATAGTCTAACTCAGTTCTGTGTAGTCTAACTCAGTTCTGTGTAATCTAACTCAGTTCTGTGTAGTCTAACTCAGTTCTGTGTAATCTAACTCAGTTCTGTGTAGCCTAATCTGTGTAGTCTAACCCAGTTCTGTGTAGCCTAACTCAGATTTGTGTAGTCTAACTCAGTCCTGTGTAGTCTAACTCAGTTCTGTGTAGCCTAATCTGTGTAGTCTAACTCAGTTCTGTGTAGCCTAACTCAGTTCTGTGTAGTCTAGTCTAACTCAGTTCTGTGTAGCCTAATCTGTGTAGCCTATCTCAGTTCTGTGTAGTCTAACTCAGTTCTGTGTAGCCTAATCTGTGTAGCCTAACTCAGTTCTGTATAGTCTAACTCAGTTCTGTGTAGCCTAATCTGTGTAGTCTAACTCAGTTCTGTGTAGTCTAAGTCTAACTCAGTTCTGCGTAGTCTAACTCAGTTCTGTGTAGTCTAACTCAGTTCTGTGTAGCCTAATCTGTGTAGTCTAACTCATAGTCTAACTCAGTTCTGTGTATAGTCTAACTCAGTTCTGTGTAATCTAACTCAGTTCTGTGTAGCCTAATCTGTGTAGTCTAACCCAGTTCTGTGTAGCCTAACTCAGTTCTGTGTTGTCTAACTCAGTTCTGTGTAGCCTAATCTGTGTAGTCTAACTCAGTTCTGTGTAGCCTAACTCAGTTCTGTGTAGTCTAGTCTAACTCAGTTCTGTGTAGCCTAATCTGTGTAGCCTAACTCAGTTCTGTGTAGCCTAATCTGTGTAGTCTAACCCAGTTCTGTGTAGCCTAACTCAGTTCTGTGTTGTCTAACTCAGTTCTGTGTAGCCTAATCTGTGTAGCCTAACTCAGTTCTGTGTAGTCTAACTCAGTTCTGTGTAGCCTAATCTGTGTAGCCTAACTCAGTTCTGTGTAGTCTAACTCAGATCTGTGTAGTCTAACTCAGTTCTGTGTAGTCTAAGTCTAACTCAGTTCTGCATAGTCTAACTCAGTTCTGTGTAGCCTAATCTGTGTAGTCTAACTCAGTTCTGTGTAGCCTAATCTGTGTAGCCTAACTCAGTTCTGTGTAGTCTAACTCAGTTCTGTGTAGTCTAACTCAGTTCTGTGAATGCTCCTGTAGCTCTGTGTTGTTCTAGAACCATTGCCCTGCAGGAAAGTTCTTTTGTCTCTCTCTATGAGCTGTATGCTATACTGTATGACTGACGTGGCCATAAAGCCACAGTTCATGCACTCGTGGACATTTTCCAAAACGTTTTTTCTTTTTTTTTTCACATTTTCAAGTGGTTTACTAAAGTCTTGAATGTGAAATGGCTGTTTTTTTCCCGTGGATGGCAAAGGTAAGCGATATGTAAGTGATATTTTCTCCAGCAGCTGAAGCCGTCCTAAGTGCAACATCCTGCCTTTGTTTTCTGGTGTAAAGAAGCTAACTGCATATGACTCACAGAGCGGAGAGGTCGGGCTTCCCCCTGTACTCTCACGCCAACACTCGACTAGACTTGACCCCTTTAAACACGTCCAGGGGTCAGGCTTTCAGATTCTTCACCTCGCATAACATGTTGCTGGCTTAGGCGTTGCCCTGCACATAGAATAAACCAAGCCGTGAGACCGGGTTGAATAAACATACACAGAAGGTTGTGCCGTAGAGTTTGGCACGCAAGAGTGTGAAAGCGATATGGAATTAATCCAGAAGCTGTTTCTCTTAAGAGCGCAGGACAGGGCAGTTTTTTGAGCTAGTTTTTGCAGTGTTATACTGATTAAATACAATTGCTCATCAGGGATTCTGTATGGTGTTTTCAAGGACATCGAAAGAAAGCATGTGTGTGCCATTGTTAGATATGAATTCTCAGGAGTGTTATGGGGATGAGCAGCTAAGTGAAGAGAAAGAGTCTGTCCTTGCCTCACTTCAAAGTCTAAATGTGAAATGTAACTATACATAAACACAACTATGCAAAGGCCTTTGGTGTTCTAAAGATATGCTGCCATTTCAACAAGAAATGGTCAGCTTCTGCCATGATCAGTAACAAAATAAAGAAATGTGCAATCTATGTGCTATACTGTATGTGATATCAGAGCCAGGCACGCAAGTGAGCATGTACAGTATCTCAATAAGCTGTAAAAGCACCACAAAAGGCCCAGTCCATTGTGTGTAAAAGCACCACAAAAGGCCCAGTCCATTGTGTGTAAAAGCACCACAAAAGGCCCAGTCCATTGTGTGTAATCAGAAAACTAAGACACATAGCAAAACAAAACCAAATCATATAGAGAGGAAATATGGAATGTAAATATGATGCCACCTGGCCAAACACAAGGGGTTCTGTCCTTGCAAAGGGCATTTCTTTAGCACTCTATGTTCCTGTGCTAATGCTGCAGAATTAGCCGTTGAATTAATGCGCCCATGACAGTTAGTCTTCCAAACTCGTGATGTCATCCAGTGTTATCTGTTCCCCCAGGGCATAACAAAGACAACGTGTCTTAAACCACTGAACTTTAGAGAGAGAGGGAGCAAGAGGGAGGAGAAGAAAGAGGAGAGAGAGAGAGACGGAGAAGAAGAGAGAAGAGAGATGGAGAGAAAGGGCTATTATCAGTGT
Source organism: Alosa alosa (assembly GCF_017589495.1). NCBI lineage: Eukaryota > Metazoa > Chordata > Actinopteri > Clupeiformes > Clupeidae > Alosa > Alosa alosa. The sequence goes on from NC_063204.1 coordinate 4,698,499, forward strand.
TGAATTATAATAGTGTGCTGTCTCCTCTCCACATCGTGCCCTGGGTTATCTAGTCCAAAATAAATTTGAAATGGAGGAAATGAGGGTTTAGACCTCTACACTGTGAGAAATAATGGCTGAATTGGAGAGGGTTGGGAAATATGGTGGCAGAGAAACCTTAAGAGCATGAGAGAGAGAGAGAGAGAGAGTGTGAGAGAGGAGAAGAGAGAGGAAGTGAGAGAGAGAGAGAGGGGAAGAGAGTGAGAGAGAAAGGGAGAGGAAGAGAGAGAGATAGGGGAAGAGAGTGTGAGAGAAAGAGAGACAGACTGTGAGAGAGAGAGGGAAAGAGAGAGGAAGAGATAGAAGAAGAGAGCAATAAAGAGCCCCTTACCTTCAGCACCTGGTGGAAACAAGCAGCAGTGAAGGGCTCAGTGTTTTCCAGGTGAAGCTTTTGATCCGTGCCCAGGTGTCAGGTGTCAAAGGAGTCTTCAGGAGAGTCTCAGGAACAGAGCCATGTTACGACGAGGATGACATGAAAGGGTCCTCGCTGCCTCCACACACACACACACACTTCACCTCTCTCAGGAACCGCAGGAGGTCTGACAGCTAGTGACACACAGTGAGAGGGCACAGCAACACCTGGAAGAGAGACAGCTGCAGTGCTCAGTAGGGGTGCTACTGTTAAATGGCAAGATAAAAGAGTAAAGGTGAACTTGTAATAGATGTGTATGTAGTAGAGTTCTGTTAAAGGGTTTGTTCATTATTTCTTAACAGGTTCATTTACCTTTTATGTTCTCTGAGACACGTCACCGCGGAGTAATATGATAAAAAATAAATTATGAAAACTCAGCATTCCGTTAAATTCAATTAAAGTACAAAGCCCACAAGAGCTTGTCTATGTTGTCACCTTGGGAAACTCAATTTCACCTGAAGAACAAGAGATGCTGACTTGATTACCGGACCCCTGCTGTGTTGCCTGTAGTCACTGCTGTGTACAACAGTAAAGCTCACTTACTCATTCAGAAAGTCAGTGAGTTCCTCAACATACACATATATCTGGTTCCCTAAATAAACACAAACACCATGAACTTTATCCTAGTGTTCATTTATTGTATTTGTTACTAATATGTTACAAATGACAATTGTAGTGATATCCTCAATAAGAATCAGTTGCAACCACTAATAACCATTCTGTAGAGAGAGAGAGAGAGAGAGAGAGAGAGAGAAATGTAGATGGTAGTGTAGTCATGTTGTTATTAAATGGAAGTTACATGATTGTAATTTGTGATGTATTGATGTCTAGGTTTTCTATTGCAGGCTGAGCTATGTCCTATAGATAGATAGATAGATAGATAGATAGATAGATAGATATTTTATTCATCCTGAGGGACATTTTAGGCATCCAGTAGCTTAGACAACCATAACACAACAAACACACAGACACACATATATGTCACATAAACATAACTCACAGAAATTGTTAACAGAGTTAACCAATTGTGAAGTGATTACAAAGGGCTGGTATGGACTGAGCATGTGATGCAATGACCATGGTACGGTGCTATGGTAGAGTGTGTGCAATGGTGGTAGTGCGAAAGTGAACAGTGCAATAGCTTGCTTATTTTTAAATATTAACTATGACTATGAAATAGACAAGAATGTAATAGAATTGCTTGACAAACAAGAAAGAAATAATATACTTTAAGAACAATATATAACAGGTTATAAGATGTACATGTAGATGTTATGAACACAGTCCAGATTGTGTAGGAGGGCTAATATAGCCTATAGGACAGTCAGGTCAGCAGACAAAATGATATGATGGTAGGGGCTGAGAGAGACAGGCTCATGCTGAAAAGTCCAAATCTCCCCTTTTGTGTGGCATTGAAGAGTTGGATGGCCCTGGGGACAAAGGACCTCCTCAACCTGTCTGTTGAGCATGATAGTGACAGAAGTCTGCCACTGAACATGCTCCTCTGTTTATTGAGCGTGCTGTGTAGTGGGTGGCGGTCATTATGATCGGCAGCATCCTGCTCATGGTCCTTTTCTCTGCAGTTGTTGTGAGTAACACCAACTCAATGCCAACAACAGAGCCAGCTTTCCCCACCAGCCTGTTCAGTCGCCCAGCGTCCCTCTTCTTAATGCTGCCTCCCCAGCACACCACAGCATAAAGAAGTCACTGGCAATGACTGACTAGTAAAACATCCAGAGGAGATTACTGCAGACATTCCTCAGGAAGTAATGCTGACTCTGTCCGATTCTGTGCGTCTGTGTTGGCTGACCAGTCCAGTTTATTGTCCATGTGTATTCTCAAGTACTTATCCGTGCGGACCACCTCCACATTGACCCCTTCAAAGGAGACTTGCAACATAGGTGGCTTAACAGGAACGGTGAAAGCACAGTCCCCTGAGGCGCTCCGGTGCTGCTGATCACAGTCAGTCAGAAGCAGTCCTTCAGCCTGACCAACTGTGGTCTCTCCGTCAGGTAGTCTGTTATCCAGGATACCAGGTGAGCATCAACCCCCATCAGCACAAGTTTGTCTCTCAATCTGACAGGCTGAATGGTGCTGAAAGGCGCTAGAGAAATCAAAGAACATGATTCTCACAGCACTTTCCCCTTGTGCAGATGAGATTGCATTCTGAGCAGCAGGTGTATGATGGCACCTTCTCCTAGTTTACAAATTTAAGCTGGTCTGTATTTGATTTTACTTTGACAAACTCCACAGCTAGCCATCTTGGTGCTCCACAGGGTCTCCACTCAAAATCCATTTCTTTCTTTTTCTGCAAGTATACCTGCGTTAGCGAACAGAAATATGATTGTATAGTTTTCATAAATGAATTCCACAGCGAGCACGCTCTTGATGAATACAGGGTTGGAGTATGCCGTGTTCCCTACAGTATTTATGAAACATCACTTTTCTTTAGACAGACCTGCCTGCTATGGTGGGGACACATTCTGGTGTACGGTGTTTGGTGTGTTAATGTGCTGTGTGATTGCGGTCTTATCAGCTTATAACAACGCAACAATATATTGAGGTTCAGGCAAAGTGTGATAATATCTAACTCATAAGACATGGAAAGTGTGATAAAATCTAACTCATAAGACATGGAAATTGTGATAATATCTAACTCATAAGACATGGAAAGTGTGATAGTATCTAACTCATAAGACATGGAAAGTGTGATAATATCTAACTCATAAGACATGGAAAGAACATTTCATACAATCCGCTTTGTGCCATGCTTCTTATGCTTCTGTTGATAGGAGTCATATGTCTTTAGATTACCAGACTGCACAGGACACTAAAGACAAATTAACATCTTATTTGCTGTCAGAGTATTTCTTACAACCCATCATAAGCAGCATTCAAATAGCATTCACATAAACTCTAAGCAGCATTCAAATAGCATTCACATAAACTCAACATTAATCTGCCTTCTGGATGCTCACAACAATTATCGCTCAAAAGCGTTTTCTCATTTGCACACAAATCACAGATGACAAATGATTCGCCGAACATGACCCCCAAATGATAAATCCGAGTGAAGTAGAGGTCTCATTATTGACGTTTTGTGCTAAAAGAATTACAGAGAGGCCCTGGGAGCAAGCTGCCCTTATTCTGATAGGAAATGTATCACTATATTACTGACACAAGATTTGCTCTGTGATGAATGGGTTGGCTCTTTGATCTTGAAACACACACACGCACACACGCACACACACTCTCAGACACACACACTCTCAGACATACACACACACAATGGGGAGGATATGAGAAATGTATATAGTTCAGTTAACCCAATCAGCTGGAAGTGCATATTTAAATTAATCAGTGAAAAACTTTCCAAACACAAGAGCAGAAAGCAAGACTCTGATTGGCATTTACTTTTCTGTTTCATCTATAAATATTGTGTAAATATATTCCAGTTTGTTTTGTTTAGCTTTGGGGATGCCTTTCCTTCTTGTTTCCCTGGGAGGAGACACCAGAGCAGACACGTGTCTAATTAGTTGCCGTGTACGACCCTTTCAGTGGAGACAAGATAAGAGTCCTTGCACCCGCTTGCCGACACACATAGATTATACAGTGCCTTCAAGTAAAACACACACACACACACACACTGCAACCGCCTGCCAACACACATAAATTATATGGTGCTCTCAAGTAAACAACTTTAATGGGTCAACAGGAGCATTTATTTTTTAAGTCACAAGATGGAAGATCATCTGAAGTTAAAATAATCTGACTGAGATGAGAGTGGAAAACAGTGAATAAATAAACATACACATACATACATACATACATACATACATACAAACAGTAAAACACCCTCAGCAAGGGTTTTATGATTTTGACTTCCGAGTAGGCAGAATTAACAGAATGCAACAGTAGCTTCATGAGTTGCCAAAATCTTGAAGAAAAAAGAGAGCAAGAGATGCTAGTTGTGGTCTCTCACACAAGCTACCAGATGTTAGCTGTGATCTCTCACACAAGAGATGCTAGTTGTGGTCTCTCGCACAAGAGATGCTAGCTGTGGTCTCTCACACAAGAGATGCTAGCTGTGGTCTCTCAAACAAGCTCCGAGATGAGATGTGCATGCAGCCAATGGAACTGCCAACAGCCAAACATTTATAAGATAATTTATACCATAGAATATTACAATACAGTGCCTTGTATACTTGTTCAATTGTAAAACTGACATTAAATACCCCAAATACCAACAAGGCAAACAGTATTAGTGTGTGATCCAGAATAACAGTGCTTCCCCTTTCTTATTGTGTGTTTGCGCTTCAGTTCAGTTGCAGGGGTTCAAGATGAAAACCAAAAGCCCAGTGTTGGGTGAGCGTTGGACTTAATGTCCAGGTTGTAGCTGTGGACAATTGCTGCCTGCCATGTACACCTTCACCAGAGACTACTGGCCAGGAGCAAGGTCATCAACCTGGTGACACACACACACACACACACTTCAGTCCTGGAGCATCTACTGCTGCTGGGAGGTCACACACACACACACACACACACACACACACACATACACACACACACACACACACACCTCACCCCTTCAGTCCTGGAGCATCTACTGCTGCTGGGAGGGCACACACACACACACACACAAACCTCAACCCGTCAGTCCTGGAGCATCTCCTCCTGCTGCGAGCTGCGAGAGCACACACACACACACACACACACCTCAACCCGTCAGTCCTGGAGCATCTCCTCCTGCTGCGAGAGCACGCACACACACACACCTCAACCCGTCAGTCCTGGAGCATCTCCTCCTGCTGCGAGAGCACGCTCACACACACACACACACACACCTCAACCCGTCAGTCCTGGAGCATCTCTTCCTGCTGGGAGAGCACACACACACACACACACACACACACACACACACACACACACACACCTCAACCCGTCAGTCCTGGAGCATCTCCTCCTGCTGGGAGAGCACGCACACACACACACACACACACACACACACACACATACACACACACCTCAACCCGTCAGTCCTGGAGCATCTCCTCCTGCTGAGAGAGCACACACACACACACACACACACACACACACACACACACCTCAACCTGTCAGTCCTGGAGCATCTCCTCCTGCTGGGAGAGCACGCACACACACACCTCAACCTGTCAGTCCTGGAGCATCTCCTCCTGCTGGGAGAGCACACACACACACACACACACACACACACACACCTCAACCCGTCAGTCCTGGAGCATCTCCTCCTGCTGGGAGAGCAGTGGTCAACGGTGCCATAAACACGATCCCCCACCGCCACCCTCTGCAGCCAGCCACAGGATACTTGGCCCTCCTGGGGGAACAACGTCCCCTGATTCCTTGTTCATCTAAATTAGCAGACAGGAAATATAACCCATTTGCAGCTTATAGCTACAGTAGGGTGGAAACTCACACAGGATTTGTAGCGAAGCTACTTACACTGATACATATGCATCCTGACCTTACTATGATATCCAGTTATATAATACATAGGAGCAGTGCTATCCAGAATAGGAGCACTGACACAGCGCTGAGTCACTGGTGAATACTGAGCCTCAGATTCATATCACACAACATGGTGCCCTTGGACAGTATAATGCTTTTGGGGGTGAGTCCCAGTTAAAAGATTACATCTAAATGATCATCAAAGTCACATACCAGCTGTCTGTTTAGTGTATTGTATTTATTTTTCTGTTCTGTGCTTGGGCTAAATGGGGAACTCCCTTTAAGGCGTTTACTGTGTGCTGTGCTGTGCTGTGCCGTGCCTATTGACTTGTACTGTTAAATCACCCAGCTTGGTGTGTCTCTTGTGGAGCACTCTGACTTGCCTCTAGGTTGGAGATGTTGCATCCCTCTCCTAAGTTCCCTGGAAACAAGCCTAAGCCCTGAGTAGACTTTTCTTGTTAAATAAATAATTTTATATTTTTGTAAACCACATCTCTGCCTTTTCAGTCAACGAACCTGTGTAACTTGTTATCATCATGTGTGGGGTGTCCCTGGGGTCCCAGGCAATTCCTGGGGTGGCGTAGTCTAGGGCAAATATCCTGTAATGCCACATAGGCATCTCTGATTTGTTGTTTGTGACTGGAGAACAGGACACCAGAGGGGCTGTGGCGCTGTATCTGCTCTGCTCCTCTGAGTGATGGGCCTGCCTTATCTGGACATGCTCTTATCTGATCTGAGATCTGTCTGCGCCATTGAGAGCTATTCAGGCCAAGAAGGAGCAACTTATTTAAAACACTTACTGCACCTGATGAAGATGGAGGAGGGAACCCCCATACTGAATAAGCCATCTCCATGGTAACTGATAAACAATTGGCCAATCTCATATTAAATGCTACATGAATAAATCACCAAATGAATGAGTAACCACAAAGGGTGTATATTTGTGTGTATATTTATAGTTTCAGAGAGAACACTTAGGCCAGTAAAGAGCCATTATGTGTATGAGCCAAGAACATATCAACAATTTTTTGTTTTTTTTTGGGTAGGCCTATACGTGTTTGCATTTTCACCTGTAACTATATTAAACTATTCGGTGAATTTTGCTAGTTTTGATTTTTAAAAATATCCTTAAAAGTTTGGGCATATGATGAGAGAGAGAGAGGCTGGCGGCTGCAGGTTTCGTGGCTTCCGTGACGTCAGTCCCCCACAACAGAAGTAACAAAATGTGTTAATTGCATTAATATTTTTTTAAGTGGTATGTATTTTAAAGTTAATCGCGATGATTAACATGTTAATTTTGACATCCCTAGTTTATACATGACCTAAGGAATCTGTGTGTACACTTCTAGAGAGCTAAGTGGAATGTAAGCATCTGCTTTTATCCACTAATTATGTTTTAATCGCGACTAGGTAGGATGACTAGGGATGTAGTGGTAAAATAAGAGGTGGGTAAACTATGAATTCTGTGAGGTGGACTGCGCCATGCGGTATCGGATTTTTTAAAAAGGCATTCAGAACATGTTTGATGATGGTGGAGGTTATTGTCCAATGTTTATAACAATATTAGTGTAATGGTTTCTAGAGTGTACATATTGTGAATGTGGATAATACAGTGTGATTTTTGAATGTTAAAAGTTGCTATTGGTGAATATACTCTTTTGAGAAGGGGATAAACTCTTACAATTGAATTTGAATGCTTGGAGGTGAAAAAAAGCATGTCAGTCTTATTGGCCCCTAAAAGAAGAATGTTTCAGGACAAGAGACTACAGCTGACATATAATAAAGCATCCTCAAGGTCCAGAGGAACACACTAACAATGCATGCAGGGCTGAATTAGGCCAATACCCTTTACTAATTAAAATTGAAAAAAGAGCTATCAAATTCTTCGAACATCTCAAAACAAGCGACCCCAACTCCTATTGTTATAAAGCCCTAAAAAGCCAAGAGATGAGTGTAAAAACAAGTCCCCTCATCCAGCTAGTCCTGAGACTCACACATACTAATAGTACAACTAACACAACTAATAGTCAGCCTCAGGACCTTGCCACCCTTTCTCAAACAATTCGGCCTAACCAAATTATAAATGGGTCAGTGACAGATAAGGGTTGGTAAGATGAGAAAATTAAAAATATGTTTAAACCTTAAAAACAAAACATGCCTGAGGTTTGCTAAAGTGTATACTTTGTATTTCTGTTGTATTCATATTATTTAATATAACGTGTATATTTTTTTATTTTTTAACAAAAGATAGAACTAACAGCCTGTTAAATTGTCAAATGGTGTAACCACAAAAATGACAAATATCTAATATTTCACACCTTCTAGAGTTCATGCAATTGCTCTCATGAAATTATTAGTTTATTTTGTAATATCCTAAGAGAATATGTTTTATTACATTTATTTCTAAATTTAAATTATATGGGTTTTTCATTGTACTGAGCAAGACCATATGCTGTAAACATCTTGTTTTCTGTCTATTCTTTGATAATTTGAGTAAAAATGGTTTAAACAACCATTATTACAGTAAAGTAGAGTATTAAATCATTATCCATATTCATTTTTTTGTACATTATTAGTATTTTAGACAAAATACTGGTTACACCAATTGACATAAATCGGTTACACCAATTGACCATAAAACGTTTATAGCAATAGGACAAGAAATTGACAAAAATAGGCATCAAGGTAAACTGAATTGGATATTTTGATATGTATTCATGTCATTCATCATATTCCATATCAAATATCATTTCATAACATCAATGAAGAAACTTGTGTTCTATTTGATTTCAATTCAGTTCTCAGACAATTTCAGTCTATACCCATTATTTTCAAAGAGAGTGAGATAAAGGGCCCTATTTTCACGATGGAAAACCTGGCGCAAAGCGTATTATTATTCTGACGCAAAGTTTTTTCCTATCTTATACTTCACTTTTATTAAATAATGCGCCCAGGGGTGTGGCAATTACCGACATAAGGTATGGTCTGGCACATGATCTAAAAATCACTATCTTATACCGTCTAAAAAGCATTACGCCACTGACCAAGAAAAGCCTGGTCTATAGCTTAAAGTCGCGATATGAAACACAGCTGAAGACGACTGTCACGAGATGTAAGCAGCAATTCCTCTGCAGAATAAATGTCCTTAGGTTATTTATTCAGTCATTCAAACATTATAGGGTTAAGTTTTGCTTTTTTCAGGCTATGTTTTTGCTGGTAACCCATTGTCAGTCAATATTGAAAGTAATTAACTGTGTATAACTTTTGTTGTTGACTATGACACCACAGTGAAGTTAGTTTCACTTTGCCTATATCTTCAATTAATAGACAAGTGCAGATGTGTGTAGCCTATACTCTACTCGGTTTTAGTAAAGAATGGCTTAGTGGAATATCTGTTTTACGGTCTTGCGTACAAGCAGATTCCTTCAAATACACTATACGCTGACTATCAAAATACTGATGCGCTGTTTGAAGTTGCCCTGCTTGCTGTTAAAGGGAATGACAGATGTCCTCCTCATTGGTTTAAAGGATGCCCAAAACACACCCATGACTGATTAAGAAACATAAGAGCCACCTTTTTGCGCCAGGCACCTGACGTTTGATATCAAAACCACCACGAATGTGGACTGGACAAACCCCTAAATGTATTTACGCTATTTGCTAGTGACCATGCATTTTATATTGCTAAATTAGGGCCCAAAGTGTGTGTGAGAGAGAATAAGAGTGAGTGAAAGAGTGGGTATGATGATTTCTTAACAACCAACCAACAGCAGGATCTGCGTTGACATGCACTCTGTGGCGAGACAAGTTTTTCTTGGTTGTAAGTGGCATCCATTGGGGGACAAGAGGTACATTTTATATATAATAAATGTATTTATATTATTTATTTATAATTTGAACATACTGTTTACATACATCATAATAAAATATTAAAAAATAATTATGGAAGTTTAAATTTAAAATGAAAAGCTTTGACATTTCTATTTAAAAGCAAAATTTGCAGGCTTTATTATGGACAACTATGTACACACTTCACCTTTATGTGAATATTCAAACACAGCAGGATCTGCTGATCATCTGCTGTGATCTGAATATTCAAACACAGCAGGATCTGCGTTGACATGCACTCTGTGGCGAGACAAGTTTTTCTTGGTTGTAAGTGGCATCCATTGGGGGACAAGAGGTACATTTTATATATAATAAATGTATTTATATTATTTATTTATAATTTGAACATACTGTTTACATACATCATAATAACATATTAAAAACTAATTATGGAAGTTTAAATTTAAAATGAAAAGCTTTGACATTTCTATTTAAATTTGCAGGCTTTATTATGGACAACTATGTACACACTTCACCTTTATGTGAATATTCAAACACAGTTTTTACATTAAATTGAATATTTTATGATTATTATGATTTATCAACATTTTTAAAAGGTCATACCATTTGACATGTAACCTAAGCTTGCCTGGTCATGGCCTAAAAACACTATTATGTTACTTTAAGAGAGTTGCTAACCTTGACTCATAGCAGTTGGGGTCTTGAAGGGTCCTTCTCTATGACATAATTTCCTGTCACATGATTCTCTGACATAATACATACAAAATTGTTCCTTAAATGGTGGTTACACCACTTGACATTTTAAGTGGTTGATGTGACAGACACGATTCCCCATATTAATTCAAACATTCAGAACAATGGGGTTTCATTACTTGTATTAAATATAGAAAAGTTCTTGTGCAAGATCATGCCAGATTATTTTAGAAGGGAATTTGGTGTGAATGTCACATTTTTTTCAGCAAGTGTAATTATTTGGTTCATGTTTTTGTGGTTACACCGTGTTGACAATTTTACCCAAATTCAGTTAATACTCTTTCAAAATTAAATAAATCCAAAACTTTAAGATTAGGGTTTGATGAAAATGATATTTGATACCCATATGTACACAAAAAAATGAGCGTCACGTCATTGACCCAAATGCAGAAAAACAAAATTACTTATCATATTGGACTGAAACAACAAAAAGACAAAATAAACTTCAATGTTATTTGGCCCTAAACAGAGAGTACACTGTGGCAGACTACCTATCCACAGTCACTGATACCAGACAGAGAAAAAACTTGACCAGGTACAGACTAAGCAATCACAGTCTGGCTATAGAGAAGGGCAGACACAGGCAAACCTGGCTGCCCAGAGAAGACAGGCTGTGCACCAATTGCAACCAAGGTGCCATAGAAACAGAGCTTCACTTCTTGGCTGAATGCTGCCAATGGAAAGAAATACGAGATCAATTCTTTCCTAAATTCAGAGAAATGCATCCAGACCTTCAAAACTCTAAGGATCCAAGTCTAAGAATACTATTAGGAGAGGAACAAAAGAGCGCAAGAGTCGTAGCAAGATTTATAGATGCTTGCCATAAACAAAGGGAGTCACTTCATCAGTGAAGCACACAAAAAGTCAAATACACACACACACACACACACACCATCACATACTGTACACACACACACTGCCGTTGCAGTAATGTATGATGCATGATGTTTTGTTTTATGTCTTAACACACTACTACGTACATGTATGCTTTGGCAATACAAATTGTATTTTTTGTCATGCCAATAAAGCTCAATTGAATTGAATTGAATTGAATTAATAAGAGAGAGAGAGCGAAAGTGAGAGAAACAGAGAGTTAGAGAGACAGAGAGAGAGAGTGAAAGAGGGAGAGAAAGGGAGGCTAAATGTCAAAGACCCAACCGACTTTCAAAGCCCTGAACCTCAAAAGACTTAAAACAGACATGGCTGGTAAATGATTGAATGTGAGAGGTTGTAAGGCCTCAAAATGCTATTAACCGCAAAGGGACAGCACTACAGGATATATTGTTACATTGATGACACCAAAAACATGTTGCATACAATTTCCCTTTCAGCTCCCTTTGTTTTCTGGGTTTTAAAGCTTTCAGACTTTCCCTCAGGGTGATCCAGTGTCACATCACATCGCTCCAAACTGTGCGTGATTCCCTCCGGAAAGCCTGCAGAAATGGCAACTTACACAAAGGGCTCAGAAAGTCTGCAAGAGAGCCCACTGTTTACCGTTTGAGAGTTGGACAGGCCTAAGCCTACACAAACATAGCAGGGACACAGCTCAAAGTGTACTAGGAGGGCGTCGGGTACGTGAGGAACGACGAGAAGGAACAAATGGATTCAGCCTCCAGGAGACCAGCTGATTGATTCTGCAATGATCCCGAACCTTCGCCACCTGGCACTGATCCCGAACCTTAGCCACCTGGCACTGATCCAGAACCTTCGCCACCTGGCACTGATCCCGAACCTTAGCCACCTGGCACTGATCCCGAACCTTAGCCACCTGGCACTGATCCCGAACCTTAGCCACCTGGGACTGATCCAGCGGGACATGCAGGCCTGAAGGAAGCAGGAAGTCTGATGATAGCCAGCAGCATGTCTGCCACGGCTTTCAGGAAACTCACATTTGTTTTGTACTCCATCAAAAACCCTGCAAACTATAACAGGACTCCGTAGTAAATAGCAAGTCACTAAAACATGCTCACAGAAATGTATGCCTCTGTGCATGTGTTCGTACCATGGTCTTGAATGTGGCAAAGTAATTAGCAGCAGGCCGATTGCAGTGCACGTGTCCAGGGTAATTCAGTCTTCCTGGGGAAACGTGTCGAGTCACAGGCCCTGGCCAGATGGAGGAAACAGACGAACAGACGGCCATTACCCTCCTGCGACCAACACCCACCTGAGGCTATCATACTGTCCAGATGAACATTAGTGCAGAAGATCTATGGGTGTGTATGTACCACTGGTCCCTGAACAATCACATATCGTCTAATGAGGTTTGAGTAACCCACTGGTGCCGCTATAGCAGTGAGTTCTGTAAGAGTTTGGCGATTAGTAATGCCTATACAATGGGATCCTATGCTGATTGGTTATGCCTGTTTGCTGCTACCACTCTGTTCTTATTAAAAGAAGCTACTAGTTTCATGCAAGCTGCATCTCCATGCCTCTCTATGATAAATATTAACAAATATAAAACACGTGAAAGTTATAATATATAGTGTGTGACCACCCTGGATATTCATGGTGTCTCAGCACACTGGGTGTTCCCATGACGACCCTATGCAGTATGCAGACAAAGAGGCAGGCAGGCAGGCAGGGGGAAGACAACCATCAGTGCTCATTTAACAAAACCTTGAGTATGACTTTGGGACTCCTCTTACATAATTTAGAGCTTCTCTCAGCTAAACAGCAGATTTCACAGCAGACAGGTGGACAGATTGAGAGACAGATGAAGAAAGAGAGAGAGAGAGAGAGACATAAAACTTTGGTCAGATTGATTAGTTCTTTTGTTTACAGTGCTGCAGGTCTCATCAATCTTCTATGTAGAGGCCTTGGTCTGATGTATGAGGTTCTTGTCTATGAGCAAGCACAGGCCGGTAGGCAAGACCTGTCTCATAATGAATCACCACCATGTCAGTTAAATATCAATATTTAATATATAGGTGAAAAGCACCACTGGCCACATTTACATACTGTAGGAGAATCACATCCTTGCATCACAGACTCACTCCTGGCTTGTAAATTGACCATTACTCAGTGAGTGTGTACAGATGAGTGCAGTAATCACAGCTCATGCTCCCCTGTGCACAAGAATGTGAGCAGTCAAGCGTCACATGCAGCCGACAAGGAATCAATCTCCAGAGAGGGAGAAGAGAAATATAGAGTGATGTGTGTGTGGAGTCTTAAAGAGCGATGTGTGTGTGTGGAGTCTTAAAGAGCGATGTGTGTGTGGAGTCTTAAAGAGCGATGTGTGTGTTGAGTGTTAAAGAGTCTTAAAGAGCGATGTGTGTGTGGAGTTTTAAAGAGCGATGTGTGTGTGGAGTTTTAAAGAGCAATGTGTGTGTTGAGTCTTAAAGAGCGATGTGTGTGTGGAGTCTTAAAGAGCGATGTGTGTATGGAGTGTTAAAGAGTCTTAAAGAGCAATGTGTGTGTGGAGTCTTAAAGAGCAATGTGTGTGTTTAGTGTTAAAGAGTCTTAAAGAGCGATGTGTGTGTGGAGTTTTAAAGAGCGATGTGTGTGTGGAGTCTTAAAGAGCGATGTGTGTGTGGAGTTTTAAAGAGCGATGTGTGTGTGGAGTTTTAAAGAGCAATGTGTGTGTGGAGTCTTAAAGAGCAATGTGTGTGTGGAGTCTTAAAGAGCGATGTGTGTGTGGAGTCTTAAAGAGCGATGTGTGTGCGATGTGTGTATGGAATCTTAAAGAGCGTGTCTGTGTGGAGTAGAGGTCTGCACTCCCGCAGTAGACCCGCGGGTCCCGACGCAAAAGAGTGCGGCGCGGGACAACTTTTGAAAGCTCTTTGCGAGAGCGGGCGGGATGAGAGAGGTGCGTTCGCGGGTGCGGGACAAACCGATGATTCACTGCACTCCCGCAAATTAAATATGTGCGTAAAATTAAATATGGAAATTATTAAAGTACTGTTCATAACTTTAGTTCAGCTGGATGTTCTGTTAGGCAGCATTAAATGTTGTTTACGTGGGTTCAATTTGTTCCTGCTGCTCATTGTTAAAACTCGAAATCGAAAGCATGACAGAGAAAGAGGGCACAAGGCTAGGCCTACTTCAGTTGTTAACCTACATTCAGAAACAAGAAACTGACATCTGGAGTCTTTCTCAGGTGTGTGTGCTCCTTTCGTGAGACAGAAAGAAAAGCTGAATAGGCTATCCCTCCTGCATGTGGGCTTTAGTGGGCGGGAGCGGGACATCATGTTACAGATGCGGGCAGGAGCGGGACTAAAAATGACACATCAATGCGGGAGCGGGCAGGAGCGGGACAGAATATTGCGGGAGCGGGACTGAAAAATCACTCCCGCGCAGACCTCTAGTGTGGAGTCTTAAAGAGCGATGTGTGTGTGGAGTCTTAAAGAGCGATGTGTGTGTGGAGTCTTAAAGAGCGATGTGTGTGTGGAGTCTTAAAGAGCGATGTGTGTGTGGAGTCTTAAAGAGCAATGTGTGTGTGGAGTCTTAAAGAGCGATGTGTGTGTGGAGTCTTAAAGAGCAATGTGTGTGTGGAGTCTTAAAGAGTCTTAAAGAGCGATGTGTGTGTGGAGTCTTAAAGAGCGATGTGTGTGTGGAGTCTTAAAGAGTCTTAAAGAGCAATGTGTGTGTGGAGTCTTAAAGAGCGATGTGTGTGTGGAGTCTTAAAGAACGATGTGTGTGTGGAGTCTTAAAGAGTCTCAAAGAGCGATGTGTGTGTGGAGTCTTAAAGAGCAATGTGTGTGTGGAGTCTTAAAGAGCGATGTGTGTGTGGAGTCTTAAAGAGCGATGTGTGTGTGGAGTCTCTGGAGATCTCTGGAGATGACAGACTTGCTTAGACGTCTGGAGACAGCCACAGCA
This sequence comes from Alosa alosa, assembly GCF_017589495.1. NCBI lineage: Eukaryota > Metazoa > Chordata > Actinopteri > Clupeiformes > Clupeidae > Alosa > Alosa alosa. The sequence continues at coordinate 4,713,854 of NC_063204.1, forward strand.
CTGCTGCTAAAAGGGTCCGTTTTTCATCGTCCATTTTCATTTCTGCGAGCTTCTCGTAACCATCACGGATCATCGTTGTTTGTATTCATTTGTGATGTTTGCTTTGATGTGCCCTCTATTCAGTTTTACCGTGATCTTATGTGCCTTTTGATCACCGCTTCATCAAATCTCTCTATGGTCGCTCTTCTTTTAACAAGCTCTGGTATTTAATAGATGATGGATTGTTTTGTTTGATTAATATGATCTGCTATATATTTGCAACTACTTTATGGTCCACTGATGCTTGCATTTACCTCTAGTGATTTGAATAACAGAAACCCATATTGTCAAGTGAATATGTAGGTCACACAATACCAGGTAAACAATTAAATCAAATAGAAACATATCCAGTAGCTAACAGAGGATCTAACTTTTTATGTGGATTGTAATTCTGGAAGCTAGTTTATGAATGTTAATGCTCCGGTAAACGAGGTTGTAAATGTTTGATGGGAGACCTTTAATGTGCAGTGGTCACACTTCAGAAACTGCTGAGTCAACTGCACCATCTGGTCCCATATTTTAATCTACCTAGGGACACTAGGCAAGCCTGATGCTTTTTCTCTACGAAACTCCCCCTCGCTCGGTCTTAAGCTCTTTTCCTTTTCTTTGCGTCTTCCGTCAAGGGTTTTCGCTGCTTCTTCGCCGGCTCTGCCATTATACACACGTTTGCAACAATCTCTAGCGTTTTGTTAGCCTGCCTCTGTGCTGTAAACTGATCCTGCTTCGGGTCGGGCGGGTAGGATACAACCGAACTTACAAGTGGGATATTCTTCCTACAGACAGTAGGGGCGGGCGAGAAAGCCTTCATTCGCCCTGTAATGAGTCATTTAACCATATACCGACTTACGAAGATGATTAATTAACACGAAAACGTTGCCCTTACCCTTGTATTATCCTCAAATCTTACCGACACTCTTTATCCTTGGGGTCAATTTGACCCCAGCTAAATAAACCCTCAGAAAATGATTATAATTCATACTGTTACCCAGTTTTTTTGTGACAGGTACTTAACAAGAGTGTAATAACCACCATCAAAAGCCCTACAAAACAATCCCACCCCCCCACACCCCTTTATGAACCTTGGAACCCTGGCTGGCAATATTGCCCATCCAGTGTCAGCAGCCCAAAGGCTTGCTGTTGCTTCCCCTTTTGACTTATATAGTCCTGCCAAAATGACTTATATGTAATATGTACTTGTGTATGTAATAATGATAATAACAATATGTTCTCATACTATTCAAATAATAATATCCATAATGTGTCAAATATTCATGTATCCTATGTTTCATACAGCTGGGGTCAAACTGACCCCAAGGAACATCAATGTACAAAATATTTGTACAGGACATTGAAAACAAATTATTGTACAAATTTCATGCTAACTCTGTTGTACCCTTCAATTGAGGAAAAGTCATGAAACATGAAAAAAAAAAAAAAGTGAACCATATATTTTATGATGTTAAACGTTGCTTGGGGTCAAATTGACCCTAAGGATAACATGAGGGTTAAAAGTAAACACAAACTGATGGGCAGGAAAATAAAAAAACAATTCAACCGCAGACACGAGACAGTTTATTTCTCATCTATGAATCTGCCTAATGAGACAAAACTATTTGAAAAAAAGATATTTGCTGCTATAGTATTGCGTACAGAACTCATGACTGGAGGAAAACACAAAGTTCAAATTGAAAGCACAATTAATCAGATAACTGACATTTGTATAAGGGTGGCATATTTCATATTGATTTTCAAAAATTGATTGATTGCAATCTCCAGTGAATGAGGACAATCTCAGCATCCATCACCTCAGAAAGGCTGAGTTTATATGCATCCATTTCTTACCTTATATCAGGTTTCATAAAGGTAAAAAAGTAACGACAGGCCACTGCTAAATCAGTATTTTAAGTCAACAAAATTCTGGAGAAACAATAGCCAGATCCACATTAAAATATAGGGTCTGGGCACTCACCGTTCGCAGTTCTCAGTCCGAGGGGCGGGATAATCGGTTGTCTTTCAAATTCCCTCTGCACGCAATAGGACAGCGCTGAGTCCCATGCGTTTTCCCACCAGCAGAGCTAGTTGGCTAGTTCAAACTTTTGCCAACTTAAAACAACCTTAACTTGTGTCACACTGTTGGCCAACAGCAACATCCATCTTCTTTGTTTTCAAGTAGCAGGGAATTCAAGCCAAACCGTTGCAACTCTGCCATAAATCATTATGTTAAGCCTGTCTAACGACTCTATACATATATATTGATTGGCCTGATAGAAGTTTAATTTTTCGAGCTCACAAGCCAATGGAGAGTTGCTAGACTAGCCCTGGAAGCAAATGTAATTTGCTGCCGCTAGGGTGCATCTAGATTTTTAGGCTAGAGAAACAACATAGAAAGGTTTCTTCCATGGACACTGCATCTACTGTACCATGTATCTAACAATAACCTAATTCTCAATGAGCCTCTGGAACAAATACAACCGAGGGCCATTCATAAGCCATTAATAGAAATGTCAGAAATGCAATATGCACGTGTAAAACTCCAGAAAAAGAACCACAGACTGGAACTAGGCCTCCAGTCCAAGGACCCAGGGGACCTTGGTGACCAAACAACCCAAACGAAGTGCACATATTGAGGGGAGGAAGCACCTGTTCTGGGTCCGTGGGACTCTGAGTCCTTAATGTCTCGCGACTTCCCTTACAGCTATAGAGCGTCTTCTGCCATGGAGTGGGGGCTTTTTTTATCCACACAACTTCCGCAAGCAAAGGCCAGCACTGGACAACAGGAGGTAGGACAAGAAAATAAGCAACCCCCGACTCCTCTGCTTTATTCAAACCATCTGTTTATCTGTGACGTGCAGGCAACTCTGGCCCTGACTGGAGCAGTGTGGAGCAAGAGTCTGTTGCAAAGACACAGGCCTTTAGATAGTGTCTACCCAATTAAAATGCAAACGGCCTCAGTGCACTGCTACAGTACCTGCTTATGTGCACTCAAAAGATGGAGGTGAAAACGTTTCTCCGGCTTGCACATGTGCAAAGGGCTCAGTGCACTGATGGAGGTAAAAACGTTTCTTTTGCTTGCACATGTGCAAAGGTGGACACTGAGAGCAGGAAAAGCCAAAACTCCACCCATCCACTTCCTCATTAACTCCACCCATCCACCTTCTATATATATATATTGGTGATATATGAAGCCAGAACTGAAATGGCAATATCCAGTGATCTCACAGAGAAATCCATACACAGAGCTAGAGAGTTCCTATGTCTTGCTATCATTCTGCTCTCTCAAGGACAAAGGTTATGCAGGACTAAAGAAAGCACTTCACTTTACTTGTCTTAGCTCATATACTGTGCAATTCATAGTTGCATACTACAACTTATTGGCCATTTTAATTATTGAGTTATTAAGTATTGATGTACTGGTTTTATAAGGAGATATAGCTGCCACCATGCTATGTATTGATGTATTGGTTTTATAAGGATATATACTGTAGCTGCCACCATGCTATGTATTGATGTATGGGCTTTATAAGGATATATACTGTAGCTGCCACCATGCTATGTATTGATGTATGGGCTTTATAAGGATATATACTGTAGCTGCCACCATGCTATGTATTGATGTATTGGTTTTATAAGGATATATACTGTAGCTGCCACCATGCTATGTATTGATGTATTGGCTTTATAAGGATATATATTGTAGCTGCCACCATGCTATGTATTGATGTATGGGCTTTATAAGGATATATACTGTAGCTGCCACCATGCTATGTATTGATGTATGGGCTTTATAAGGATATATACTGTAGCTGCCACCATGCTATGTATTGTTGTATTGGTTTTATAAGGATATATACTGTAGCTGCCACCATGCTATGTATTGATGTATTGGCTTTATAAGGATATATACTGTAGCTGCCACCATGCTATGTATTGATGTATGGGCTTTATAAGGATATATACTGTAGCTGCCACCATGCTATGTATTGATGTATGGGCTTTATAAGGATATATACTGTAGCTGCCACCATGCTATGTATTGATGTATGGGCTTTATAAGGATAGAGGAGAAGAACGTCCTCCTGATGTTCCCGCTTGTGCTCTGCATTTAAAGTGTGGCTCATACTGACATGTCCAGAGGGACTTTCTGGGCAAGAGTAATGGATGAAGGATAGATGGAATGGTTATTTGCCTCTTGCGTTTTTTTCTTTGCAAGGAAAGAGTTTTTCATGAAAGCTTTTTCCTTTTTTAGAGTTTGTGTTTTGGTCAGAGTTTCCCCTGGAGGCTCTGGTGGTCTATTTTGTTTGGTTTTAACCTGCTTCACTCTGTTACCCTGTTGGATTCCTATCCCATTAGTGTCTGCGGAAATGGATTTTGTGCTCTGATGGACTAGGTCATAGCAAACATTACGGAACATCAGAGAAAACATTTCTCCAAGATTCATTTTATGTTACAGTTCTGGAAGAGCTAAACTTTATACATCTAATTTAACACATATGAATTAAACATATTCATAAATGTGACAGTGTATCTACATGATATTTTAAGACATTATTATTATTATTATTATTATTATTATTATTATTATTACTGTTATTTGTGGTTCCATGATTTCACTGCCTCTGATGGGGTGTACTAAATGGTTTCACTGGATTGACTGAAATGCAGCAGGACGAGTCCCTTGGTGTAATTCTCCAGCCTCGCTCCGTGTCAAGAGAGCTGACACAGACTTTGTTCTTCACAGCTAGTCGGTCAGACGCAGCTGCTAATGAGCCAATTAGACGAGAGATTAACTGACGCAGACTGACAACTGTTGAAGTGGGAGAGACGGGTAGAAAGCCCACGTTGTTGTAGCCCGAGCTCCTGTAGCGGTCTGGCGGTGTGGCCGAGTGTGGTCCACATGTGGCCAGGGCAGGCCGGACGTGTCTGTGTGTACTTATTAAGGCAGCTTTAGTGTGATAGAAAGAGGTTTAATTTTGATGAAAGAGGAGGGCTCGTCTCCTCTCCTGTCAGATATCTCCCACTCCTTTCATCTCCCTTCTCCAGGGCTAACGAATAGCTTACTACTCACCAGGGCTAATACACATATAGCTTACTACTCACCAGGGCTAATACACAAATAGCTTAGGCCTACTCGCCAGGGCTAATACACGTATAGCTTACTACTCGCCAGGGCTAGTGCTAATAAAATGATAGCCTATTTGGTGAGAGGGAGATGCTTATAATGCAGGACTTAAAGCTATAAAAATGTCTGTGTCTGAAGTTATCAGACATTTATTAGGACGTCATATGTTGTCTCATTGCCTATTTTCAAATCTTAAGCATACCAGCTCACGCCTGAATTTAGGCACGGTGCCTGAACACTTTAAGCCTGATAATGTGACAATATGTCCATCGTGTGATAATGAAAATATGACTAGGCCTACTGTTCTAAGCAGGTGTACAGGCTGTAACTGTTGGCTGTAAGTAACTGTAAGTTCAGACACTCATGAAAAACTGATGCTATCTGGGAAACATTCTCTAACAGCAGTCATTGTTCGTGTCAAACACTTTGTGAATTTGTTGTAACATTAAAAGATGACTTACTACTCTGTGCTCAAAGTGATGCTCGAAGCTAGTGATGTGCCCAATGAAGCGAGGCTTCGGAGCTTGTGTCAAGCAGAAAGGGGCGTGCCAGATGAAGCCCCGATTCGAGGCTTGTGTCGTTTCCATAAAAATCATGTGACTGATGACAAACGAGGCCTCAGTTTGTGAGTGTGACGTCTGAAGCTTCGTTTGGGACACACACCCACGTGACTGAATCTGATTCAAAGACTTTGAATTGCGCGAACCAGGGCACCTGTTCTACTGTAGTGTCGGAATGTGTTGTATTGTATTGCAAGAGTCAGGCGAAATTTGTGTTTCTATAGGGTAGCCCTGTTTTACAGGATGCTTTCTCTAGGCTATTTGTGAATTTACGTTCTTTTCTTTCTGGAAAATGTCCATAATCCATAATGTTATGCACATAGAAATAAAGAAGAAATAGTTTAGGCCTAGCCTAAAGCTTTGCCATTTAGAACAATGACATTAAAACGTGTCTGTGTCTTGTCTCAACTTCAATCATGTAATTTAAAAGCAATACAGGCTAATAATTTGGGGGCAGCCGTGGCCTACTGGTTAGCACTTCGGACCTGTAACCGGAGGGTTGCCGATTCAAACCCCGACCAGTAGGCACGGCTGAAGTGCCCTTGAGCAAGGCACCTAACCCCTCACTGCTCCCCGAGCACCCTTGTTGCTCTGGGATTAGTGTGTGCTTCACCTCACTGTGTGTACACTGTGTGCTGTGTGTGTTTCACTAATTCACGGATTGGGATAAATGCAGAGACCAAATTTCCCTCACGGGATCAAAAGAGTATACAGTACATGTATATGTACATGTATACACTATGTATACACATGTAGGCCTAACAATGATAGCTGACATAATATTTTCCTTTATTGAAAGTTTGATTAATGAATCGTCAAAAACATGTCGGGCCATATGGCCTATGGTTTAATTAGGCGCCTGGTCGTTTCTTTTTCACTCTCGTCCATAGCGTGTTGAGGTTGATAATACTTCGTCCTGGTTCAGAAGATAAGTAGTGTCTACTGCGGTCGTTAAGTGTATGGGAGACCAATTGGATAATTGACTGGGATAACACATAATTTCACGCCTCCACCGAAACACCAATCTTCACGTGATAACGAGTGACAGGATTATGTTGACTAATCGTATTTTATTGTATTGAATTGAGATAAACAGAAATGCAAATTTCTTGCAACACTTTTAATGTAATGAATGAGAACATTTCGAAGCTTTGGCATTGTGTTGAATGGCATTCTTTTCACTAGTTCGTGCCTGCTATAATTTATGCAAACCACCAGATGTCGCTGTGATTTCCTTGTCTTCCATGTTTCGAAGCTTCGGCACATTACTCGGCACATTAGGGAAAGGCTTCATTTACCCATCACTACTCAAAGCTCCAGTTGTTTCCTCTGAGGGTGAACGAAACTTTCGGTTGCAGAATCACGTGAACAATTCCAAGATATGCTTTTTTTTCATTGGTTGTTGTGTTAAAATCTTACCCAGATACATTAGTGCTATTTTCTGATTTGTTATTGTGTAGCCCCTTTCTTTTTTTGATTGGCTGGTAAGTGGCAGAACCGTCTAAGAACTCCAGGGGAGACACGCTTGATTCCTGCCGGCTCCATAGTTAGAGCGGCGCAACCATAGACATTTTGGAACTGCAGCATATTAAAAATATATCATAAATATTTTTTCTGTGTGAGAAACACAACAGACAAATAGCTTACTACTCGCCAGGGCTAACACACAAATAGCTTACTACCCGCTAGACTTTATTTAATGTCTACTGATCTCACAACCAAAGTCGAACCATAAGCCTGAGACCGGGATTCTTTTGATTGCCCTTCGAAGGCATGCCTTTTCACCAACATCAGGGCATTTCAAACTTTATTTATTGGTGTATTTATTTATTTAGCTATCTATTGAAGCAGAAACTAGAGAAGCTGCAGCATTGTTATTGGATATTGACAAATAACAACACATTCTCCTGTGTGTGTGTGCGTGTTGAGATATACAAAAGTGAGATTTAGCAGAGCAGGCAACGACAGAGGAACACATCATACATACAACAACAGGAACACATCATACATACAACGACAGGAACACCTCAAACATAAAACAACAGAGGAACACATCAAACAACGACAGAGGAACACATCAAACATAAAACAACAGAGGAACACATCAAACATACAATGACAGGAACACATCAAACATACAACGACAGAGAAACACATCATACGTACAACGACAGGAACACATCGAACATACGACGACAGGAACACATCAAACATACGACAGGAACACATCAAACATACAACGACAGAGCAATACATCATACATACAACGACAGGAACACATCAAATTACAACGACAGGAACGCATCAAACATACGACGACAGGAACACATCAAACATACGACAGAGGAACACATCATATATACAACGACAGGAACACCTTAAACATACAACGACAGCATCAAACATACAACTTCTGAAGTTGAAACAGCTAAACACCTTCTGCAGTGATGCATGGGAGAGATGGTGACTTGTTTATTTCATTTCATCATGAGGTACAAGGAGTCAACAGGATAAATCTGAGAAAGTGAGTGTACAATGAGTTCATAGTAATTTAGCTGCTATGGCACGGCATGCTATGTAGATAAATTGTGTGAATGAAGACAGCTCAATGTACTTCGATGTTTAGCTCTCCATTCATTGAACTGATGGGGGGAAATTCAATCAATTCTTTATTAGATTGTGATATTCATTTCAATGTGCCCTCTGTGTTCCTGTTTCCTGGTTTGACCTGCCAAAAACACAGAGTCCGTACATCACAGAGAACACAGAGTCCGGTTAAAAAACCCTTCATGCTCACCTCCACCTAAATAAGTTCACTTATTTCAGGGTCTAAGTTGGTGTATCTTGGTTCTGAGAATATGGTATGTGCTATAAAATCATTTTAATATGATATATTTATATGATTTTGATTAAATATGGGTCGAGATAGGAGGCGCCACAGAAAGGGATTGCTCTAGTGGGTGTTCAATGTTGCAGAGAAGATGATAGATAGATAGATACTTTATTGATCCCCAGGGGGAATTCAAGGTCTCAGCAGCATACATACAACACAAACACATTCTTTAACAACAGAAAGAGTAATTTAAGTATATAATATAAAAACACAACTAAGCAGTAAGGACAGTAGAAGATAAAGAATATGCTAAATATACTAAAATACACATTATACTAACACTTAATACAATATATAAAAATATACTAAAATACAATTTACAAAAATACAAATTATACTAACTAACACTTAATCTAAATCAATTCTCAGTATCCACATAGTGGTGATTAATAAATCAGAGGCGCTTGCAATGACTGAGGCAGGGACTGAGCCTGTGATTCTCTGTGCATAGTAAGGTATGGGAAGGTGCTCTAAGTGAATGAGTGTCATGGTGGTAGTGCAATGGTGATAGTGGTCATGGTGATAGTGCAAATGAGTAAGTCAACAGTGCAACATTGTGTTGAATTCTAAGTGCTGTAGGTTAAAAAACTAGGGATTTGAGGACATGGTGATAGTGTATTATTATTATGCACTGGATATAACGGAATTTAGTATTTGAAAGTAGTATTTACAAGCCTGACATCCTGTAAACTAAGGGCCCGTCCCAATACCTCCCCTTCCCCTAGATCAGGGGTGGCGATCCTGCGGCTCTTTGCCTCCTCTCGTGCGGCTTGCGGCTGCTCAACTGATGTTCTTTTAAATAGGCCATTTTTTAAAAATAGCCTATTATTTCTGGTAAATGAAAATGCTTTTCATAAGTTGATAGTACTGCCAATAGTTAGGCTGCAATGTTTAAATTAAAATAATTTTACCGTCATGTTATGGATAGAAATCTAGCCCAAAAAGAAGCAGACTTTGTTTCTTTAGCCAGGTGTAATGATACTGTTGCAATCAGGAAAACCCTGACGCTAAGTGTAAATAGAAAGAGGAACACATACATTCAAAAGCAGGATTCATTTTTTTGTAGGCTAGCATAGCCTTTCTGGTTAATATGTCAACGTAACCTAAATAACACCATTTAAAAACGTGTTCTACACGTTAGTTTGGTACTTGGTATGCCAGACTTAACTGATGCATAAAGCTTCAAACCTGAACTTTTCCCAAAGGCACTGACCTTTGCAAGTACAAGGTAAAGGTAGGCTATATAGACGTCAGTCAGAGAAGCAGACTCATTTTCTTTTAAAAAATGTACTGAACACTAGACGGAACATTTGACGGTCACATTGGCAGCATCTCAGTTGTTACATTGGAGCATTTCTCATGCTAATAAGTCATTCAGTGAGGGGAATGTGTGATGTGTGTCAGATATCTTTGTTGCTTGGTAAACCTCACTCAAGAGTGCTTCTGGCATGCGAGCCAGTGGCCTGGGCTATTGGCTCAATTGTTAGCGCGCTCGCCTCCCGATCCGAGGTGCTGCTGTTCGCGGGTTCGAGTCCAGGCGTGTGCAGGTTTAACACAACACAGGTTACTTTGGTGCCGTGACCCGGATCGGGAGTGAGGTTTAGGGGGGTGAGTGTAACGGATGCCAGCTAGCTTAGCTGTGCTTGTGGAACGTTGGTAAACCTCACTCCCCGACGCCTCAAGAGTGCTGCTGGCATGCGAGCCAGTAGCCTGGGCTATTGGCTCAATTGTTAGCGCCCGATCTGAGGTGCTGCTGTTCGCGGGTTCGATTCCGTGTGCAGGGCTGAATCGCGCAGGTTCAACACAACGCAGGTCACACTATGGTAGTTTACATTCACTGTGTATGATGCTATGGTAGTTTACATTCACTGTGTGTGGTAGTTTACATTCACTGTGTGTGATGCTATGGTAGTTTACATTCACTGTGTGTGATGCTATGGTAGTTTACATTCAGAGCACTGTGTATGGTGCTATGGTAGTTTACATTCACTGTGTGTGATGCTATGGTAGTTTACATTCAGCTTGCCAAGCTGAACACATTCCCATGTGTTAGAAAAGGTTGGGCCCTTCAATGTATGTTTTTTCACGATCAGGCAGGACATCACTGCACTTCACAGCTGGTTCCATCGGCCGGCCTGATACTGATTGACCTTGAGCTGACCTTGTGCTGCTCGACCTTGAGCTGCTCTCAGGGTTCCATCCGCCGGCCTGATTCTGATCGACCTTGTGCTGCTCTCAGTCATTGATTTCATAGTGTCATCAAATGCATCATCAAATGTGTTACGTTGATTTGGGGATGTTGTACTATGCTTCATAAAAGCTTCAGTATGCTAAAAGGTTTACAAGAGGGAAGAACATCTATTTATTTAATTCATGTTTTGGAATATATGGAGAATTGTTTAGACTTAACTGCCACAGGGAAGTCTAGGCCCAGTGCTGAAGGACAGCCCTGGGGCAATAGAATGCTGAAGAAGAGCCCTGGGGCAACACTACAGAATGCTGATGATCCCTGGGGCAACACTACAGAATGCTGAATTTAAACAAAAGAACTATGAGACAGCAAAGCAAAATGACAAAAGCAGTATAATGTCAACAGACATGCGCACAGCCATTATGGGTACAGCCATTATGTGTACAGCCAAAAGCATTGCAGTATAACGTCAACAGACATGCGTACAGCCATTATGGGTAGAGCCAAAAGCATTGCAGTATAACGTCAACAGACATGCGTACAGCCATTATGGGTACAGCCAAAAGCATTGCAGTATAACATTGACATGCGTACAGCCATTATGAAACATGGCAAATTGAAGGACTTGTGTAGTACTGTAGTTATTTATTTACCATTAATCATGACATATGATCTTAATAATCATGACATACAATCATATAATCTTATTAATCATGACATATAATCTTAATAATCATGACATATAATCATAATGACTCTGTGGTGATCAGTAAATGATTTACCATTAATCATGACATATAATCTTAATAATAATGACATATAATCTTAATCATGACATATAATCTTAATGACTATGTAGTGATCAGTAAATGATTTATCATTAATCATGACATATAATCTTAATAATCATGACATATAATCTTAATGACTCTGTGGTGATCAGTAAATGGGGTGGTGTCAATGCAAGTATAAGTATATATACACCTTTAATCCCGTGAGGGAAATTTGGTCTCTGCATTTATCCCAATGCGTAAATTAGTGAAACAAACTCAGCACACAGTGAGGTGAAGCACACACTAATCCCGACGCAGTGAGCTGCCTGCTACAGCGGCGCTCGGGGAGCAGTGAGGGGTTAGGTGCCTTGCTCAAGGGCACTTCAGCCGTTCCTCCTGGTCGGAGATCGAACCGGCAACCCTCCAGTTACAAGTCCGAAGCGCTAACCAGTACCAACCACGGCGGCCCCTCAAATGCTGCTATATCCTCTCCACTATCAGGGGGAGAGAGTGTTCATTTGTGGAGTCGCATTGATGATGTTTTGCATGATTACAGCAACAACATGTTACATTTATATAGCGCTTTCTTCAACACACAAAGCGCTTCACAGGGAACCACCAATGTGATGCACCCACCTGGGTGAAGCACGGCAGCCATTATGCGCCAGAACACTCATCACACACCAGCTTGAGGTGGAGAGTGAGGGAGTGAATGAGCCAATTACACTAGGGGTCAATACATGACCATGCATAATAGATCATAGGACCTTCGTTACTGACTGACCATAAAAACCACAGTCTTTTCGTATTGAAATGTAATGTGGTATCAAAAGCATAAAAATGCAAATTACAAAAAAAAAAAAACAGCAAATTGTGAAAAATAATAATAATAATAACATCCTTCTCAAATGCTTTGACTTTACAGTAGAATGATAAAAGTGGGGCCATAGTAGGTCTACGTTGCCAAATCCTTTTGCTTTAGAGAGAAGACGAAATTCGCTTGGCTGAAACTCAACACACAGCAGCCCTGCAGGGGTTAAGATATAGCCACAGGCCTGCACACTGACCTCAAAGAAAACCGAACGGTTCAGTTTGAATGTGCATTGTGTGAACATCTGTGTGTTTTTTGGGGCAAAAACCCTTTTCCAAAATTAGTCGTTGCCCAAGGAGTTGGAGGAGTTTCCCGCTGATGGTACATCCAAGCCAACAATAATGGCTAATCATGTTTTCCAGTAAAATGCATAAAGCCAAGGAATGCCTGGCATCACTGCCTCCTCTCTATCGCTGACTGAGTCTCTGACATCTGGGCGCAGATCGCTCCATGGGCTGAAATCTCATTCACTGTATGTAATATATTTCAGATGGTGACTGACAGGGTCTCAGTACGCAGTGTGTTATCAGCAAGGTCACCAGAGGACACAGCGTCTGGTCCTATACAAACACAATCGCCTCATATACCCTTCCTCTCCAGAGGTCAGCACCCTACAATTATTGCTTTTTCTCCGAGGGCATGCGTGTGTGTGTGTGTGTCTGTAGACACATTGTTTCGTATGAGAACACTCTCTGTTTTTGCTCCGAGGGTTGACGTCCTCTACTGCAGTTATATTCATTCTGTTTATTTTGGGAAGATGAGAGTCCAGTCTTGTCTTTTTATGGTATTGGTGAAATCAATGTCAAAGCCACGGGCACTGTCGCATAGTCAGAACCATCAGCTTGTATAAGGAAGCCCCTGGACTTCATGCCGTAAAGTCCCTGACCAAATAGAGATGTGTTTACGTTCCACATCCTTAAATATGATGTATCTCTGAAATGCTTATAAGTCCCGGAAATAATGTTTGCCAAGCGGGTTGATATTTGTCCTCACTAGATGCTACCCTGGGCAAGGCAGCGAAGGAGCAATGTATCATTCTATTTCCAGAAACCAATTAAATCAAGGACCCCCAGAAAAAAGCAGAGGAGGAAATGAATACATTGGTGGATGCTCAATATACATGGCATTCATTCTGGAGCGCTTACTGCTCAATATACATGACGCGCCCGGACCCATTACCCACATGAATTTTTATTAACTTCTCACTGCACAACCACACTTGGTTGACTGTGACTATCTCAGTGGGATAAGTTAAAAAATAATTTGTGTGTGTATGTGTGTGTATGTATCTCATTTAAATGATAACATGGCCATTATGAGTCTTGAAGAAATCACTATGGCTCCCTAAAGCACAGATGCATCCCTCCAATACATCCTGATAGCCATGCAGAACACCTGCCGTGTCATGCTTTTAGAACACCTGCTGAGTCGTGCTTTAAAACACCTCCCTATCCCTATTTCAGATAGAAGACTGGGTGAGCTGTAAGGCATGGATTGAGCTGCAACTGAGATAACATGGATGTTTTATGCTGACTATTGTGCAGAAGATTGAATTTTTATTTGCTGTGATTTGTTGTGGTTGTGGTATTCATATGAACTCTCTGAGACTATTCCGATTCTAATTATTAGTGTGCGACCTACGCTGAAAAAGATGCTCGTATAAAACATAGATGCTAATGATCAAATGCATTGCAGAACTTAATTCAGTCAAAGCAGCAAGATGAGTTATGTTGCACTTATCTGTTTTTGCAGTGTGTTATTCCAATAGTTCAAGGTGTATACTAAGCCTATTCTTTGTAGACTTCATTTTGACACCCAAAGCGTTTTCTTACACCCAACCAAAACATCCAGATACCAATGAAATCAAGACTCCTATCTTGAATAGGAAAAGGACAAAAATACTTTCAAAATTGGATTCCAGGGGCAAGCGAAGACCAATTTTCCTGGATACAGCACAGTGGGCCGTGAAGCCAAAATAAAGGACCTGATTTAACCAGCGTGCGGCACAATGATGGCAAACTTATTTCTAAGAGGTCAGGCTTGGTGAAGAGCAAACAAACATCCGAACACCTGACAACAACAAAATGGCTTTATTTTATACACACACGCCCCCCACCCACCTACACACACACACACACACACACACACACACACACATGCCCCCCACCCACCTACACACACACACACACATACGTGTGTGCACACGCACCCACACACACATACACAATTAAAATAGCCTGGTGTATGTCCAGTAAGTGTCCTGCAGGCCAGAGTAAATTATTATTAATTAATTATTATTATTTATATTATATTGGAACAATACAGAGAGCACACTCACCTGTTCGGTTGTTAAGTCCGACATCACATGTCGTTTCTGGGTCCAACAGTTTATTCGGTTCTTTCAGTTCCAACAGTTCTTTCGTCCAAAAGTGTTTACTAGTGCAGCCTGTTTTCACAACCTGTGAACCTTTTCACCATCACCTTCATTTTAGCCAGGATTAAAACATTCAAACTGAATAATCAGTGTAGCTGCACAGCCAGATGATATTATCAAGGGTAATGTCCAGGCCTCTGTGAAAACTAGGATTTTATTAGGTTAGGCAGAGGTGAGTTGTATAATGATTTTGTTAGCTACTCTGAATAGTGGGAAGAAACTGTTTCTTTTACTGTCTGTGGAACAAAACAAGCCAGTTGGACTCGCAAGAAGAATTATCAGCACATTATTGAATCACGACTTAACGACCGGATAATGACATCACCACTGTCTTCATTCACGTAGTAGAGTTGTGTGCGTGCTTGGATAGGAGGAAAGAGGAGAGGAGAGAAGTTCTGAATATAACCAAATCAGGTCTTTTTTCTGATACTATGTGGTGCTGCATCTATCAACAGAGGAAACCAGCACTGACAAGGTAGACGGGGGGGGGTATTCTTTCCACTGAAAGAATACTAATTAGGTTTAGGATTAACTAAAATGGAAACGTTCAGCTTTCTTCCACAGTGAAGACATGAATGGCTTGTGGCGGGCCAAGAAACGTGTTGTGAGAGACAATTGGTCTGAATTGGACAGGAACTTGGCAGAGCAGGCACCATATTGTCTCCCAGTTTGCCTGTTAGGTTTGATGGCATTTGCACTATCCAACATGTGCAAGAAACCCACAAACATTTGGTGAGAGGGGCGAATTAGTGTCCAGACAATAGACACAGCGTTGTGTTTTAATCAAAAGCTATAAAGGAACGGACAGAGAAAAAAAGAGGAGAGACAGAAAAGAAGGAGAAAGAGGTAGAAAAGAGAGAAGAGGTGGAATAGAGAAGGAAAGGTGGAAAAGAGAAAGAGGTAGAAAAGAGAAGGAGAGGTAGAAAAGAGAAGGAGAGGTGGAATAGAGAAGAAGAGGTGGAATAGAGAAGGAGAGGTGGAATAGAGAAGGAGAGGTGGAATCAGGGTGTGATTTGTGTAAAAACCAGAGGGGGGGATGATTTTGAACAAGTTTGTAAACCCCAAAAAAAAAAAAAAAAAATGAACGAACGATTCATAGCCTAGTAATGTCATGGCTAATAATACCCTATATTATTTTTGCCAGTTTTAGTTTACCGTGGTGTATGACTTTAAACAGCGAGTGTGCTTGGTATGATGATCAGCTCCTTTAATGCAGGGTAGGACTACGTTTTGACAAGCATACAAATTCACCTTGTTCTTGCCCCATCTGAAATGACTTCTCTACTTTTGCTGCCTCCATCCTTTCTGTATTTGTTGTGTAAAAAAACGTTGTATATGATGGCACTGAAGTCTTAAGTTAGTGAATTGGCTAACAGTGTTATTTGGTAACCAAATAGCTACACATTGCGCCACACGCTGCGTAGGCTACGTGCATTCTCTCTCCTGCTGATTTGCGTTCAGTGGCCAAGTGCGTAATATTGCAAGTTGAAAAAATAAGTGTGTTTATTGTAGCCTACAGAATCATACTGTCAGTTAATTGCCTACAGTGCAGTGAAGAGTTTGAAGAGTAAATTTATAGGGCAACTTGAAGTTTCATGAAAATAATTTACGAACCAGAACATAAAGACCATGAAGCTTCTATTTCTTGCAGCTGTTAAAACACCCGCTAGATAGTTTAAATACCCACCAACATTCGTTTTTGCAGTACAGATTATTTCTAAAAGTTATTTGTCTACTACTGGCTGATTTATCAAACGAGTGCTTTCTCGTTCGTCCTCCGCAAACTACAGGTGTTTCGGTAGAGAGCCATTGAATAAGCGATGCCAAGCAATTTCTGTAACACTTTTTTTGACATTCAGCAAATATCTCCTCATTTGATGTAAGTTCCTTCAGACAATAGGCCTACGTTCTACTCTACGTGCAGTTGTCCTCCATCTCAGTTGCATCAGTTTTCTAATTTTGAAGGTTCTAAAACATTATTATGCTTCACTGAATCCTTCTCGTTTTCTTTCATTTGTCCAGCTAACTTTACCATTGAACCTAGCCATTTATGATGGATTACACACTCAACATTCTGAAATGTCCTGCACGATCAAGGCCAAGTTATCACGCAGCCACTATGTCAGCAGCATCAGTGACGGTGCGTTTCTGATGTCAGATTATTATTTAGGCTAGCCTACTAGACTGTTCTTACGTTGCAGCGCTTTACTTATATGAAGTAGCATTAATCAATATGAGGGGCAGAGGGGGATAAATGTTGTCCCCCCCGACGATAAAAATAATTTAGCAGAGGTAGGGATAGAAAAACCAGAGGGGGGGAAATCCTCACCATCCCCCCCTACAAATCGCACCCTGGGTGGAATAGAGAAGAACCCACTGCTCTGCTGACCCACAGTGCCCAGCCTGTGTTGTTAATCCCAGCCTGTGTTG
Organism: Alosa alosa; assembly: GCF_017589495.1. Taxonomy (NCBI): domain Eukaryota; kingdom Metazoa; phylum Chordata; class Actinopteri; order Clupeiformes; family Clupeidae; genus Alosa; species Alosa alosa. The sequence continues at coordinate 4,731,164 of NC_063204.1, forward strand.
TCCGTCTGACTTGTTTTTATTCAGATTTTTTAATATTTACAATTTTATTCACGATTATTTTTCTTAATTTTTGTACATTCGTTTAGTTTAGCTGTACAGTTACAGATAGTCTTTTTATTTCAATTATTTATTTTGTTTTTCCATACTTTTACAGCATTTTCCCCTGTCTCTGAACGTACCTGCACTGTTTTTTCGCCTGGTGATCAGCTGTTTTTTCTGCCGATTGCCATCAGCGAGGTGACTGGTCGTCTGCACTGCTGGGTGTCACTTCGAGGCCTACTCCCTTGCTGCCACTATCTGGACTGTGAATAGTTAGTTGTCTATTGCCCTGAAGAGTTGACGTTAGGCTACTTCACTGCTTTTGGATTTGCTGCCTGCTTGTGTGGTGGAAGCTGCGCTCGCTTGCTAGTGTCTCTCTCCCTTTACATCCTATGCTGGGTTCCTAGTCGGTTGACTGTCCAGCTGCTGGGTATAGTCAGAGACTTTCTAATGTGGAGACACAGCACTCAAAAAATACTCCATAGAAATGCATGGGGCTAGTTTGTCACGCCAATATGGCCGTTGTCTACACATATCCCACCCCTTCCTCGGCAAAACGTCGACATGTGAATACATTGAGCCAAGCATGTGGTGTGATGTGAATACATTGAGCCAATCATATGGTGTGTTGTGAAGACATCGTACCAATCATGTGTTGTGATCTCGCCGCTGGAGCAAGATTGGTGACGTGAAGCCTTGCGCGACGCCGGAGTTCGACCCAAAGACTGTGCCCGATGAGTGCCCATAAAACGTTGGTATATGGCCGCCGAGTGGAGGGACTTGCCTAAAAGGACTTTGGTATAGTCGATTGACTGACCAGTGGGGAGATTGAGGCTTTGTGCTAGCTGGACGGACATTAGGTGACTGCAAGTGCACCGATAACGTAGCCTAACTCAGACCCACTGGCTCAGTCTGGCTGATGCGTCAACCCGTGTCAGAGTTTGTGTTTCGGCTATGGGGGGCTTTCAGTACACACCCCTTGAACTTCGACAGTTCACCTCCACCGACCCCATCAGCAATGAGGTGCTCCACCTTTGCCGGGCAGCGGGATCCTCCGGCGACAAGGCTACCTGCACAGAGGCGCGTCGCCACTCTCTCATCACCCGGCGACAGAGGAAAGCATCCCTCTGAGAACATCATCATCTCCACAGGATCTCTTGCCAAAACAACGCGGTTTTCTAGAGCAGTCCACTCCCGCTATCGCCTCTACGCCTGGCAGTAAAGTTACACCTGATCAACAGCTGATCAACATCCAGATTGTGGCCGCTCATCCTGTTAAAAGTTCTGCTTCAGTGAGAGCACGTGATTTGAACATTGCTACATCCACCAGATCACGTGACGCCTCACACCTTGGTACTGTACATCAACTCAGAACAATTCACAGGCTCTTAAAATGGCACTGTTCAACGTGAGATCTTTATCTAGTAAGACAGTCACTATGAATGATTTTATTCTGTCTTCTAACCTTGATTTTTTCTTTTTAACTGAGACTTGGTTAAAGGTGGGTGAGCATAGCCAATTAGGGGAACTTTGCCCTCCCAGTTACAACTTCTTTAGCTCTCCTAGAGTTTGTGGCCGTGGAGGAGGTTTAGCAGTTGTATATAAGGATTGTTTTAAATGTTGCCCATCTGCCACTGACAGTTTCTCAACTTTTGAAGTTTTTATGTTCAAATTAATCTGCGATGTCCCTGTGCTCTGCATTGTTGTTTATCGACCCCCTAAACATTGCATGGCAGCATTTTTAATGGAATTCTCAGATTTTTTATCTTCTGTCATTCTCAACTATGATAAGATTATTATTCTTGGAGATTTTAATATTCATGTTGATGATTCCACATATTGTTACTCAGCTGAATTCTCTAATATTACAGAATCTTTTAATTTACTACAGCATGTGTTAGAACCAACTCACAAACATGGGCATACTTTAGATTTAGTTTTTTCTCTTGGCTTAAAGCTGAACAATGTTTTAGTGAAAGACCTATTAGTGTCAGACCACCACTGTGTCATCTTTGACAGTGTTCTCCCAGTTGCTGTTGCACCTCGCACACATATTGTTAGTTTTCGCCGTTTCAATGAACACACTGCCTTTAATTTCTCTTCTTTGTTTAACAAACTTAGTGATACCATGCCTGATGCTGGTGGGTTACAAGATACAGATGACATGCTTAACACATTTAATGAGTTATGCACCACCATACTAGATACTGTAGCTCCTCTTAAAACTAAAAGGAAACCTATTGTTAACAAATCTCCCTGGATCACTAACGAAATACGTAGCCTCAAAAGACTGTGTAGGAGAACTGAACGCAAATGGAAAGCCACTAAGCTTCTGGTTCATTACCAACATTTGAAAGAACTAACTTCCTCCTTTAACAAAGCAGTCAAAGATGCCAGATCACAGTATTTTTCAAACCTTATTGCTAACAATCGAAACAATTCTAGATTCCTGTTCAATACTATTGATCGCTTCCTGAATCCTACTCCCGCCACTGTATTGGCATCCTCTGCTGATGAGTGTGAAAAGTTTTTATCATTTTTTATTGATAAGATTGCTAATATTAGGTCAAATATCCCATCTCCGATGTCTCTTGCTAATGTTCCATGCCCCCCTTCTTGCCCTAATAACCTGAGCTATTTTAGACCTATCTCTATACAGACTCTCACTGACATTGTTGCAGCAATGAATCCTTCATCTAGTCCTTTAGACATTTTACCAGCCACTCTTCTCAAAAAAGTGTTTAGTGCTATAGGCCCTAGTCTGCTATCAATCTTAAAATATTCTCTTTCCTCAGGGTGTGTCCCTGACCTTTTCAAGACAGCCAGTGTCCAGCCCCTCCTAAAAAAAACCTGGCCTTGATACTTCCATTCTAAAAAACTTTCGTCCAATCTCTAAATTGTCCTTTATCTCCAAAATTCTGGAAAAGGTGGTCTTGATACAACTTTCTGAAGTGTTAAAGGGCAATAGCATCCTGGAGAAATTTCAGTCAGGTTTTCGTCCTATGCATAGCACTGAAACTGCTCTTATCAGGGTAACCAATGATCTACTAATGGCAGATGATTCTGGTGAGCACTCTGTTTTGGTGTTGCTGGATCTCACCGCTGCTTTTGATACCATTGATCATGCTATTTTAATTAGAAGACTAAGAGAATGGGTTGGCATGACGGGTCCTGCTTTGGACTGGTTAATATCCTATTTATCCAACAGGACATTTTTTGTTTCAATAGGTAATTTTACTTCCTCTACCTCAGCTATTACTTGCGGTGTTCCCCAAGGTTCAATTTTAGGACCAATATTGTTTTCCCTGTATATGTTACCTCTAGGCCACATAATTCGACGCCATAACATATCATTTCACTGCTATGCTGATGACACACAGCTGTACCTCTCAGTCAAACCAAACATGCTTCACAAGCTAACTGTACTGCAGGATTGCATAGCTGATGTGAAAGACTGGATGTCTCAGAATTTCCTACAGCTTAGCTCTGACAAAACAGAAGTCCTTTTCATTGGCCATGACAAAGTCTATAATCAAGCTAAGACTTTTCTTGGAAATTTAGCCTCAAATAACAAGACTACTTCTAGAAACTTAGGGGTTTTATTTGATACAGATTTAAAATTTGACCAACATGTAAAACTCCTTGTGCAGTCCTGTTATTATCAACTGAGAAACATTTCCAAAATCAGATCAATGCTTTCTTTAAAGGACACAGAGAGAATTATACATGCATTTGTCTCATCTAGACTTGATTACTGCAACGCCTTATCATATAGGTGAGTAAGTGAGTACAAGACACTGAATACGTACATTTTTACTGTATGCTCTTTGCAATTCTACAGCATTGTGACAGAATTTGATAACTAGTTCAACGATTTTGTATGTAATGACTCAAGCAATGAAATGAAGACTATTAGTTTTATTGGGAACGACTATTCAGCATCCATAAGTATAGTTTATTTTGACTGACATGACATAAGCAAATGATAATGTTATAAAACAGCAGATAATTGTATGAAAGCAACTGAATCATGTCTAAGCGCATTTGCAATTTGTTCAGAGGAAGGAGAAATTGCTACTATGATGCACACAAATTACTAAATGTTGTGGAGGTTGAACTAATAGTTATGAGAATTTTCAGTCTGATCTGAGAAAAGCCCTAAAGTGACTGAGACGTTGTCGTTAAGCGCTTCCACAGATGCCTGTCCTTACAGTACTGGCGTAAGCCACTGGAACTATACGAAACCTTTCATGTGTTCTGGACAGAGGGGATCGGTCATAAATGCCAAACATGTCGGGTCTACTGAACCTATGGCCTTTCCCTGCATTATTCAGGAAGAGGTCACCAATCCAATGGTGCAATGCTCTGTGAATAGTTATCAAGCTTTTAAAGCGTTTCCCTTTTTCTCTCTCGGTTTCTCCTTTTCATCTTTTCCCATCTCTGCTCCCTGTACAGCTTACTATTTTCTCATCTCTGCTCCCTTTACAGCTCACTACTTTCTCATCTCTGCTCCCTCTTTCCCATCTCTGCTCCCTGTACAGCTCACTACTTTCTCATCTCTGCTCCCTGTACAGCTTACTATTTTCTCATCTCTGCTCCCTTTACAGCTCACTACTTTCTCATCTCTGCTCCCTCTTTCCCATCTCTGCTCCCTGTACAGCTCACTACTTTCTCATCTCTGCTCCCTGTACAGCTCACTATTTTCTCATCTCTGCTCCCTTTACAGCTCACTACTTTCTCATCTCTGCTCCCTCTTTCCCATCTCTGCTCCCTGTACAGCTCACTACTTTCTCATCTCTGCTCCCTGTACAGCTCACTACTTTCTCATCTCTGCTCCCTCTATAGCTCACTACTTTCTCATTTCTGCTCCCTCTATAGCTCTGTGTAACCGCGGTCACTGTTGTCCTTACTCTGCGTCTTGCTTTCATCTTCTGCCTGCATGTGCGTCTAACTATCTTTTAATATTTCCTGGCATGCCTGCTTGGTCAACTAATGACAACTTCTAATTATAATCCAAATCAAAGCAGGCCACTGACACAAACAATTCATCCGCTGCTTTGAACCGTAACCTTTGATGAATCTTAATTTTCAGCTCCTGTTTGCGATATTAGAATTCACAGTGCAGCATTCCATCTCCCTTGGTTACTGTTTCCATGAGCACATACAAATAACTTCTGTGGTCTGTGAAGGCATATTTGAAATTCATTTTAAACCTTTTTTAAATCGAATTGACAGCCAACCAGTCAACAAAGGACACAAAAAAGGCACATTTGCCAAGTTCCTCCTCACAGGAAACAATTTAGCGAGCGTGACTCTGTTCCAGTGCATCATCTCTCATTCCCAGCATGCAGAGACAAAGAGCATTAAATCAGTTAAGGACATCAGCTAACGCTGGGGTGTGCATGTGTGCTTGCCTAAAGATAAGACTTTTCACATGCTTCGAATATTGCAAACATTTATTTCCTGCCACAGTTTACTCCTCTAACTGGCAAGGCCCATTTCTATTTGCTGCTCTGTCAAGTTCCCCGTCGGATTTAATTTAATGCGATTTGTGTATGAAAGACATTCAAGATATCGTCTGTACACCTAATGTGCATTTCAAAAGATACCAGTGCCTTTGAAGGCTAAGGTACCGGAGAACCAACACAAAATGAAAGGTCAATAGTGGAGACTTGCATTAGCTTGAGAGCCTCTCCACCTCTCTCACAACGGTCTGGGTGGGCGTTCCAGTTCAGTTCATGCTGATTCATTTGAAGAGGGGCGATTATGAGGGGCATTGTCCCAGGACAGATATGATAGCCTATTGAGATGGTGGCCCTCCTGGGACAAAAGGCACGGTCACAGGTTCTGCTAATGTGATATTGTCACAGTATATCAGTTATCCTGCCCAGGGAGAAGCCAGAGAGGATGCAGCCAACAGTTAGTTCACATGCACACACACACACACACACACCTACACACATACACACACACATTTAGGTCACATGCACATACTGCGGTGTTGCGTATGGCAGAGCATCTGTGTTTTGGAGATAGAGAGCTGCCAACCCTCACGCATTTGATTGGTGTAAGAGCGCGTGGAGCCAATCAAATGAATGAATCTCGCTCTCAATGTGTGAGAGTTGGCAGCCCTGCGCGGCGGCGGAGTGAATCTTACACAATGAAATGCTATGGTTGAGTGAGTGTTTTTTAATTAAGAAAACCTTTGATTATGAATTCAATGCCGATGCTGTAGTGTGTGTTGGGTGTTGGGGCAGGGGAGTGGGTAGCTGTACTCTGGACATAGAGATGTGTTAAAAACAACACAAGTTGTGTTATTTTCAACACATTTATTTTAAGAGTGTGTGTTGAAGTCAGTGATACAGTATGCATGTGTGAGTGCACGTGTATGTGTAAGCGGTCCTGGTTGATGGCAAGCTGGATAAATGCTTTGCAACGCATGCTTTGTTTTACCGGTAGCCTACCCTTGAAGAAAGAGGTTAATACTTTCCTCTCTGTTTCCTTTCGTTGAGAAACAGTTTTTTTTCCCTCTGGCTTCAGGTTCGCTCACACACAATCACCTCGACGGGCCACGAGGTGAAATTACTTCTTGTCCCATCTTCTCCTGAGTTCGCCTAAGGACACGCACAAGTCTGGCAGCTGGCTGACATAAAACAAATGCTACATTTGCATTTTGGGTGTTGTTTTATTATCCCCCACATGCTTCAGTGAGTTCAGCTTATTCGGCGTATGATATTTCCTGAGGTATGACATTTCAGATGTATATTTTTTGAAAGCCAAAATGCAATTCTCCTCTTGGGAGCAACCGAGTTTTATTTGCAATTCACTCTTTCGCCTTTTCGGCCTGACATCAAATATATTGCATGTCATAGAATGTCGTTTGGTGGATGCAGTCCACTGAGTAATGTTTTCCACTGTGCTGTTGATTTGTGTGAAGACACTTGCTACAGCCGTCCTCTTGTTTTGCACGGTGCTGTTGATTTGTGTGAAGACACTTGCTACAGCCATCCTCTTGTTTTGCAGTCATGTCCATCCATCTCAGCTGAGGGAGATCCCAAAAGTGTGTTTTATGTTCATTTATGTGTATGTGTGTGTGAGTGTGTGTGTGTGTGTGTGTGAGAGTGAGTGTGTGTGTGTGTGTGTGTGTATGTGTGTGTGTGGATGGGAAGGGGGGGCGGGGTACTGTTTATGCTCATTTTGTCCCCTGCAGGCTTCCATCAGATGGACTACATTAAACTTCATGCAACTTTCATAACATGAAAACACCCCTTCTGTGCAGGAAAATGAATTTGGCGTCCAGTTAAGTGGCCTGACACCAAAGTAATTGCCTATTAAAGATGCACTGGGTGAGTGGTGATGAAAACGCTGCCGGACAGTAGACGTGGGTGAAGGATATGAGTGGGTGGGTCTACACTGGATTAAGAGAGACTTCTGTAGGAGGGGAAAGCTCAGGAACAGGAAGGTTACCTTTGTATTACAGATGCACTGCAGCTAAATATATCTATAGCAGAAGCCATTAAGAGTAAGTGCATGCGAGAGATAGACAGGGAGAGAGATATTTGTTGTGTTGTTTTGTGTGATGCTGTTATTACTGTGATTCAGAAAAAAAGGGAATTAAAAAACAAAATGACTCATTTATTGCTAAACATAAACAATAAAGAATAAAATGCACGAATGGAAAGCGGAGGAAGAGAGGAGGAATGTGCCTAAGAGTGATCAATGGCACAGCAGCACCTTGTGCTCGGCACTATGGGACAGTTTCATCACCGAGGGCCTGTGTGCTGGGGCTTGAGTGATCACCACTTTTATTGCAACTATATTTCACCCGCCTATGACTTTCAAATGGCAGCAAAGTTGGGCTGGGAGTGTGTGACAAAAGGACGGGCAGTTTATGAACTCCCTTTTCAGTCTCTCCCTCCAGCACACCCCTGGGAGACGTTTTATTGCAGCCTAAACTAGCTATGGCGTTGGGCTTCTATGCTAACTCCTAAACTAGCTATGTTGTTGGGCTTCTATTCTAACTCCTAAACTAGCTATGTTGTTGGGCTTCTATGCTAACTCCTCAACTAGCTATGGTGTTGGGCCCCTATTCTAGGTGCTAACTCCTAAGCTATGGCTATGGCGTTGGGCTTCTATTGTAGGTGCTAACTCCTAAACTATGGCTATGGCGTTGGGCTTCTATGCTAACTCCTAAACTATGGCTATGGCGTTGGGCTTCTATGCTACAGTGTAACTCCTAAACTATGGATATGGTGTTGGGCTTCTATTCTAGGTGCTAACTCAGCTAGCGGTCTCAAGGCAGGTCTTGATTAAACAGAGAGATGGTAGGCTACTCAGACAGAGGTGAAAGACACACTTACAGTTTTTCATTCAGGGCAAGTAAAAGGCCCTCCATCTCTTGGGAAGTTTCTAAGGCACTATTATTTCAAATCTAAAGCCATCAGTCACGCCAGACCAGGCACCTGGAAGGGCACTTAAACACAGGAGTCAGCACACACACACGCCGTGCCCTGCACCTCAGACAACTACACACACACACACACACACGCACCGTGCCCTGCACCTCAGACAACTACAGCACACACACACACACACCGTGCCCTGCACCTCACAGCACTACAGCACACACACACACCAGAGGACTGGAGCACACACACACACACACACAAAGTTCATCTCGGCCTGGAGCAGAAATGCTCAGTCTTCATAATGGCCATAATTCATCAACAGCGCAGTCAAGAGGCCTGCAGGAGAGAACAAAGTAGAGGATGCTCAAAAAGAAAAAAATGTAATAATGTAATATTCTCTGGATATGCCACAACATATCAGAAGATAACAAATGACCGTTTGTAACTTTTTGACTTCAGACTTTTTGACCCCTGGATGGTGGATTACATTGTTAATAAAATATTCAACTATGGATGGTGGAAAATTGTTATAATGGGCAATTCCACAGAAAATGGACTTTATGTCACATCCATAGCGCCAGTGAAATGCCTTGGCATTTGTATGATGTGAAGGGTAACATTCATTGTTTGTGCATTTTTTCTTATGTACATTCTTCAGTCAAAAATAACAAATGCTCAAATTTCATGTAATCATTCACACCATACCATCACATTTTATTGGCGTAATGGATGTTACAAAAAAAGTAATTTTCCATGGAATTGCCCTAATACAATAAATTCAACTCAAGATATAGTGCATATACAGGGAGTTGGCTAGTTAATTTAAAAAAAACTTTAAAATTGAATTTAAATTCAAATGTAATAATTACTGTAACTCACGTCACATTTATGAATAAACTGCTTTGCATCAATAGCCCCACATACACACAAGAAAATGATCAGATTCATCAATAGCTCCACATACACCAATAAATGAAAAGATTCTTCTTCAAGTTCTATTTGTGAGAGTTCCTAATGTGTGTGTGTGTCTTCAATATTATATGCTTATCATCTGATGTTGTGTGTGTGTGTTTTTAGTGTTTTAATATCACACTAATTGTTGCTTAGCAGGGAGGCAAACAGCAAGTCAAACCCCCCACCAGACAGTTGTGCATGTAATTAAACTGCAATTGCTTCATGCCACACCACTTTACCAAATAAAAGCTTTTACATTTTAAACAGCTTGGTAATTTTAAAATAATTAGTTTAACTCCAGGTTGGCTTTGGTTGCGCTGAATGTAGGAAAACAGCCATAATCCCATCTGTGTGGAAAGAGCAGAGCTGTTGCTGAGTAATCTCATCCACTACAGCACCATTAAGTTCCCTGCACCAAGAACATGCTTTTGTCTGTAAAGACAAATCCACTGGTCTCCAACACAGCCTGGGATGTAAAGCAGTCAGCATGCACTACCCTTAGGGATATCGGTTTTAGTTATGGTCTGTCCTTTCATTAGGCCACCCTCTGGGACACTAGATTCAGTGGAACATGGCACTGGTCAATCAAGGAGAGCTCCCTCCAGGTGCACGCTTGCACAAGAGCTAAATGCTAAGCTGCTGCTAAACGTGCACGCTTGCACAAAAGCTAAATGCTAAGCTGCTGCTAAACGTGCACGCTTGCACAAGAGCTAAATGCTAAGCTGCTGCTAAACGTGCACGCTTGCACAAAAGCTAAATGCTAAGCTGCTGCTAAGCGTGCACGCTTGCACAAAAGCTAAACGCTGGCGTGCTGATTTTTGGACTGATGTTTGTGACAGACAGATGAGTTTTATCACTCTGGCGGATACATCAAACTCATCAAACTATGCATGAAGAGCTCACCTGTTGCCATCTCCAACCTGCCATTTCAATCGCAAGTTGCTTCTGAGAACACACAACAGCAAATAATTGAAACGGCTGAGCGATGATGGAGAATGCTCTCACTGGCTAATGGAGAATCTCAAAATGTATCACTGTGGCAGGCATTCACTTAGCAAGCGAGGAGAAGCAAGGCTACAGTAGAACAAAAAATGAAAACTGAAAATGCAAAAACAATACAACTTGCAATATAACAATTATGATATAGTATAGGCTAACATAAACAGAAAGTATCAAGTAACCCTGTGTCCAACTTTGTTTTATATCCAAAACGTACTGTATGTGTGTGAAAACATGTGTGTAAATTGTGTTAAGATGTGAAATATACGGTCAGAACATGTGCAGGAGGGCACTGTCTGGGTCTGACCTGATCTCAGTTGATTTGGATAATGCAGCAAAGCACACCAGTACACAGAGCAAACCCCAGGGTCAACTTGGCCAAGTACTGTGCCCAGCACAGAGCAAACCCCAGGGTCAACTTGGGTGAGAAACAAGACCGCACTGGTACTGCGTCCAGACGCGAGCCTGAAGGATGAACGGGAGGCAGCGTCCACAGGGAGCGATTTCTCCATCGGCAGGGCCAGCCTGACTTGGTGGACACACGGCTGATTTCTGCGTTGGCGGTGAAACTGTCGGAGTTGGAGGGCATGCGCACATGGAGTCCAGCAGCGCTGCAACCCAGATGTGTGCCAACCAACAACTGGCCCCCTGTCACGTGTGCTGACCGACGCCCCCCTGGGCCCAGTGTATGTCAGACATGAGCAAGGCATGCTGGGACGTCGTGACCCTGTGCGTTCTCCATGGCGTGTTCTGTGTGTTCTCCATAGCGTGTTCTGTGCGTGTTCTGTGCGTTCTCCATTCTGTGTGTGTGTGTGTGTGTTTCTGTGTGTGTGTGTGTGTGTGATGACCACTCTGAGGATGTGTAAGGCTGTGGCCATCTGTGGCAAACCCTTTAAAGGCATACATACTATTCGTCTGTGTAGTGGAGGGGTATATGAAAACCTTTAAAGGCATACATTCTACTCGTCTGTGCAATGGAGGCGTACTGTATATGAAAACTTTTATATCCTACTCGTCTGCGCAGTGGAGGAGTGTTGTATTTTAGAAACCCACGCTGATTACAGTAGCCCTGTGCAATAGTCTTGGCTTTCCAGCTTATTTCTCCAGAGGTATGTTTGCATCATAAGCAAGCGAGTTCACCGTTGTGAAACTCGTGTTGCCAATAGAAGAGCTTCTGTGCTGCCACATGCTGTTTCCCTCTGACCAAACAAATTCCCCTCATGAAACACACACACACAGCATTCCGTTAATGTATGATGCAACGCTGTCTATTACACTACAGCATTCTGTTAACGTTTGATGCAACGCTGTCTATTACACTACAGCATTCTGTTAACGTTTGATGCAACGCTGTCTATTACACTACAGCATTTTGTTAACGTTTGATGCAACGCTGTCTATCACACTACAGCATTCTGTTAACGTATGATGCAACGCTGTCTATCACACTACAGCATTCTGTTAACGTTTGATGCAACGCTGTCTATCACACTACAGCATTCTGTTAACGTTTGATGCAACGCTGTCTATCACACTACAGCGGGGCCATTCTTTTGATCTATTGTGCACGATAGTGAACCCTTGTGTTCCCTTAACTGACCCAGTATGGACTCAAATGAAACCACTTGTGTCACCACAACACCTATATCATACAAATTCTACCATATCTGTCAAAAGTCGTAAAGTTGCAGCATGAAACTTGTGAACATGCAATTGTACGCAAGTATGTATCTGGAATTGCATTTTGTATTCATAAACTGTTGTTTCCCTTACAACAAACTGCTCAATTAGTCATATCAAAGCATCATTTTCCTACATTGGATAGTTCAACTCCAAATGTATCATGCAGTGTTTATTTTGACTTGCTACCATAGAGTTTCTCCAGGGGATAAACACAAGCTGGAATTCAGAGAGACTCTAAAGGAAACCTGAATGCAGGAAGTGATGACTCACAGGCTAATTAGGCCATCTCAATATTTCTGCCTTTTTTTGGAGGGATATTAATGCTGTGCTTGATTTTCGTATGCGCAACATACTCCCCCTCTCTGGGTTGAGAGAGGAATAAAGGCACCTAATGAAATCATACCGGCACACATTCAGATCCGGGTGCAATAACAAACGCAGGTCTTTCTTTAGTGCCATCCGCTTTAAAAGGTGTCTTTTAGGGCACTTCTTTTAAAAAGTGTATTTTAGGGCACTTCTTTTAAAAAGTGTCTTCTACGGAAAAACTTCCCCCACAAGTGCACTTCATTTGACTCACTTAATGATGTCTTAATGATGTCTTCTATAGAGTGAGAACAGAGACACACTGCCCTCTATGTGCAAAAATGAGAATATTAATGAATTAATGTTAATGAATCTAGTTTAAAATATTAGACTTTTTCAAAGCATGTATTGCTTTCACTTCACTTCTCACATCAACACATTTATTGTGAACAACTGTATTAAGCTACTCAATTACTGTGTAATTAGTATAAATATAAGTATATATACTCTTTAGATCCCGTGAGGGAAATTTGGTTTCTGCATTTATCCCAATCCGTGAATTAGTGAAACACACTCAGCACACACACAGTGAGGTGAAGCACACACTAAACAGTGAGCTGCCTGCAACAACAGCGGCGCTCGGGGAGCAGTGAGGGGTTAGGTGCCTTGCTCAAGGACACTTCAGCCGTGCCTACTGGTCGTGGTTCGAACCGGCAACCCTCCGGTTATAAGTCCGAAGCGCTAACCAGTAGGCCACGGCTGCCCCAAAGGGTATGTGTGGAACCTTGACAAAGGCTGACAGGCCGAAAGAATTAAGAGATAGAGTGTGCGGCGACCAAGTTTTTGTTTATTTTCCCTTACCAGCACCTCGGAGGGTGTGCATTCGATATTAATAAGGGGTATGTAACATCAAGTGTACCCCCAAAACCCCTTTTGAGAGATAAAAAAACACACTGTTCTTAAGAAGTATTTGTGAAGGGCACAGTGACTGAACAAAACTGGAGTTTAAATGGATAAATGAATTATTGATTCGTAATGTAACAAGAAGAGCAGTGTCCTCTAATCACGTCTATCTGTCTCAGAGGCAATCGTAAACGGTGATGTTTCTTGGCCCCGCGCCGCCACATTGATGAATGAGTCAGTGGAAGCAAGAATTGGAATTCTGCGCTTCACAGAACATTAGAAAACAGGAAATGCACCATACCCACAATGCTTCTCTTCTTTTTTAGCTTTTGTGTAAAAGAATGATAATGGACATAACTGAACATCTATAGATACTGTACAGTATCTTCCATTCATCATGTTTGAGTTTTAAGTATTGATGATTTGTTCGTGTTTAGTTGTTGTCACAGCTGAAATGAATTAGTTGATACTGGTTACATTCCCATGGGACCCAAGCAGTAAATATTCTTTGTGAGTACTGTATGTTCTGTGGTCTCTGCCTCTGACGTTTAATTGGGAGTTGAGCCACTCCAGTAATCACTGGGGTTATCCCAGCTCTGTCCAGTAATCACTGTGGTTCTCCCAGCTCTCTCTGTCCAGTAATCACTGGTTCTCCCAGCTCCCACTCTCTCTCTGTCCAGTAATCACTGTGGTTCTCCCAGCTCTCACTCTCTCTGTCCAGTAATCACTGTGGTTCTCCCAGCTCTCACTCTCTCTCTGTCCAGTAATCACTGTGGTTCTCCCAGCTCTCACTCTCTCTCTGTCCAGTAATCACTGTGGTTCTCCCAGCTCTCTCTGTCCAGTAATCACTGTGGTTCTCCCAGCTCTCACTCTCTCTCTGTCCAGTAATCACTGTGGTTCTCCCAGCTCTCTCTCTCTCGTTGTCCATGAGCCAGAACTCTGCACTGCAGCGGCAGCAGCGGCCCAAATACAGGACCAGGAGTCTTCACACCTGCTCTTAATTACAGGACACTAGATGGATGGAGTGTCAGCAGCTCCCTCTCCGGTCGTGTGTGTGAGCACCACGCAAAAACACAAACATTCATTTCACAGCTGTGCGCTGCGGGAGATGAGCCGTAGCGCTCCTCGGGGTCGCCCTGGCGACGCTCCAACACTCTGCCTTCACAGCGTCCCTTCCCGTCGGCGCCAGCGTAATCGCACGCGTCGTAACTCTGCTTACAGAGGAGTAGCCGACCATTCCATTGTCAACAGGCATTTATCACACAGCGCTCTGCTGATATCTTATTTGCCTTGATCAATGCGCAGGGCTGGCAGAGGAGTGTGTGTGTGTGTGGGGGGCGTAGGTGTAAAGTAAGATGTATGGATCTCTGTTCATGGCTGGGTGACTTCAAACTATCACATGAGTGGATTTGACACGCGCGTCCTCTGTGGTTGGTGTTAGAAATAGAGATCAAAGCAAAATGGGCCTGTTTGAGGCCTACAACACAAAACACATACAGTGGGAGGAATTACAAATTATGCAAAGCCTCAGCAGGACCGATCCATATCATTTACATATACATTATATACATATACAGTATATACCATTTACATTTCTAAACCATTTCTATATACATTCACCGTGTAGAGATACCATGTTAACATTGGTGACCATTTGTCTGAGAATGAGAGAATTGTTCATGGTTGACACAGAACTGAGCATCAACCAAGGCCTCCCTTTGTAAATGCTGGCCAACACTCATGGTGGTTAATCTGGAGTGCCGCTGGAATTGATTTGAAGGTGCTGACGATGTGAAGGTGCTTGGAATTGTAGCAGATCTTATAGCGATGTGGGGGTGCTTGGAACTGTAGCAGATCCTATAACGATGTGAAGGTGCTTGGAACTGTAGCAGATCTTATAACGATGTGAAGGTGCTTGGAACTGTAGCAGATCTTATACCGATGTGGGGGTGCTTGGAACTGTAGCAGATCTGATTAAAGGGCTCCCTTGTGATGGAAGGAGGAAGGGCTCGGAGGAAGAGGTCAGGATTAATAAACTGACCCTCTGCTATGAGACCTGCATTGTTCATGAAACAGCACCATACAGCGGCCTGAAGCTATCAGCTTCCTCCAGTGGGAGACCAAGGGTGGAAATAAACTGGCAATGTAATTTCCGTTGTGACCAAGTATGTGGAAGAGTAATTAAATGTCACTTTAAGTATCCTTCTGGATTAATTCTGCTCTTGAAATAGTTTACTTTGCTATTTATAATGTTCCGGGGGAAAACAAGGAAACGCCCCAGGGAGGATTTCAGTGGAAATTTCCATCACAGGCATATTCCTATGTCACGACTGAGTCATCATTAAGAATAAAACGCAATGAGGAAATATGCAGAAGTGAACGACGGCATCGGTGTTAATATGACATAATTAGACATGCTGCTGATCATATCACACATAAAAAAATGACAAAACAATAGCATGATATGTGTGCACTGTGAGAAATGGGATTACTGACCAAAATATATTTTTTTTGTCTAACAACACATAAATCAGCTCTAACTGAGATCTCACCTGTTTCTCCTAAAGCCCCTTAGGAGAAATACAGAGCAATAACAATAGACTGTGAAGCTCTTTTGAGATCTTCAGTTGAACTTACATTACACTTGAGCTGAGACAAGAAGAGGGCTATTTCTCAGGAGATGAAATTAAGACATAGAAGAAAATGGCCCAAACTGAGATATATAAGCTCAAATATGTCTCAGAGAAAACATGGATAAAGGAGAGGATTTTGTTTAGCACGGACATTGAGCACTGACACTGAGCACGGACACTGAGCTCTGAGCACGGACACTGACAGGACAGCTTAGGGATGGTGAGGAGCAACTCAATTCAACTGCCACAAAGTGTATTAGATTAAAATCAGACTGCCACAAAGTGTATTATATTAAAATCAGACTGCATCTTTAAGACTTGTGGTTATTTGGCCACAAAATAAAGTTCCTCACAAGATGTTGTGTTTATGTACTTTAAGGGCATTCAAAGTTACTTGGGGGTAGCTGTCCTTTGCTAACGCTACGGATTGCTGTCACCGCTGGTGTTTTATGCTCCGAGTCATGTCTGCTGTTTCTGTGGAGGGATGCGACGTGGACACTTACGACAGGGGCGCTGACTGTATATCATGTTTGACAAGGCAATTCAGCAATGTCTGTGACCATCCGGGTGGTTGTTTGTTGTTCTTGGCCAGCTTTCAAAGGTTAGGGCAGCCATTTTTCATGCATTGTGATGCATTTGGCAGACTTCATCAACAGTGAATGTAATTGCTGATGACCAAGAGACAGACGAGAGTCTGACCTTGATGGCCAAAGCACAGCAGTGAGAAGAATGAGGTTTGGGTGCCCCCTAGTGTCTGATATTGATATTGCATGCCAGACATTACAAGGTGCTGCCAAAATAGTGTTAATAATGTAATGGAAACAAGTGGATTTTGTTTCCATTAAAAAAAACATTTAAGCTACAATGAAAGCCATGGGCCCATCAAACAATCAAGTTATGTGTCACTGTTTGGTCAAAACTCTTTACCTAAATACAATTTCAATATTTGGAAGACTTTTGGCTGGTACAAACACATGGCATCAACAGCCTAAAACCCTGGTTGATTTCACAGAACACACAATGGCATGGACTCTGCTTGCACTATCACAACAGCAGCCGAGTTCCCCGACAGCCAAAACACACAGTCTGTCTCACAGGCTGGGTCCTGCACGCGTCACAGGTCGGAGATAAGCCACTAATCAAACCTAAAAACACCAGTCATACTGGACAGCTGGGAGCGGAGATAGAAGGCAACACAGGCCCAGAAAACAAGCAGACTATCTATCGTTATTCACTAAATCCTCCACATTTAATCAGTTCTTCAATATAATTTTTTTTTTTTGCTCATCTGTTATGGGTTGATTTGCTAATCTCAGGTAAGTGTAAACTACAATCCTTTTAAGTAGTGGCCATGTAAAATCCTGAAAGAGATTAGCTTCATATGATTAGGCTATAGTCAAAGTCAAAGTCAAAGTCAGCTTTATTGTCAATTTCTTCACATGTTCCAGACATACAAAGAGATCGAAATTACGTTTCTCACTATCCCACGGTGAAGACAAGACATATTTTACCAAATATTTGTATAGTGTGTCAGTTTGCCGTTTACTGTAACATAACAAAGATGCAGTCCAAATTCAATCCAATAAACCCAAGTACCAGTACTATTAGGCTTATTTCCTAGCCTATATTCCCCAGACTTATTGTTTTGTTTCACATTGTGAAGAGTCTGACAACTCACAATTGGGAAATCTTTCCAAACCCTAGCATCAGGGTCGACTTTGAAATCATAGCAACTGCAAACTGCTCTGTCTGTGACAAAAGCCTTAAATTCGTATATGCATACACCCATTTTGAGTATTTTGCCCGACATTGCACATTATCTACTTAGGAGATCATTGCTTACATACTTTAGCCTATAATCAAATGCCTGACCTCTTTAGAAAGCTTATACACTGTAGTTTATTGGACAACAATCAGAAAAACTGTGTGATGTACTGACACAGAGTTACAGAGGCTAGAATATTATTTTCTCATTCTCCCGGATAACAAGCATCCTGAACTGACCACATTTCAGCCCTCTAGGTCACTTGAGATAACTTAGAAACACAACTGAGCCCTAGCATCTGATCTTGTGAAGCTGTGTGCAAAAATAGATCAATATAGAATGAAAACTACTTACTTTAGACCATTATTTGCCACGGTCATGCGATTTGTAAAATGCTGGATACTCCCCATAGGACTTTTGGTTATCCAAAATGCATACTGACAATCAAATGCTTACTGCATATGAACCCATTTTATGTAGAAGCATAATCTTGGTCTCCAATGAAAGGTAACACATTGAAGTTTCAATATCAAAAATATTTAAATATATATATAAATAAATCTTTACAATTTCTATTTCAATTCAATTGGTGGACTGCATAACTAATATTGGATCAAATGGCATGAATTTTTCATTTCTATGGATTCTTGTGAATATTTCAAGACCCAATCTAGCATATTGCTAAAGAAGCCATCAGTACTCA
The DNA here is from genome assembly GCF_017589495.1 of Alosa alosa. Lineage (NCBI taxonomy): Eukaryota > Metazoa > Chordata > Actinopteri > Clupeiformes > Clupeidae > Alosa > Alosa alosa. The sequence continues at coordinate 4,749,554 of NC_063204.1, forward strand.
TTCTGCTTGACTTATTGGCTGCCTTTGACACAGTTAACCACATCCTTCTCTACTCTCAAACATGGCCATCTCGGGATCTGGTGTCCTGGTTTGAATACTACCTCACAGGGCGCTCGTTTAACGTAGAGTATCATGGCTTGGACAGTTGTCCGCACCTCACTAGCTCACCACAGGGACGTCCCCCAGGGTTCGGTGCTCTTTCTTCAACAATAACACCAAAAAGACGTCGACCACTCGTTGCTTGTTACTAAAACCTTAATGTTAAAAGGCCTAAAGTTGTCTAAAGTAATAACCAAGGCTCAATAAAATTCTCCAAATAGCTTCAGGGTTATGCAATCTCAACACATGACGAATGATTTGTGAGAAATCTCACCACAAAGTCAGATCTGCTGTCTAACGGAACGCCTTCTCCCTGCCCCCTGGATAGCAAAGGAAGTTTGCAGCCGTCGTCTCCTCTTACGTCTAGTTAACGCATGCGCTACATATTGTCGGGAAGACTTCAAGATTCCCTGGGGCGAGAGGAACACCGGTTGGAACTATGGCTTACTTTAACATAAGTTAATTTGTTGTGGAAAAGTTAGTTTGATACGGTTCTACAAATCAGAGAAGGAACAATATAATATTTTCATCAAGTCTCCACACCTTTGAATGCGAACGCAATGTCTTTTAACCATGAAACGCCGTTAAACATTGGGAATAGCGGTGAAAAACTTTTAATGTTAGGTCTTTGCTGGAGAAGACAGACTTCTCAGAGATGAATTTCGGTGTGCCAGCAAACGCTCTCCTGTTTCGTGCTTGCGATGAGGGCGACTACGAGAGCGCCAAGCGGATTCTTGAACCTGGGGCGAACGATTCGGGGACGCAGTGCCGAAGCCTGCGTTTGGATGCGGCGTCCGAGTGCAGTGTCGATACCACCCGGGGAGTCTCCCTCGTTCCCGTTGACTGCACAGACGAGGAGGGGAACACGGCCCTTCAGTTCTCCGCCGCCAGCGGACATGAGAATCTGGTCCGGTTCTTGCTCAGAAAGGGGGCTTCAGTGGACAGTCGAAATAACTACGGCTGGACGCCACTAATGCAAGCTGCGAGGTGTGGTACCACTTTCTTTACGCGGTTATTGGTTGAATGTGTACAGATGTTGGATGGGTGGATCCACAACCCAAAGCAAATTCTTCTCTCTCTTTACTTGTACAGACCAGGGAAACGCGTGCAACTGTGAAAATGTAGAAGTTTCAGGACTTGTTTTTCTTATTTTTGAGGAATAGTTGGTTTTGTGGAATGTTCATTGTAGTCATTTGTGGAGTATTGATTTTGTTTGGGAGGAGTCAGAATCCTACGCAATCAAATGACAGTTTCGCAGGCCACTCGACATCATCATCAAACCATAATGTGCTTTGAAAGTCTAAACCCTTCTTAAGTCTAAACACGGTTAGTCATGCAACGGCACGACATGATATTGGTTCATGTTCGTCTTTCGACTCCTTTGTGTTTGTTTTGAGGACAAAGTTAAAAACATCCTAGATATAGCCGAACTCCTTTATCAGTAGGCCTAGCCCAAACGTTACCAGTAAGAACAACACACATTCACACACATCATTGGTTGTTTTTGTCATTGATTTAATCAGACATTTTAAGTAAAGTTTAAGTTATCTTACTTATTATTTTATTGTGCTTTTTAAATGATTGACATAATATTATAGTCATCATGTCTAAAATTAAATTAGACATGATGTCTAGTCCTTAACAGTGAATGCCACAACCTTCCCAGGTTGCAAAATATAAGCACATATTAAGCACATTTGAGACCTAATTTTAGAGCTCTGAAGATATCAGGCCTCCTCTTCTCGTCGTCTGTATGAAAATATAAAAGCACAAAAAGATTATTTAGGGGTTCAGATGTACCCCCACAATTTGAACTGTTGAAAGTGTTTAAGCTCAATGATGACTTTCTACCCCCCAGAGTTCATAGCACTTCTCACGGCCATTTAAAACATACAAATGTGCTGATATCAACAGAAGGCTGTGGGTCTAGGCAGCTTTACAACAGCAGCATTGGCTTTGCGTAGGGAAGACAGAATAAACGTACCCCTTGAAGAGATGAAGGGGAGTTACTCTATTTGTCCTGAAGGAAATGTGTACTCTGCATTTAATGAGGGTAGTACACACACACACACACACACACACACACACACACACACACACACACACACACACACACACTAGGAGAAGTGAATTCACCAGGAACACACACACACACATATCCGGAGCTGTGAGCAGCTCTTGATCTGGCACCTGAGTTGGTAGGTTAGGTGTTTTGCTCGAGGCACCTCATCCATGGATGTGGATCTAGAAGAAAGCTGTTCACTCACTCCCCAGGCCCCATGCACATGTGTCCTACCAACAAGGGATGGAACATACCACCCTTCAGTTATAAGTCTGATTCCCTAACCAGTAGACCACAGATGCCCACGTGCCCCTTGGGCATAACCTACAGCTATACGTCTCCAGTTGAATCCCATCACAGTCATTATGGTGACAATACTAATAGTTTATCGCTCAAAATTAATCTCACATGAGGTTATATGTTATAAGAATTATGTCAGTGACTACAATTAAATGAGACTGAAATATTATAGCTGTAAAGAGGAACTTTGCGTTTTGTTTTATTTTATTTTTTTTCTCTCTGTTTTTCTGAAATTGCCCCCCAACCCCTCTTGTTTACCTGTGTATTTTGTTTACCTGTGTGCTTTGTTTACCTGTTTATTTTGTTTACCTGTGTGCTTTGTTTATCTGTTTATTTTGTTTACCTGCGTGCTTTGCTTACCTGTTTATTTTGTTTACCTGTGTGCTTTGTTTACCTGTGTGGTCCCAGGTTTGGTCACCTGACAGTGGCGCTCATCCTGTTGGAGCATGGGGCGGACGTCAACGCCCGCAACCGCGTGGGCGCCAGTGTCCTCAGCATGGCAGCGCGTGGAGGCCACTGCCACGTGGCCAAACTCCTTCTCGAGTCGGACGCCTTCGTGGACGACTATGACCACCTGGCCATCCCTGAGGCCCCCAGCGTGGACAGCGGCAGCGGCAGCGGCGGCAGCATCGGCGAGGGCGTGTCCGGCGAGGACTGGGGCAGGGAGTTCCTGGAGGTCACTCCGCTGCTGGTGGCGTGTCAGCTGGGCCAGGAGGCCATGGTGCGGCTGCTGCTGGAGTGGGGCGCCGACGCCAACTCCGCCCAGAAGTCCACGGGCTGGAGCGCCCTCATGCTGGCCACCGCCGCGGGCAAGGTGAGCGTGGCACAGCAGCTGGTGGAGAGGGGCGCTGACCCGGACCACCTCAACGCGCTGACCAAGACCGCCTTCGAGCTGGCGCTGCAGCTCAAGCAGAAGGAGGTGAAGAACTACCTGGACGCCATCACCACGGTCAGACCACAGTCAGGTATGTGAGGAGAAGGAGGAGGAGGAGGTGGAGGTGGTGGATGAGGAGGAGGAGGAGGAAGAGGAGGAGGAGGTCGTGGATGAGAAGAAGGAGGTGGGTGAGGAGGAGGTGGATGAGGAGGAGGAGGAAGAGGAGGAGGAGGAGGTCATGGATGAGAAGGAGGAGGTGGATGAGGAGGAGGAGAAGAAGGAGGAGGTGGCTGAGGAGGAGGAGGAAGAGGTGGTGGATGAGAAGGAGGAGGTGAATGAGGAGGAGGAGGTGGTTGAGGAGGAGGAAGAGGAGGAGGTGGATGAGGAGGAGGAGGAAGAGGAGGAGGAGGTGGATGAGGAGGAGGAGGTGGAGGAGGAAGAGGAGGAGATGGGTGAGGAAGAGGAGGAGGAGGTGGTGGATGAGAAGGAGGAGGTGGATGAGGAGGAGGAAGAGGAGGAGATGGATGAGGAAGATGAGATGGGTGAGGAAGAGGAGATAGATGAGGAGAAGCACTCGCCTGAAACAGCTTTAGCAGTAAATGAATAAGTCAGCCCATCAGCCGTCTGCAGGTGTGCTAGAGAGTGGCCAGGCTAACGTTGGCATCCAGGTGTGAAAATGGGCCAATTTAGAGCCTTGGTTGGCCTGCCTTACAAAACCTGGATTGATTACCCCACTTGTAAAAAGGAAGAAAAATGCCTGGGCTGTTTTTTGGCAATTTACTCCAGAAGGAGAGACAGTTAAGTGTGGTGAAAATTGCTGTGACAAAACCTGTTATTTGATCTTAGCAAAGAGAAGCTCAAGATGTTCAGGGTGGATCGGCACAGCCAATGCATAAATAGTGACAAGAGAGAGCAGTACTGGAAAACATTTAATACATATTTTATATATTTTAGAACGTAGTTCTTATCTACCAGATCAACATTATGAATGGTCAATAACCCAGCGTACAGACCTTTAACTACGCTGTAAGATTAGTGCCCCCCATCGGCTCATCCACTCAGCGGGGTGCCACGCCGTCTACTCAGTGGGGCGCACGGCCACTCTGAAGAACTTATAGGTTGTTCTGACCCGACCCACTAGGGAGGAATAGCTCTTTTGAGTTTGTGTGGAGGGTGCTGTTGGAGGTGTTTTAAGTATTCAGTATTAAATCTCTAAAAGTGTGTGGGGGTGCTGTTGGAGGTGTTTTAAGTATTCAGTATTAAATCTCTAAAAGTGTGTGGGGGTGATGCTGAGGTCTCTCTCACACACTCTCAGAACCCCAGCCAGGCCACTCACCTGATTTAGCCTGTGTGTGTTTTGGTTGAGGAGCCGATAGCATCTGCACGGAATGAAAGCATTAGTGGAAGTGCTATACTGTTATGAAGGCAAAGTATATCATCCTGAGCAGGACTATAACACCGTTGCTTCTACCATCAGGGCCTATTTGCCTTCCTGATGTGCTGAAAGCCACATGATATTTTTGCAGTCATACTTGTGTCTGGGGTGCTCTGTGGTTAACGGGAGACTTTTAAGTCTTGCTCAAGGGGTACGTTTATTCCAGTCTGGCCCAACGCAAAGCCAACGCTGCTGTTGTAAAGCTGCCTAGACCCACAGCCTTCTGTTGATATCAGCACATTTGTATGTTTTAAATGGCCGTGAGAAGTGCTATGAACTCTGGGGGGTAGGAAGTCAACATTGAGCTTAAACACTTTCAACAGTTCAAATTGTGGGGGTACATCTGAACCCCTAAATGATATTTTTGTGCTTTTATATTGTCATACAGACGACGAGAAGAGGAGGCCTGATATCTTCAGAGCTCTAAAATTAGGTGAGTGCCATTTTCTTCACGGCCATGTCTGTTATGTTACAGTTTTTGCCTTTTGCTTACACACTTTTTGCAGAATTTGGCTAAAAAAAAGTAAAAACTTTACACACAGCCAACTAAGACAAAGCACTTGGGGATAAACAACTCACATCTATGCCAAAATCAAACACTGCATTCAAAACTCAACAATCCTTTCTAAAAATTTAATTATTGCAACAAAACCATACACACATGTACCATTTGAATTACTCTTTCAGATCAAGCAACACACTGATTGTGCTTTATATAAAACACTGCAGTCTTTGTGTTTCTAATTTTATTGTCATTCATTTTCTCAGACTCTTCTGTGAAACTTAAAAGTAGAATATCTGCAGTAGTCCGCTGACATTTTTTGCAACAAAGGTTTTTACAAAAAACAAAGGTTCTTACAGAAATAAAGAAAAATAGAATCACAGTTATCAATGCAATACTGTAAGTAAATCTACTCTGAACAAATACAAAAATTGTACCAACAAAACAAAAATAAAAAGCGGGAAGGTGATGGGAGTTTTTTCTTGTATGTGTGTGTGTATACAGTATGTGTGTGTGTGTGTGTGTGTGTGTGTGTGCGGGGGGGGGCATTATGGATCCTGCCTTCTGTTTAGATCTGGCCACAAGTCCTCGTCAACATCACAGGCAATGTCCTCTCAGGATAGGCAACGGGGAAAATATCACCTTGTGTGCCATATGCACCCTTGAACTGACCCCACCTCAGTGTCTCTGCATTCCCCTTCCATTGCTTGCAAAAGTGGCATGCAGGTATGTTGGTGGTGATCATATACTTTTCATTGGCCCACTGAAAATAATTCTATGATCAGTTTTAGATATGGGGAGTAAAGGGCAAATACAGAACTGTACACGGTACTCCATGTAAAAGTGCACACCTGAACAGGTGCACCTGAACAGGTACTCCATGTAAAAGTGCACACCTGAACAGGTACTCCATGTAAAAGTACACACCTGAACAGGTACTCCATGTAAAAGTGCACACCTGAACAGGTACTCCATGTAAAAGTGCACACTGAACAGGTACTCCATGTAAAAGTGCACACCTGAACAGGTACTCAATGCACAAGTACACACTTGAACAGGTACTCAATGTAAAAGTACACACTTGAACAGGTACACAATAACTATCCTGAAGTCTATTTGTAGTGCTAAGACTCAGACTGATTGATCAGTTTTCTCTGTAAGTGTTTTCAGGTATGTGTGTGGGTACTAACCAATTACCAGATGTACTTGCATTTTGAATGGAAGTGTTTTCCCAATCATAACAGGAGATTTCATTTTTGAAAATGTGATGTAAGAACATCGTGTGTAGTGTTTTGCAATAAGTGCGTTGCAGAATTGCAAACAATGTGCAAAGCAGAGAATGTGCAAAGCAGAGAATGTGTTTAAGCTATGGTTACTCAGTGTTTCAGGTATGCTGCAAGAAGTTGAAGTATTGAGGTTTTGGTCTAAGCATTTATTTTTAGTGTGTAAGCAATGGGCAAAAATATCGATATGATATAATGCATATGGTCCATGAATTTGCAGTTGGCCATATATATTTCTTTTGATACGATATAACTCTAAGGGCTATTTTGGCGATCTAATGAATGGTCAGTGGCGAAAAGCTTAAACACATTTAGGGGTGTGTCCAGTGGTTTTGTTATCAAACGTCAGGGGCATTGTTTTAAAGGGGTTGTTCTTCTGTTTCTTAATCAGTCATGGGTGTGTTCTGGGCGTAACATCCTTTCAACCAATCAGAGTAACATCTGTCATTCCCTTTAACAGCAAGCAGCGCAACTTCAAACAGCGCATCGGTATTTTGCCAGTCAGTGGCGCATTTGAAGGAATCTGCTTGTATGCCAGACCGTGTATAGAACACAGGGATCATTCCACTAAACCTTGCTTTACTGAAACCTGTTTATGACTACATGCATTCTGCACTCGCCTATTATTTGAACCAAAAGGCAAAGTGAAACCATCATCACCGTGGCCTATTATTTGAACCGAAAGGCAAAGTGAAACCATCATCAGCGTGGAAACCATCATCACCGTGGTCTCATAGGCAAAACAGTTCTACACAGTTATTTACTTTGCTACTGATTGACAAGAGGTTACAATCGAAAACGTAGCCTGAAAAAAGCAACCCTTACCCCAATAATGTTCAAATGACTGAATACAAATCCTAAGGCTATTTATCCTGCAGAGGAGTTGTTTGGGACTGCTTGCTAAGGGCTGCTTACATCTCATGACGGTGCATCTTCAGCTGTTCTTTACATGCGCCTTTCGCTATAGACCAGGTTTGTCTTGGTCAGTGGCGTAATGATTTTTAGAGGGTGTAAGATAGCGATTTTTGGATCATGTGCCAGACCACACATTTTGCCACAACCCTGGACGCAAGGCTTAATAAAAGTGAAGCGCATGGCGCAAAATCGGCCACTGACTGGGTGTGAGATAAGAATAAGCTTTGTGGTGCGTTTCTGATTGTGGTGCGTTTCTGTTTCCAAATAGAGCCCATATGGTCCATACATTTGCAATTGGCCATATATATTATTATATATATTTCTTTTGTTTTTATTTTGTTTTGTTTTCCTTCTTCTGCTTCCCAGTCTTTAACTGCATCCATGTCTGTTTCCTATACATAGCTGTGTGCCGCGGTGTTTGAACATCATTATTGAAATGAATCTTAAAGGGACACCAGGCAAGCCTGATGCTTTTTCTCTACGAAACTCCCCCTCGCTCGGTCTGAAGCTCTTTTCCTTTTCTTTGCGTCTTCCGTCAAGGGTTTTCGCTGCTTCTTCGCCGGCTCTGCCATTATACACACGTTTGCAACAATCTCTAGCGTTTCGTTAGCCTGTCTCTGTGCTGTAAACTGATCCTGCTTCGGTCGGCGGGTAGGATACACCGAACTTGCAAGTGGGATATTCTTCCTACAGGCAGTAGGGGCGGGCGAGAGAGCCTTCATTTGCCCCGTAATAAGTCATTTAACCATATACCGACTTACGAAGATGATTAATTAACACGAAAACGTTGCCTGGTGTCCCTTTAAAGGAGAGAGCTTAGCATGCAGAGTTTTTCTCAGTAGTTGTTCTTACCTTGCTGGCCTACCTGCCTGCCTCTGTGTCTCTGTCGTGCGTTGGATAAAAGTTTCTGAAATAAGGGATAACGGCCGCCGAGGTGTCCTGTTATACGGAAATAATGGACGAGGGCGAGGGGCAAAGAACTCCCCGACACGCAGCGGAGGTCTCCGCCTCCGCCTGAGTCCCTAGCTCACTAGTTCAGCTTGTTGTACAACTTTCGTTGGCCCTATAACAGCAATAGCATGGACAGTTAGATAGATAGATAGATAGATAGATACATAGATAGATAGATAGATAGATAGATAGATAGATAGATAGATACTTTATTGATCCCCAGGGGAAATTCAAGAAAGTTAGCTTGTTTACAGTTGATTCCATTGTTGCAAAGCCTGCCTCCAGGCTCAACTGCTGTCCTACTATCGTTGTTATAGTTACCATTCATAAGCATTGATATGGAACGGCGATTAAACTTTTTTTACCAGATCTACTTCATAAGTGTCCCGTTATTATGACCGTTGCGCTACCTAGCGTAGCGTAGGTTTAGTCAGTTTTTTTTTTTTTTTTTCGATGGCCAAATTTGCGTCAAGGATTCCCGGGACACTGAAAGACCGAAACACGAAACTTGTTGGGCATGTAGCCCCACAAGGATAGCATGGAACCATCGTTTTTCGTTTTGATCTGTAGCCTCCCTGCTGGACTGGACCCCCCGAAAGGAGGGTAGGGCGGACACAGTTTTCTGTGAATATCTCGAGAACTGTAGGGTTTAGGAGGACCACCTATTTTTTGTATGTTGATCTTAAGGGGGCATGTCATCCCATTCCATAACCACTCATTTCATGCGTTACACACATAAACACACACACACACACACACACAAAGACACGTAAACACACACACACTACACATGCACACACACATACATGCACACACACGCACACAAACACATAAACAAACATGCACCCATACAAACACACCTACATACAAACACAAGCACATAAACACACACACACACACACACAAAGACACGTAAACACACACACACTACACATGCACACACACATACATGCACACACACGCACACAAACACATAAACAAACATGCACCCATACAAACACACCTACATACAAACACAAGCACACACACACATACACACACACACACACACAAAACACACATACACAAAAACAACCACATACTCTCTGCACACACTCAATTACAAACACACAAAAAAGGAACAAAGTAGGAAATGAACACAATTTGACAAGCATGACTTATTTTTGTGGAAAAAATGTGCTGGACTGGGTGGCGGTCATATTTTGTACCACTCTGCGGTACATCTAGTTCAGAATTAAAAGCCCCCCCGCCAGGCCCCGGCCGTGGTGCGACTGGCTGGGGCACCTGCACCGTACGCCTGCGACCCGGGTTCGTTTCCCGCCCCGTGGTCCTTTCCGGATCCCACCCCCAACTCTCTCTCCCGTTCGCTTCCTGTCATTCTCCACTGCCCTGTCAAGTAAAAAGGCATAAAAAGGGCAAAATAAATAAATAAATAAATAAATAAAAAAAAGCCACCCCGCCAGCAACTCAGAAAAGAGTGATAATATGTGTGAATGTCTCAGGTAAAGTGCAGATGCTAAATGAATACGTGTGAATGGCTCAGGTAACGCGCAGCTGGTGCGGGAGATCCTGGACGAGGAGCCGGCGCAGGTGAACGTGGCCAACGCTGACGGGGCGTCCTCGCTCATGCTGGCGGCGGTGAGCGGTCACCTGGAGATGGTGCAGCTGCTGGTGGACCACAGCGCCGATATGGACAAACAGGACACTGTGCACGGCTGGACAGCACTCATGCAGGCCACTTACCATGGGTACAGTACACACACACACACACACACACACACACACACACACACCACACAGGTGTATGATTACAGTGGTAGTACAGACATCACACACAGCTGGACATCACATATGCAGGCCATTTGAATGTAAGTGGGTAAATTACACACACACACACACACATACTGTATATGCATGAACAAACACACACAGAGAATTGTAGTGCTGACAGACAAGAAGGGATTCATAAAAAGCCTGTGTGTTTGGCCCACAGTAATAAGGACGTGGTGAAGTACCTTCTGGGCCAGGGAGCGGATGTAAACCTGAGAGCCAAGAACGGATACACCGCCTTTGACCTGGTCATGCTACTAAACGACCCTGGTAAGAATGATACACCGCCTTCAACCTCGTTATGATACTAAACGACCCTGGTAAGAATGATAAATTTGACCTGGTCATGCTACTAAATGACCCTGGTAAGAATGATACACCGCCTTCAACCTCGTTATGATACTAAACGACCCTGGTAAAAATGATACACCGCCTTCAACCTCGTTATGCTACTAAACGACCCTGGTAAGAATGATACATTTGACCTGGTCATGCTACTAAACGACCCTGGTGAGAATTATAGATACCTGCTATATGAATGTGCTTATTTTTTCTCATCTCTCTCTCTCTCTCTCTCTCTCTCTCTCTCTCTCTCTCATTCGCTCTCTTTCAGACACAGAGCTGGTGCGTCTGCTGGCGTCTGTGTGTATGCAGGTGGATAAGGAGAAGCTGAAGCAGCAGAGGAAGACACCCCTCCTGCGCTCCAAGAGCCGCCAGTCTCTCAACATGCCCCTCCCCCCAGATGACAGGGGGGGCCTCAAGGTGAGACCGCCGCCCGAGTCCTTTTAGGCAAGTCCCTCCACTCGGCGGCCATATTGCAACGCATTTTGGACACTTATCAGGCTTCTATTTCGGGCAGAACTGCGTGCTTCACAACCTGGCTACTAAACTATTTATTTACTTGAAATAAAGTAGTACAAATTATTACTAATACTTGTTTATTAGAAAATTGCTGATGGATTAATTCTTTACTAATACTTGATTATTAGGAAATTGCTGATGGATTAATTCTTTGCCGTGGTGTTTTGTGTCTGTCTCGTGATGTGCAGTCCTGGTGGAACCGCATGTCCAATCGCTTCCGCCATTTGAAACTGACCCACACCCTGAGACACGGCCTCTCCACCAATCGGCTGACTCCATTCTCCGATGAGCCCGAGCCTTCACTGGACAGAACCATGAAGGCGGACTGGAAGAGAAGCAACGCTCCTGCCACAGGCCCCAATGGAGCTGTAGCGACCTCTAGTGGACAACCCACGCAAGACATCAGTACTGCATGGGCACCAAAGAGCAGAGATACTGGTAAAAACAAACGATTGACCAGTACAAACCAAACCTGGCCATTGTGCAAAGAACGTATGAAGAGTTTGGCTCTAAGACGCTATATCCTCCATTTAAGCAAATGTTCCTAAATACTTTTTTTACATTTTGTTTTCCAGGTAATTTCAGTGCAACTGTAATTTGGTTATTGCTGTACAGTAGGTGTTTTAGAGTGACTACGATCACTGTTATGTATTTGCTGTAGGTATTGGAGTGACTACGATCACTGTTATGTATTTGCTGTAGGTATTGGAGTGACTACGATCACTGTTATGTATTTACTGTAGGTATTGGAGTGACTACGATCACTGTTATGTATTTGCTGTAGGTATTGGGGTGACTACGATCATTGTTATGTATTTGCTGTAGGTATTGGGGTGACTACGATCATTGTTATGTATTTGCTGTAGGTATTGGAAGAACTGGCTCTGAAAAAGACGACATTCTCATCACAACAATGGTAACCTCGTATCCCTGAATGATACATAATTGATAAGCACACGATGCACACATTAATAATGTTACTGTTAAATTCATAATGATATTGTTACTATTATATGTATTTTTAACATTTTTAAAGATATGACATTTTGATTTGTCATCTCCCAGAACATTTATTCCATAATAAGTAGACAGAGGGTTTTGTTTGTATTGAACTGTTTGTATTTAAAGGGACACCAGGCAACGTTTTCATGTTAATTACTCATCTTCCTAAGTCGGTATATGGTTAAATGACTCATTACAGGGCGAATGAAGACTCTCTCGCCCGCCCCTACTGCCTGTAGGAAGAATATCCCGCTTGCAAGTTCAGTGTATCGTACCCGCCGACCAAAGCATGATCAGTTTACATCCTGCATCCACAGCACAGAGGCAGGCTAATGAAGCGCTAGCGATTGTTGCAAACGTGTGTATAATGGCAGAGCTAGTGAAGAAGCAGCGAAAACCCTTGACGGAAGATGCAAAGAAAAAGAAAAGAGCTTCAGACCGAGCGTGGGGGAGTTTCGTAGAGAAAAAGCATCAGGCTTGCCTGGTGTCCCTTTAAATGTAGACCTCTACTGTACATTTACTGATGATACATTAACACTTTTACTGAATGTAATGTTCCGTTTCTAAAGCCTGAGTGTCTGTTTGTGTGTGTGACATGGCCAGTTGAGGAACGGTGCACCACTCACCCAGCTGCCCAATGACAAGCTGAAGGCGGTGATCCCGCCCTTCCTGCCCCCCTCCAACTTTGAGCCGTGGAACTCTGACCGCTCGCGCCTGCTGAAGGAGGGCAAGACGGCCGAGCCCTCACGACTGTCCATGCCACAGAGGCCCAGCAAGGCCAACTTCAACAGTAGCGGCAACTCTGACATCGTCAGTGCACTCTTTCGTTGTGTGTGTGTGTGTGTGTGTGTTTATCTGTTTTTAGGCTATTTTGTTGATTATTATTTTTGTTTTTGTTTGCGTCTGAGTGTGTTGTCTATTGTATGCATATCTGTCTGTTTTTGTTTGATATGTGTGACAAACAATGTGTGTTATGTTGTTTGTGTGTGTGTTTGTTTTTTTGTGTGTGTGTGTGTGTGTGTGTGTGTGTGTGTGTGTGTGTGTGTGTTTGTGTGTGTGTGTGTGTGTGTGTGTGTGTGTGTGTGTGACGTGTGTGTATCTCAGACGTCCATTAGCCGTGTGGTGAGCAGCAGACCCAGTAGGTTCCCCAGCATTGGCAAAGGCCCCTCCTCCTCCCCCTCCAACTCTGGGAACTACAACTCCCCTCACTCCTCAGGAGGCTCCAACGGGGTCGCAGGGGTCAACCGACACACCTCCGACTCTCACAACCGCTCAGGTGACAACCACACATGTACAGATTCTGTTTGGTCACTGCCATTATGGTGTCTAAAAAAACATAACCAAAAAAACATAACCAAAATTATAACCATTACCACTCAACTCAGCATTAAAGCATTTTAAATTATGACCAAGAATTCAACATTAATTGATATTTTGGTAAGACTTTACCTTTAGGTATCTACATAAGAGTGACATGACACTGTCATAACCCTAACCTTAACCCTAACTCTAACTTGTCATGACAAAAACCGAATGACACTTAATTACAGAAGGGTTATGTCATAAATGTTTATGACTTGTCTATAATGTTTATGACACATTCATGACCGTGTCATGTCTCTCTTATGTCGATACCTTCAAGTAAAGTGTAACCGATATTTTTAAGGATCCTTCATTTTTAATTGCAGCCATATAAGCAAATTGAAAATGTAGGCTTTTGATGCATTGACACCTTGAACGCAATGTTGTGTAGTACTTTCAGTTACACGTTGTACAGAACATCTAGGAACTATTACACAACTGGAAATAAAACTGATGTCCTCATATACTTGTTGTACAGTCAGTGGAAGACAGATTATGAGTGCCATTTCCTCTTCCCACCACAGGGGGCAGTGGTGCGGACAGTGTGCTCTCCCAGATCGCTGCCCACCGGAGGAGAGCTGCAGGGCTGCAGGACGCCAAGGCCACTGCCCCGGAGACGCCATGCCCCACCCCACTACCTGTGCTGCACTCCGCACCCACCCTCCCCGAGATCAGCCTGCCCGACATCCACAGCACCCATCACCTGATCGGAGGAGACCTACAGACCCGCCGGGTACGATGAAAAAGAGGAGGAGGAGGAGGATGACTTCATCATCATGAAACAATATTTTATATTGTTTCATGATGTTTCATTATATTGTGATGTGGTGGTTGGTGACCAATGGCATGACCTCACCAATCACCAGCACACTGATTAAAAGTGTCCATGTAAACGTGGCTATTGTGCCACAGTCTACATGTAGTGATGTGACTTTGTGCTAAAAAGTCTTTGAACAGGATGATCACCATGTAAAAGGGTGAAGCTGATTTCCTCCGTAAGGAAATTGTTTTTATAGCTCAGCTGGTTGCTGGTGTGCCATTCCCCTGCAGAAGGTGGACCTGAAGAAGCGTCCTCAGTCGGGCAACTCGTCCACCTCCAAGAGCACGTCCCCCACGCTGACGCCATCCCCCTCCCCGACCCCCAAGCCTCCAGGGGGCGACTCCCTGTCCTCCGCCTCCTCCCACCCGCGCTCCAAGAGCAGCGGAGGCTCCAGCAGCGGCACCATCACAGACGAGGGTGAGTCTCCTACGCCACACCACGCCACACCACCCCACGCCACGCCACACCACACCACCCCACACCACGCCACACCACACCACCCCACACCACACCGCAGCATACAACATGACACCATACTACACCATACAGCACCATTACAGACGAGGGTGAGTCTCCTACGCCACGCCACGCCACGCCACACCACGCCCGCCACACCACCCCACACCATACCACACCACACCACACCGCAGCATACAACACGACACCATACTACACCATACAGCACCATTACAGACGAGGGTGAGTCTCCTACGCCACACCACGCCACACCACCCCACACCACTCCACACCACACCACGCCACACCACACCGCAGCATACAACACGACACCATACAGCACCATTACAGACGAGGGTGAGTCTCCTACGCCACACCACACCACCCCACCCCACACCGCAGCATACAACACGACACCATACTACACCATACAGCACCATTACAGACGAGGGTGAGTCTCCTACGTCACACCACGCCACACCACGCCACACCATACAACACCACAACCATGCCACGCAACGCCACACAACAACACGCCGCACCACACCATACAACACCACACCACACCATACAACACCACACCACGCAACACCACACCACACCATACAACACCACACCACGCAACACCACACCACACCACGCAACACCACATCACTCCTCGTAGTAACCGTAGTAACCAGAGACTTATGGGAGGATTTGGTGACCCAATGTAATCTATGATGAATGATCTAAAAGCACATTATTGGATAGTTATTTACGATGGATGTGATAAACTCCTAGAATCCCCATGTACATCCCTGTCAGAAGCACTCAGGAGGACAGCACTGCTGCCAGAACGGAAAAGCCTTTCATGGAGTTACAAGTGTCAGTGATTAAGTTCCCTCACAAGATTAGTTGGCAGAGCATGGCTATGTGCCAGAGTGCCATCTCAGAGATGAGAAATGCGTTGTTCATTCCCAAGGAGATCTGACTGTCATGGAAACAGACACATGAAAGTAGAATAAGTAAGCTTCCTGTAGTACTGTATACTGTAAAGAACATGGGAGTGCATAGGAGTCTGTGCAAGTTAGCAAAGCGTGATGTGAATTATGAATGTGGTTTTCTCTCTCTGAACAGATGAGTTGACGGGCATTTTGAAGAAGCTCTCCCTGGAGAAGTATCAGCCCATATTTGAGGAGCAAGAGGTATGATCAGTGACGGACCGGGATTAAAAAACGGCCCTGGCATTTTCACCAACCAGCGGCCCACACAGGAACGCGCGTGCATGTGCCCGCAACACACAGATAGAACTTCACATGCACGGAAATAACACACACGTTTGTAGCCCCATTGGTGATGAACTCTAATATGCATAAAGACTGAACCAAGAACATGGATATATCAATGCACAACTCCAAAAAAATGAATGCAATATGAAAATGAAAAAAGAATAGCCTAGAATAGTTCATCAGAACAGCTGGCTCCGATTTGGCCTCCGAGGCTCTTCATCATGTAAACTCCTCACCTGTGTGCTGTGGGAGGCAGGAGTCACACAGCTCTTGTTGGGGTAACAGATGATTGCTCTCGGCTAACTGTATGGTTTATCATAGACATATTTGAATCTGAACAACAGCACAAGCTCAAGCCAGGTCGGCCTTGTGTGATCTGTGTTGGTGCAAAGCCACAGATATACTGGTTAGCACTCTGGACTTGTAACCGGAGGGTTGCCGGTTCGAGCCCCGACCAGTGGGCTGCGGCTGAAGTGCCCTTGAGCAAGGCACCTAACCCCTCACTGTGCCGGGATTAGTGTGTGCTTCACCTCACTGTGTGTTCACTGTGTGCTGTTTGTGTTTCACTAATTCACCGATTGGGTTAAATGCAGAGACCAAATTTCCCTCACGGGATCAAAAAAGTATATATACTTATACTTATACTATAAACGTTTTAATGTGGTTAATGGATTATGCATTGAATGTGTGGTATTTTTTAGCAAAGCATTTCACTACTTTGCATGGACAGACGCTGTATCCATCATAGCTGGATGATATCTACACATTGTTTAGTGTGTCTTTTCCATTAGACATAATTGGTCCATAATTGGTCATTTATCTCCTTTGCTTCATGACTACAGGTGGACATGGAGGCCTTCTTGACCCTGACGGACGGGGATCTGAAGGAGCTGGGTATCAAGACGGACGGCCCCCGGCAGCAGATCTTGGCCGCCATCTCGGAGCTCAACGCTGGGAAGGTGGGGCCTGTTTGGCAATTAACGGAACTGCTCTGGGCCATGTGAAAACTTGTGGTAGTGCAGTGTTATGAAATGAACTCTCAAAAAGAATAGTTTTCATCTGTTGATAAGGTGTGGCCTTGGTGCACTAGAATACACACACTACACATGTGCATACAGTATATTAGTGTTTATAAAAATCTGAATAATATACCCTTTCCAGAGTTCTTCTGGCTCATCAGAGCCATGTTGCAATACCTTGAATAACAATGCCGTGTTATCCAGCTCAAATCATCCATAATCATAAATAATAAAGCCGTTATGACGTGGCTCTGTGGCAGTGGATTGGGCTGATGAATGAGCTGTTCTTACAGGGGAGGGAACGGCAGATCTTACAGGAAACCATCCACAACTTTCAGTCATCGTTTGGGAGCAGTGCCAGCAACCCTCGACCGCCAGGCTACCCTCGATGTGAGTTCTCTCTCTCTCACACACACACACACCGCCAGGCTACCCTCGCTGTGAATTTTCTCTCTCTCTCTCTCTTTCTCTTGCTCCACACACACACACACACACCGCCAGGCTACCCTCGCTGTGAATTCTCTCTCTCTCTCTCTCTTGCTCCACACAAGCAGTGAATATTGATATTAAGATTAGATAGAAATGAATAAGTGAAGAAATACATGTCTGGCGCCATGCTGGGGAGGGGCCTTCCTGGACGGTGAATTAGGAAGTCTCTTCTCTGTCCAGAAGATAGTAATACACGCCAGATCAACAGCACATGTATGTTGCATCAGCTACTGAATACAGTTTTGAACCTTTAGTTGACTTACACTTACACTTTACATTTAAAAACACACCAAACCTTCGTCCTCCTTTTAGTGTATTTGTGTTGAGTGGGGTGTGTTAGCATATGTGTGGTTGAGGTGTGTTAGCATATGCTAATATGCTATATGGTTTTAACATGCTCACCTTCCCCTACATGTTCTTCTACTTCCTCCTATTCTGTTTTCTCAGCTCCAACCGGCTGGACCCGGCACCAGGTACGCACTCCCAACAAGAGGTAGCGTTGGCAGCCAATCACAGATGGACTTTTCCCATCGAGGGCCTCTGAAGTCATGTTGAAGTCATGTGACCCGACTCTACGGGTTCTTATTGGTGGACGAGGTTCTCTTAGACGCCAGTGTCCCAGAGCACCTGAGTGTGTGTGAGGACATTGCAGCTCAGCACTTATCTGCCCCCCTGTCCCCCAACCAACTCAAGGGGTCTCCGCTGCGGCCGAGGAGGGCAGGACGTGAGGTAGAGGGCGTGGTCAAGGGTAACACCCCCCCTCCCCAGTTTACGGTCACCAGGACAGAGCACCTTCAATAGAGTCATGTGGCATGTTTCTGTTGAGGGGCACAAGAGGACATGGTTGTCCTTACATGTAATGGACACCAGGTGGCGACAGAGGGCTTGCAAAAGATGCCACAGGAGGCAGAAAGGTCATTTTAGGTTTTCTCCTGTAAAGTATCATATGGTCAGTGCCATATGGGCAGGAATGCTTCGAGGGTCATTGAGAGGGACGCAGAGTGCAAGCCATGGGCGAGAGACACAGGAGAGAAGAGGGGAGAGGAGAGAACAAGAAAGGAGGAGAGAGGAGAGAACAGGAGAGAAGAGAGGAGAGGAAACAAGAGAAGAGAGAACAGGAGAGGAGAGAACAAGAGAGGAGGAGAGAGGAGAAGATAGGGGAGGAGAGAAGAGAACAGGAGAGAAGAGAGGAGAGAACAAAAGAGGAATGAGGAGAGGAGAAGAGAGAAGTGGAGAGGAGAGCAGAAGTGGTGCTTTTATAAGAGAAATATGAAATATTGTGGAAAGAGACCTCAGCTTGTGTTATTCTTATGTGCTTGGTAGAAAAGAGTGTGTGTGTGTGATAGTACTATTGTAATGTATTGATGAATGACAAACATAATAATGTCAGATTTATTAAGCATTCTTGAATAAAAATACTTCTCTCAACCATCTCAAGCAATTTGTAAAGTGTTTGCCCCCCCACACACACACACATAAACACACATGCAGTCGCACACATACAAACTCACACTCATACAATGACTCATACACATGCACAAACAACCTTTTTCAGTCACTCTCAGAGACAGACAGGTTTTCTCCCATCTCCCGAGGCGATCTGTGTAGGAGTTTCCCCTCTGGCTCTGATAAGTGACTCAGAGGGACCAACCACATATCTTCAGCATCAACATGTTGAATGGAGGAACAGCATAATGTCTTTGAAATATCACGCAGCCACACGAAAATCCCCCGAGCCGACATGTCTAGCACCTCTCAGGCTGCTGGCTCTTGCTGAGGGGCAGGAGACACAGGGCCTATGAGCTCATTGTTCCTCTGGAGCCGCAAACTTCTTTTGATTTGTAGCTGTGGAGCTCCTTCCTCTCGCTAGTTGCTAGGGCATGGGCTGAGGAGGTAATCTACTCAAAGCTGAGTCATGCCCCTTCCCTGATGGATGCAGTCAGGAACCCTGAATGGCCACTAGAGGGAGTCGATCCACCTTCAGAGCCATCAGCACATTGTCTTGTCCATGATGCAAAGGTGTTCTATCACAGTAATTTCAGTAGGTTTCTTAAAATCTCATGCGTCTTAAGATTGCATATGATGCAGATATGGGTTGGGTCATAACTCTTCTTCTGTTCACTATTGGAGAGGACCTATTTTGAGGATTCATGACTTCATATGATTTACATCTAATGGGATAAGACGGCAAACTGAGAATTATGTGTTTTGTCATCTCAACAGGGGCCATGGATACAGAGGGTTCCTATTGTCATCTCAACAGTGGCCATAAATACAGAGGGTCCTTATTGCTCACCATATGTTGTTCATTATTAAACAGTAAATCTGTGCTTGGTATTGAGTAATGACACAAAACAACAAATCACACAAAGATGTAAGAAAGTTTTATGTGATCGTCCATAGAGAGATTAGTTGTGACATTCAGAATTTACTATTTCTGACTTGTCGATAAACAACCATAAAACATAAAATAACTAGTTTGCTTTTTGTTGCACAGTAGCATTCTCCAATGAAAGCCATATTATGTTGAGTTTCTAATGAGGATTGTGTTTTATAAATTCCTTGTTTACACAAACATTTACTGCCGCAAAGGCAAAATATTTAATAAATGGCCTTCATCTTCTCATCTCACATGGTCAGTGAAGTTGAATGATATCACATCAGGATGGTTATGTTTGTAAGGACATCTGAGTAGCTATCAATCATTCATTTTTTTTTATTGACGAGAATGATGCCTGTTGATTTTGTGTTTCCAGTGTGGTGTTATAGAGGAAGGAGGGAAAGGGTTTGGATTGAGCAAATAGGCAGATGAGAAGTTTAGAAGGTCGTTGACCCAAATCACCAACTGAAGTTTCACCATTTTATAATCAACTCTATAACAATATACGGTCTTAATGCCTCAAAACAAGCAGTGGAGAGACTTTACTCTGCTGTTGTTTACTCAGGCAGTAGTATCAGCTGGCTGAGCTGTAAATCTGAATTGGCATTATCAGACTAAGAGGGGTATAAAAGGCATCATGGATCCTGCGTCTGTCAGATTAACTCATCATATGGTTTTATTATTATGCAATCATCTCTCTCCGCCAGGACGTTGTTCTAGAAGTGATGATGCACCGTTTCCTTAGTCAGGCTCAGCGTTGCTAAGGTGACCTCCCCATCTCAGGGTCCTTAGTCAGGCTCAGCGTTGCTAAGGTGACCTCCCTATCTCAGGGTTTCTGGAGTCCTCCTCACAGCCTGACAGGACCCGTCACCCTCCTCCTACCTCCTGTCCTCTGGGTGAACCCTGTGATGTGGTGGCACCGTGTGTGGCGTGGTGGCACCGTGTGCCAGTTTAACCCAGTCCACCAGCATGTCCTAGTGTGCATTTCATCAGCTGGCCCTGGACAGAGCAGTGGACAGGACTGGACAGAGCAGTCAACCTTCGGCTGTTGTAGTATGTGATTCCTACAGTGTAAAAAAAATATACTAACGTCTTAGAAACATAAAATTATTGAAATAGATTAAGAAAGCCACCGCTATGGTGATTTCTAACGGTAGATTGATTTGTTTAAATCCAGTGAAATTGCTGCCTTGGCAACGCTACGTCATGGCTTCGGTACTCTATCGGTCTCTGACAGATGACGTAACAGTATAATCATCCGCCATTTTGCAGGTATACTGAGGTAGTAGCTGAGGAACGTTAACGTGAGCTTGTAGTTTGTAGTTTTAGTGTCGTGGAAAATGGTTCGGTCGTGTTGCGTAAAAGGATGCAACAATAAATAAACGGAAAAGGTGAGAAAATTCATCATGGGGCGAGATTTTTCAAGTTTCCCACCTGGAAAAATAGCCAAGGACCGCAAGTTGCGGATATTACAAAAAGGCGTCGGATGGCCTGGGTTGCGGCGGTGAGGCGAAAGGACATCACTTTCGACAAGATATCTCCCTTCATGACTGTTTGTTCCCGGCATTTTCATAAAGGTATGTTTTCAAGTAATTTAACTGATTTTATTGTTTGTCTATGTTCTTAAGCACTAGCTAACGTGTATGTTGTCTTTGTGTTGCGTGTAGCACTAGATGTTTGCTAGGCAAGCTGGCAATGTTAACGCTAACTTCACACAGGGCAGCAGACAGCTAGCTAAGTCTGATCTTGCTGGCAGTGTTTTGCCAGCAACTAACGTTGGTGTTGATATTATTGATATCATTTTTAAATCATTTCACTGATTATGGTGTTTTTCTGTGGTCTTTAGCTCTACCTAACTTTACGTTGTCTTTGTGCTGGGTTAGCGGATGCTTGCTAGGCAAGCTGCCAACGTTAACGCACAGCTCGGTAGACAGGACGCAAAGTCTGGTCTTGCTAGCACTGTGTTTTGCCAGCAACCAACGTCGTTGTTCAGGTGTTTCTCAAAGTTTTTCAGACGAAGGACCACTTAACCAATAAAAAAGAAACGCACGGACCACCTAGCTAAAAACAAAAGATTCGACCTACTTCAGTAATATAGTGCTTATTATCTCTGCACTTTGCTTATTGTGTCAGAGGATTTATATGATTTAAACTGGCATCTTACATAGACAGTGTTGCAGAACGTTTTGGATTTACATACAAGTTGGTTCAATATTGCAAACAACTCATCTATATTATATTTTACCACGTCTGCTCGCGGACCACTTGGGATACTTGCAACGGTCCGCGGACACTGGTTTAGGCTATATCATTTTTCAGAATAGTTTTGATGGCATATGATGTGTGATTAATTGTGGGGGTCTCTCCTTTTATACTTTAGTTTTTCCTGTGACCAGCACCTCGTGGAAGCAATTGTGTGTGTGTGTGTGTTTCTATTTTTTAAAACTCGTTTTTTAAGTCTGTAATATCATTCATCCTTGCTTATGCAGGTCAGCCTGCATATGAGATGCTGGAGACTGATCCGGGACTGGGCACCATCTCTCCATCTGGGCCACATGGATACCACATGCACAGACACAGCACGCTCTGCAAGGAGAGGCAAGCGGGAGCAGCTGAAAAATGTCACACAGCAGCAAGTTAGGACTCAAGAGGCTGGGCATCACCCTCCTGAGGAGGACACACAAGAAGCTGAGGAAGGTGGCCAGGCACACCATGAAAAGGGCACTCAGGACAACACCGAGGAGGTGCCAGAGACTGAATGTCATCTGTGTGCTCTCAAGTCTGCCGAAGTAAACCGCTTGTTTGACGAAAACCGAGAGTTACGTCGTGAACTAGAGGAATACAGAATGTCTGAGGGTTTCTTTGGAGATAGTGATGATAAAGTGAAGTACTATACAGGTCTGCCAAACCTGGCAACATTTATGGCTCTATTCAATTTCTTGGTGCCTCTAATGGCAGACCAGAGAAAAATACTCAGTCCTTTCCAAATGGTATTGTTAACTTTCATGCGTCTTAGATTGGATCTGCCTGCACTACACCTGGCCCATCTCTTCCGTGTGTCTCCAAAGACTGTTTATAGGACATTTAATGACACTGTGGCATTCTTGTATGCAAACCTGAAGCGTTCCATTGTATGGCCTGACAGGGACACTCTGCGTAGCGTTATGCCACACCAGTTTGTGGAGGCATTTGGACACAGAGTTGCAGTGATAATTGACTGTTTTGAGATTTTCACAGAAAAAAAACCGACCAACCTGAAGGCACGCGGCCCAGATGTTTTCCAGTTACAAGCACACACACACCATGAAATATTTGATTGGTATTACACCCAAGGGATCAATTTGTTTTCTATCAAAAGGTTGGGGTGGCCGTACAAGTGATCAGCATATTACGCAGAACAGCGGGTTTCTTAACAACTTGCTGCCTGGTGATATTGTTATGGCTGACAGAGGCTTTGACATTCAGGAAAGTGTTGGTATGTTGTGTGCAGAGGTAAAACTTCCAGCATTTACAAGAGGTCGCTGTCAACTGGCTGCAAGGGATGTAGAGGAGACTAGAAAGATAGCACACTTGAGAATTCATGTTGAAAAGTACAGAATCCTAACAGGAACTATACCCATCAACATGATCCTTCCATGTGAAGGTGAGGATGTCACATTTCTGGACAAGATTGTCACTGTGTGTTGTGCCCTGACTAACCAATGTCCAGCCATAGTTTAGGCTACGTTTATACGGTGACGATGAAAAGAGAAGACGAGAAGTGGCGCCTCGCCTTCATTTTTTTATTCGTTTAGACGAAAGCATTCTCAGGGGAAATCTTTGTTTATATGAAGACGCAAGAGTATGTGATATTCGGATTGATATGCATTCCAGACCGCTGGGTGGTGGTGTGATAGAACCCCGGTACGCCACGCCGCAGACATTCTAATTTGACAGTTTAGCCAGAGAGGTAATCAAGGATCTTTGGTTTAGACGGAGACGAACCCAGGTCGTCTTCAAACTCTACACTCTGGAAGGAGTCTTCAGATTTTTATGCCTTCAAGCCCCGATGGCGGGTCGCCGCGGTAAAACGAAAGGCACTTATGATAAAATATTTTGTTGTCTTCCTTCGCAATCGTTCTCATATAAACGGCCCCTTAGAATAGACTTTTCTTTCCTGTGAGTGTGTTTAGGATCCTGTTCAACTTTTGAGTAGCACTACTAGTGCAAGGGGCTAGATTGTATATATGTATATTCATTTTGAGTAACTTTGTTTCTGTACATATTTTAATTGTCTGACATTTACTACTTGTACTGCTTAAAAATAATTTATTTGACTTGTATGTAGAATAAAGTATGTGAAATGGTGATTCTTACTGTAAATCTATTCTTCTGACTGTTTCCTTATCAATCTTTACCGAATGAGGTATGGAACCCACTACCGTTCACACAAGGCAATGTTTATTTGTAAACAATTCATTCATTCATAGTGCAAATTTGCTGTAATCAGTGCTGAACAGTAACAAAATGCATGTAAGCAAGTTTTTTTAAACTATTTGTAATCAGTGTTGAATAGTAAAAAAGTGCATATAATAAAGCAATACAAATATTAAGTATCAAGTAAAAATATAATATTAATTTAAGTTATACAACAGTTGAAGTAAAGTAACCAGTTACAAGCTCAGGGTTGAGACTTAATCTCAATGCAGCCCCTTCCGCAACAGATACATTGAACAATCCCATCTGGTGATGCTCCAACCTGAGGAAACGTTGGGTTTATGATGAGACCACATTCACTCATTTCCATGCCACAGTGATGATTCTCAGTCTGTATTCTATACTGTGCTTTTGCATTCTCTTCATCTTGTCTTCCCCATGTAGTAGCAGCACAGTGGTTGGCAGGACTGTTGTTTGGGTAACACACTGCTTTTACAGCAGACAACGCAGGCTTTTCCAAGTTAGACACAAAGACTGAGTGCATGTTTGATGCAGTGATCCTTCCAGTGTGAAAGTGATACCAAGACGAGGATTGGTGCTGCCTCTTGGTTTGTCTTTCAACAAATTGTGCCTGATCAAGGGAAACATCAACCTTACCTATTAAGGTCTTGCAGTGTAGACGCAAGGCAGACAGTTCAGTGCCATTCATTTGCTCATCCCGGAGATGGCACAGTGAGGTTGGTGCTGAGAGTGGCTGTATAGGGTCTGCAAAAGCATCACAATAACCGGGATAATTTGACAGAATAGCAGCTTTAGGGGACACTTTGTGAAGTTGTGCAAGATATGACATCCACTGCTCCTCTGTAGCAACTCCAAATTTGCAGGAGGCGTTTGATGAAGTTCTTAAAACAGGCATGCTTGACTCCTCCCTATCCGGAAGTCTGTTAAATGATTTTCTTTTAGCTTTTGCAGAGGTGAAATCTATTCTGTGTCCTGCCTCTGCACCCACCTTTGTCATGTTGCTTGGTATCATCCAGTATGCAGGCTGGCCAGTCACTGTTGGCATCTCCCTGCATCTCACCACTGCCTCCAATTTAAAGAGCATTGCTGCAACATGTGTACAGGTCTCGGCTATACCAGCCATGCATGTACAATGGCCTGAGGTTATAGCCCCTGATGAGTTGATGATGGCACAGGGTTTGAGTGGTGTATCATTCAGACGCTGCACTGTAACAAGATTTTGTGATTTTCACAGCATCACTGCTGTTTTTGAGGAAAATGTGTACTGTATTTGTGAATACAGTATGTTGCTGTAGTTTCGCTATGAATTATGGTCAAAAATGGTCAAACTACAGTAATAAAAATTTGCTGCGAATCATAACACAGTAATAAATCTGACTCCTCCCTCACTTGTCAGCTTTTTGAAAATTTTGAAAAACATGGCGGAAAATCAGTTGGGGTTTTCTGTTTTCTTTTGCACATAAATACAAAGTTAAGCTCCCAGATAGCAAGGTGACATTGATATTATGTTGATTTTCCATCAAATCATCATTTTGAAAAGATATTGAAAAGTCATGGATTTATGGTTTACTGGGAAATTTTGGCGTGGTGATTGAAACGCGTGCGCTAGCGACGGCGTTTGAACTGTCGATTGGCGGAGATCATTTTTGAGCAACAGTTCAGTCAGTCAGACCAAAGGTGTTCAGCACTCTGTCAAGTTCGCAGCTCCACTTTAATGGTAAGCAAGCATTTATTTATGTAACGTTAATGTTTCATTGTGAAATTGTACTACATTAAATTCGGGCATGTGTACAGTCTATATGCGTTGTAACTTACAAACTCATCCATGCTAAGTCATCAACTAAGTAAGTAAGGTTAGGCTAGCTATCATAGTTGCTGTTGCTGTGAAGGTGGCATTAACGTTAATGTTTTATGTTACGTTGCGTTTTTGGCAGTCTCATTTATATTAGGCCTAGCTGCTACCTTAGTTCTCAGTAAGTTACAGTTTATTATATTCATATAATTTATATAAAACATTCGCTAGTAGTGCTAGGGCCTAGTATGTTACTGTCACAATGTTAGGCTGAAGATGATGTGCTGCTGGTTAACGTTAACGTGGAGGTTTAGCTGCTACCAGCTAACTTATGTAGCGTTAACTCATCGTAATCAGTACATATATCTATGTGTTGCTGCAAGCAAACATCATCAATGAGCTCACCCAGCTGGCTAACGTTAGCAGCTAAATATACCTTCTTAAACTGAGTTATGCTAACACCATCTTCAGCCTGGCATTTTGACAGTAAACTCAAAAACATACAGTATATATATAAATGATTATTCTAAAGTTGCACTTGTAAGTAGCCTTCAGTTTCAATTGAAAATTGTTATCTAACACTGTTTATCTTTTTTCTTCTATTTCTGCTAGGTGCTGCTTCACTCTGCTACTGGTGGTGGATCAGGCTGACTGCAACCGTTGGTCTAACGTTAGGATGCAGCATAACCCAGAATTTCTAAACGGAAAAAGTGAATAAATGTACTTGCTTTTCAAACTGATAACAAGTTGTCAATGGTTATTTATGCAAGTTTGTGTAGCCTAAACCATACCTAGGCCTAGTCAAATTTATCCTGGCTGTAGATAAAGCAGGATATGAATTTCCCAAAATTACTGTATATAATATTACAGCACTGGTATTACTACTGTACTAAGTTACAGTATGATCCATAAGTACTGTGATTAAAAAATATGTAGACAATTCAATACTGTATACATTACAGCACTGGTAGTACTACTGTAGTTTGCATTTACAGTATCAGGCATAGGTACTGTGATTTCATATACAGTAGGTGTACTGTAGAGTAAAATACAGCAACTTGCTGGTTATTTGCTGCCAGCAAGTTGCTGTACATTTTACGTTAAACTTTTTACAGTGTGCGAGTGTAAGACCTGTAGAAAATATAGAATATGAATGGGTTACTTTGATATTACTTTGAAAGACAATGTTGGGCCTCTGTCTATCTATTCATTTACTTTATGTATTATTAAAAACTAATCAATCACACACTTTACCCACAACATGATACAATCATGGACTATAAGTAATGTCATGTAGCCTACTGTTGTTGACATGAACTGACTCCCTTTGCACCTTGCACTTTAACATTGCGTTGCACGTTATGTATATTTATGTGTATTTATTTATTTATTTCCTACATAAATAGATAACAAATAACCTAGTTTAAGTGGTAATTAATATCTGTTTTTATATAACAAGTTGAATAACCTAGCCTAAATACCGGTAGGTTATGCCTCTATTCCCTGGCCTGCTGTTGGTGCATCGTAGTGCTCGTGTAGCCCATATTGCTTCTACTAGGCTAAATCAAAACAGGCACATGACAGGCCTAACCTAAAAAAATCGATTAGTTACCGCACCGTATGCTGTTTACTGTTAGTCCCTTCCCGATATCAAAGCCTTTCTGATCCATCCCGTCTTAAGTTGCCCTAGCTTAGGCTACATTGTAGCCTTGTAAAACGGGTGTGGTGAAAACCAGCTTACCTTAGTTGATACAACGGCGTTGTCAGTCCTTTGGTCGAAATATCAACAAATCATGCACCCAACCATTGGTGAAATGACCGTGGGCTTCAAGAGATTTATAGTTACAAAACTGTTCGTAAGTGTAAGCACTAATGCCGTGGATGAGGTAGTTAGTAATATCCAAGTAAGATGTTGGAGGTAGCAATGCAGGATCAGCGCTCCAGCTTTTTCCTGTCAGATCGTATGGATCAATGTTATTAATAGACAACAATTTCTCGAAATAACGGTCTCTGGCATCTTTGCTGAGCTTGTCTCTATATGGTATCCTCTCGCGCTGTCTGTTTTTGTCCATTTCCCTTTTCTTATTTTTTTGCTGTATACAAAAATAGTAGATAGCCTTGGCTACTCTTTGCTACTACGCTTTGCCTCAGAGTTGCCGCCCACTGTCACAGTGTATCGTTCTGTCTGCAATACCTGCAAAATGGCGGCTCGTTGACGTCACAATGATTAACAAACGTAGGCCTAACTGACAGACATAGATATATATACTGACTAGATGTCGCCTTCGGCTTCTCAGCATGCGTCAACACCGCCGCCATCTTGTAGCGGGGATCTGAAGCTCTAAACTAGTTCTCCCGTATTGTCAGTGTTACCTATTTAGCGACGTTTGGCCATCCCCAGCGACAGAAACCCTTTTTAGCGATTAGCGACAAATTTGGGAACTTCTCACAATGATGGCAAACTCGGTTTCGTTGTTGTTGAAACGTAAGAAAATCACTTTTCTCATGGCTTTGTCATTTGTGAATTAAGCTACATCTCGTTTGCCCATAGCATTGGCCCATGATTAAAAAAGTAAGCGACTGGCGATGAAGTAGCAGACCAGCTAAAGCACAGAAGTAAATGTTCTACAGATCTACAGCAACTTCTGGTAAGATTACAACTTACACGAGTAAGCGATTAACGAGAGGTATGTGGCCTCAACCAGAGCCTGTCACGGAGAGTCTGTTTACTTTTCATTGTATCGAACCTGATTGCAGTTCACTCATTGTTCCTCTAGGGGGCCTAGGTAAGCTAGTACAGAATGAATGGGAGTCTATGGGGCTATAACGGGTAAAATGTATCTTTATTATCGTAACAAAAGCTTAGTTTCTCTAGACTCAATCATAAATACATACCTGTCAGTTGGCTGGTAATGTTAAATTCAACTAAGTGGCGATATAAGCTGGCTGCTAACAGTTTGCAGCTAACTGATAGCAGCTATGCGGGTGCTACTACCTCAGACCGTACAGAGAAAACAAATATTCTGGTATTCAAGCCCTTTGATATTTTTTGTTATCGGAAGTTATGAGGAAGTGGTGAAGCCCTGGGGTCTAGAACTAGGCTGTATAAAATTTGCCAATAGCAGTTGTCTTCAGCAAGGCTCTCTTAATGAAGTTTAGTTCTAACGTTAGCCATTTCTCATGAAAACGCTTGCTAGCATGCTAAGTTGATTCAAAGCGTGTACAGATTAAACTGTGTATGGTTGGTTTACGTCGATATTCCTACTGTATTGATAAAACAATTAGGATAATTGGACTCATAACCTTACTGACTGAGAAAGCCATGAGGTCTTTTATCTAAAATCTTTTTGGATGATTTAGCAAGAGGGACTTAGGTGGCAGTGTGTATTGGAATTTGAGCGAATGTGTGCCGTTATTGAGGTGCAAAATGGCGTCATATAATTCAGCGTATGATTGACATTTTAAATTCTATTGGCGATAAAATGTACTAGGCCTGAAGCAAGTTGCCAAATCATAATATTTTTGGCTTAACATTAATTAGGTCTCTGGGAAATAATTTAATTTAACATTTAATGTGAAACTTAATCAGCTGTTTTAGTTAAACATGGCCAATAGATGCATATTGATAATAATTTTGCCCTCTTTTTCTTTTGCAGTTGGAAAACTGAAAATGCAGAGCAATGAACTGGACATGTAAGTTGTGCTTGTTTGGATGTGAAGTCAGAGGTCAGTTGCTCAAACACTACTGATTGAAACATGGAGGTTACACCAGAATACGACCGAAAAAAACTGCAGAGGGTGGTGAAAACTGGCCAGCGCATCACCGGTTCCTCACTCCCCTCCATCAAGGCCATCCAGGGGCAAGTGATGCTTGCGTGAAGTAGCGCAGCATCATAAAGACTGTTCTCACCTCAACCACAGACTGTTCACCCCACTCCCCTCTGGGGCGTTACAGGTCTCTCTGCACCCAAACCAGCAGGTTCAGAGGAAGCTTCTTCCCTGCGGCTGTCACCCTACTGAACTCTAGCTCTGCATCCGGTGACAACCAACCAAGCTAAGCTTCGCCGATGCCTCCTTGCCTGTGCCTGTTGGGGGTGTCACCATGACCATGGAAACCTTGGCCCGGGGACACCCACCCGGACAATTGCCTATCCCACCCATGAGTGTTCTATTTATTTACAAATGTACATACTGTAATTACACTTATACATGGCATTTTTCTACTGCTCTTCATGCTATTCATCCTGCACATACCGCGTATTCTTACTACTGTTATAATGTTACTGTTTCTGCACTACAGTACTGTTACCACACTGCACATAGCTGTATACTGTACATATATGTCTATATGGTTCATACCCGAATATCCATATTTATTCTGCTAATACATTGCACATATTTATATAATGTAACCATTACTTATTATTTTTACAGTTGGAACAACCCAAACAACTAGATAATTGCTTGAGATTTTGACGATTTATGGTGATTTTATTTTCGCTAGATCTTTTGCGTTAATGCATTATAGAGGAGTGGGCCACCGCGGCAAGATGGCGTCTCGATTGACGCATTCGTTCCAATGAACAGCAGTCGTCAAGGCGACATCTAGTCAGTATATATATCTATGACTGACAGAGACCGATTGGGAAAACTCAACTCAGTCAATATTGTGAACGAGTGACACGCTGAGCCACCACAGACATGTTCTTTCAAATCATACACACAGCTTTTGTGCTGCCATACACTAGCTCTCTCTTTATCTCTCTTCTCCCTCTCTCTCCCTCTGTCCCGCTCCCGCCCGCTAAAGCCCGCATGCAGGAGGGATAGCCTATTCAGCTTTTCTTTCTGTCTCAGGAAAGGAGCACACACACCTGAGAAAGACTCCAGATGTCCGTTTCTTGGTTCTGAATGTAAGCTAACAACTTAAGTAGGCCTAGCCTGGTGCCCTCTTCCTCTGTCATGCTTTCGATTTCGAGTTTTGACAATGAGCAGCAGGAACAAATTGAACCCACCTAGGCCTACACGAAAAATATAGAGCGTCCCAGTGACTTCCGTTTTACTTCCGCTACAAGGGACCTATCTTTCAAAAAAATATGAACGGGAGATAACAATTATTTTTTGGTCCAGTTTGAATTGTGCCACGAATTTCACATATGATGTGTGTGAATTTAAAAGATAATTTTTCACGTCAAGAAAGTACTGTTGTTCGATAGACTTCAAAAGTTATGTTGGTTTTGTGCGAATCCGCTCAGTGGACTACATCTCTGGTCTCGAACGACGAACCAACGTAATGAAATGATAAGATTAGCTGTTATGCTAGTTAACGGTTGCATCCATACCTGTCAACACTCCCGTTTTTTCCCGGGTTTCTCCCTTATTTCAAGGTCATCTCCCAGCACCCTCCCGTTTTGTTATTTCTCCCGGAAAACTCCCGTAATTTGCATGGCCATCAAACTTCATTTTAAAATCATTGATCCATTCAGGTTGCCAGATTGTGTATGAAATACACCTTCCACATACACGATCACTTAGTTTCAATTTCAACCGTTTTGTCATAGGCTAAAACCTGGCAACCCAAAACCCAAATAAGTAGCGAGGGTGCCGACGAAGAGCTCGTCGTAGCAAAGCGGGCTAGTTGAATGGCCTACTCCAGAACTAGCTGTTGTGAAATTGTTGGGAATTTAATTGATTAACACATCACAAACTGTTATTGAGTGTTGTTGATACATTGAACTCGGAACCAAATCTTTGGATTTTTGGAAGTAGGCTGCTGGCAGGCATCTGGTGGATACATAACTGGCATGCGTAAGGTAATGGTAAGGTAAAAGCAACGACCGAAATGCAGTGTTGAAACGTATTAAATATGCAAACACAGATCCGGCATAAACACTGATCCCCCAAAAAAAATCTAAATGTTGACAGGTATGGGTGCATCTTGCTGCCTGCTATGTCACTTAACAGTATCTAATGTAGGCCTACAGTCTATGGATGAATACAACTTACCTGATGTGTTTAATACTTTGACTCATGGTATTTTCATCAGCAAGGAAAGCCCAATTAATACCTGTTGCTGGTATGCTTGTACAATCTAGTGTGGGTGTGAATGAGCTAACGTCACTAGCGCGACTGATGGGTTTGTAGTCGTTGGAATTACGATCTTTCACAATGTTGTAATTCAATAGTTGGGTGGATGACAAATAAGCCTGAAAAAAGGAATTTAAAAAAACTTCAAATATCATCCCTAAAAAGTGTTTATATGTGTTGCTGTATCTCTAAACTTGACTAATATACATTTTTTTTCAAAAAAAAAAAGTGAAATATATATTTATATGTCAATTTGTCATGTTAGTGCCTAAAATTGTCATATGGTGTGACGTGAAAATAATTTGAAATAAAATGAAAATTAGATACTTTTTTCTACTTTAATTTATGTCACTGTATATTTTAATCACGTTTGCTTTGATTTGCAACATTTCCTTGTGAATATTTAGAAGAAAAACCTAAAATTTAACAAGTTATTTTGTCAAGGTGGAGAATGCTCCTAACTGTAACCAGATATTTTAGCTTAATTCTGATATTTCTTGTAAGAACTCACTCAAAATTCTTGAGGTTCTTGCAGATACCATTTCCTTTGTGTGCTATTGATGTTTTAATGATTTTCAATTATAAAGTCTTTTTGTGACATTATTGAATGTCACACCAAATGACATGGTGTCACGCCATATGATGAACTGCACCACTCCACCATGTGTCAGAGCAAAACAGGGTTTTTAATGACAATAAAATCATTAACAATGAATTTTGAAGTCACTCTATGAATGGTATATGCGTGTAACAGCAAAATAGATGAAAGTTTAGTATTTATTTTTTAAACTTACATGGCATGGTAACATAAAAGAAAAAAAGTATGAGAAATATGAATTGTACAGATACATTTTTTTCCCAATTATCACAGATTTAACAAAAAACATATAATATCTGAATTTAAAACATGTTTTTACAAGAACTTTTATGTAAAAATGCAATTTGGTCATATGGTGTGACAGAAATGTCATAAAGTGTGACTTGAAAAAAGCTGTCACACCATATGATGCAGCGTCACACTATATGACATTTTGACAGTTAAGCTAATTTTCTAGACAGTTAAATACAGCTAACTATTATTTAGCATGCAACTGACCACATTTTTAAGAATTCATGAAGAATATTTGTGGAAAATAGCTACTTTTTAGGCAAATGATGTCACACCATAAGACACTAAAATTTGGCCACGTTTGATGATGTCCAATTCAAAGCTTTTTATATAAAAATCTAAAAAGCAGAACTCACCTCTTGACCATGCCAATTACTCCTGACATTCTATTGTTACTTCCTGATTAAGCAGGGTCCTCTTCACAATAATAATGTCCAAATGAATGCCCAGTCAAAACATACAATATAGTTTCACGCCATATGACAACCATTTTATGGACAAAATATATTTGATTATAACTTAGTTTGACAGCATGCATAAACATCAAAACTTTCTGTGGTTGTAAAAAACATCCAATTATTTTATATGCATGGTAAAACTTTAAAGTAATTATACTTTTTATGGATATACACTCTTTTTAGGAAGTTCGCACACATGGTGGACAGTCACACCATATGACATTTTTTATGTTTGGATGATTATTTTAAGTCAAAAGTGAAATACAAATCCAATAAATTTAATATGACAGAACTTGAACCTACCAGACCTACAACATTTCCATATCAATTCTTAACAATTGCCATTTTTTATAAGTGTGTGACACATGGACAGTCTGAATTCTGCTATTTGTCATCTACCCAGTTACGAAACAAACTGCAAATGTCTTTACATGAAAAATTGTCTTTAAAATTGACAAACATCATATGGGTAATTCAAGGCACAAGTCAACCGGGACCAGAAAATCATTTATTTTTCGCCATAGACTGGCGTTCAATTTTTTTTGAAAGATAGGTCCCATGGAGGCAAATGGAAGTGGCGTCACTGGGACACTCTATAGGCTATAGAGCTGGTAAGTCCCGCCCATCCGCTAAACCCCCAGTGGACCTCTAGATTGAAAAATCGTCAATGCAAGTGAATGTGAGAAAATAATTATTTTCTGGTCCCGTTTGAATTGTGCCATGAATGTGAACATATGTTGTCTGTGAATTTTTAATATAATTTTTCATGTTACGAGTTTGACAGTATATTATATGATTCTTCGGCTATCAGTTGTGGAAAAGACATAGCGAGAAAGACTACATGTAAGCCTGTGGCGTGAGCTAGCTCTAATCGCTAACATTAACTGAGATGCTAGTTTTTGTAACAGCAGGAATAAACACACATGGTAGCAAAAATCTTCGAAACATGTCTAGCTTCACTCAACACATTAACACTATGATACAGTGTGACTGTAAAATTGTATGGTTCACTGTGTTCAAAGTCGATCTTAATAACCCTCTACATCTCGACCAACTGATGGTTGTTATGGGAAACTAGTTAGATGTCGTCTAGCGGAAAGTTGTAGTCCACAAAGTGCTCTCACACAAAGTTTAACCGCATCAAACTTCTACCCGCTCAATTGTAGCAATCTTTACACGAAAATTTATATTAAAAATTCACAGACAACATATGTTCACATTCATGGCAAAATTTAAACGGGACCAGAAAATAATTATTTTCTCACATTCACTTGCATTAACGATTTTTCAATCTAGAGGTCCAGCGGGGATAGCGGAAAGGGCGGTACTTACCAGCTCTATAGAGCTGCACAGTCCCGCCCACAGCCAAAATGCGGTTAGGTGCCGGATGTAAGATTCCCATTCATTTGTCCCATTGACGTTTGGAAAAATCCGTATCTAAAGAGTTTTACAGCATGTCTTAGGCTAACCAGCTACGGCATAACTCATAAGCATACAACATATCATTTCGAAAAAACGAAGAGAAAATTTAAAAAGTCAAAGGTACAAGACTGTACATATTTTCATTTCCGAGCGAAGGAACTATTCATCCCATAAACCACCGCGCCTCACTGAATAATATAGGCAAAATCGGTGCCATTTCCAACTGGCGACAGCACGCGAACCCTTTCCTCCAAACAGTGATTTTTCTATAGTGATTGTGCAGTTAATAGCAGTTATTTTAGGAGTAATCGTGTAAATAATAGTGTTTTGATATTGAATTTTATATTTATCATCGTGTATTTTATATTGTGTGTTATTATTGTGGCGGTTAACGTTAGCGGCAGTGCCGTAGCGTTACCTGACTCATCCTATGCGGTCATCACTGCTCAGTCGGGCTGATGCATGGACTGGTGCATGGTCTGCTCTTGGACCACCATATTCAGTTTATTAATTTGCCGTGAATTATTACACAAAATGTTCATTAAATGCACAAAGTATTCCTAGGTTAATGATTAATATGAATCATACAGTATGAAGGCTACAGTAGCCTAGCTAATGTTACCTAGCACTGCTAGCAGCACTAACATTACCAACCTCCCTGCTTAACTCACCACAACTTTGTAGGTCTTGTCCCTAATGCTGGCCCTTACAAAACCCACAAACTGACTCTCGGACACAACAGTCAATAATGTGACCCGATTTAAAGTGGCTTTCACCCCTTTGGACACTCACTAAAACATAATATATTTCATACCTGTGTTGCAGCATGTAGGCTAATGTTAGCTGCATTATGTAATGACATACAATGTCAGAAATGCTAAAGGTTAACCTGAAAAGTTTGAGTGTTTAAACTAACATTTACAGTGGTCTATTTGATAGTGTATTGGCCCTGACTAAGTTCGTGTGATGTATAAACCCCAATCCTTGTTGATACAAGTACCAATATTAGTCAAGAAAGTTTTTAATCGCATTAAGATTTTCGCCATAGGCAGTAAAAGACTCCACCATCTTTGTCGATATTTTTTGCTGAGAAAGTTTCAAACTATGACCACAACGGCCTTTCCACCAATCAGAGGCATCACTGTGGGATTGTTCAGCATTGTGGGTAATGAAGTACTTATCCAAGAGATCGCGAATAAAAGGCATTTATCTCAAAACAAGGTTAGTGCCCCATGAACTCTTGGTGTCTATAGGAGCATATACAATCGCTTAGTACAGCCGTAGCTGGTTTTAAGTCTACCACGTGCAGTTAAGTTTTTATGGCTTATACCGCAATTGTCAATGGAGAAATTGCATTGAATTTTTACATCCGGCATCGGCTGTGGGCAGGACTGTGCAGCTCTATAGGCAAGGGGGCAGGCGAATTACCGGAAGTAGAACGCCCATTCATTTAGGATTTTTTTGAACTCCCATAACTTCATATAACATATATCATGTGCCGATATTTTAGCTTCTGTGTTATCTACATAAACAATAAAAGGCAAAACAAGACTCGACTACCTCGTACGTAACGTTAGGTTCCCGTAAGAAGAATGCTTAGCATGTCTGGTTGAAGGGAAGCTAACGCACTGAAGGGAGATAACCGTATTGTTTGGATAAGAAGCGTAGTCCAGCCAGCACGGAAACTCGTGAACAAAGCTATAGTTCGGGGGTTCCATGTTCCGTGTTGTGCATGCATTACTTGAAAAGAACTAGCTCCAGTTATGTATGAACAGTGAAGGTAACGAACTCTTAAAAATGTGAAAAACGTGAACTTGAAGGGAAAATTGAACAATATGAACTATGAAAATTGAACAACTTGAAGCTACATCTATCATGTGTGAACATGCTTAACAAAATATGGGAACAAAACATGGTAACTAAACGTGCATTACGAATATAATCAGTGGGAGCCCTGTGCTTGTTTCCCTGCAACAAGAAGGTTCCATCTGGGGGTGATGGAAGACAGTGACACCCTCAGTGTGTTTCAAATGTCCAGTCGATTGCGCAATTTGGTCTTATAGAGGGACAGCAGCTTCACAGAAGAGAACTTCTGACGGCAAATTTGAGGAAAGGTTGGTAAACCACCCTTCTTACCTAATTTGAGGGTGCTGATTCTGAATATTTTGTTTACCAAGCTCAATTCTGAGTTCTAAGCCGCATAATCAGCATTTTAACATAAAATAGCGACTATTTTTGCTTATTTTTCCCTAAATTGGGTTGATTTCAAAAGTAATCACTAAAACCAAATAAAAGTGTTCTCTAAATACATGTTTGAGTATTAAAGAAGCCATACTATAGTTTATTAACGTATTTAATGGGAAAATGATTACAGTTAACATGTAATAAACTCGGAAATTCTAATCAAAACACAACCATATTTTTATTGCTAACATAGTGAGTCACTCGTAGTGTTTAATGCATTTAATCACAATAACAAATTGCACAGATAACCTTCAACTCAGAATATACCCTACAGTACATATGAACTTAGATAGTGGGAATATTTAATGGGAAAATGATTACAGTTAACATGTAATAAACTCGGAAATTCTAATCAAAACACAACCATATTTTGTATTGCTAACATAGTGAGTCACTCGTAGTGTTTAATGCATTTAATCACAATAACAAATTGCACAGATAACCTTCAACTCAGAATATACCCTACAGTATATGAACTTAGATAGCGGGAATATTTAATGGGAAAATGATTACAGTTAACATGTAATAAACTCGGAAATTCTAATCAAAACACAACCATATTTTTTATTGCTAACATAGTGAGTCACTCGTAGTGTTTAATGCATTTAATCACAATAACAAATTGCACAGATAACCTTCAACTCAGAATATACCCTACAATGCATATGAACTTAGATAGCGGGAATAAGCCTAATGCAGAACTGCATCTACCATCAGCAACAACCGACAAGTAAAAAACATTTTACTTCTAGTAACACTGGATTTGGTATGTGTGCTTGCCTCCATACTAGAGCTTGATAATGTGCTCTTCTAATATGCCATTGAGCAGCATCACTTGTAGAGCCTCCGATCCTCGACATCTAGAAAACAGAGTGGCTCTGTCATAGTGTTGTCACGATACCAAAATTATGACTTCGATACAATACCTGCCATAAATATCTTGATACTCGATACTGAAACGATATGCAAATCCTAAAATATCTGGAAAAGAAAGGACACAAGCCTCCTCCATTTTAACCAAAGCGACAAACAACAATTTTTGGACAATTTAAAAACGGTAGAGTACAGTAAGAATAAGTGCATCAGTGAGTGCTGTTTTTAAACAGTTGAGTGTCAGTTCAAGACAGATGGGGTGGTAAGTGGTGCTATGAAAGGAGATGTTCTCTAAAGAGCTGGGTCTTCAGGAGTTTTTTGAAAATGGAGAGGGATGACCCTGCCCTTGTAGGAACTGGCAGTGTGTTCCACCAATGAGGAACAACAAATGAAAAGGTGGTGGTTTGGATTGGCCTGAAAAAGCGTATCTGTTCAACAGGCAATTTAAAATATCTGTGTGCATTCCTACATTATGCTCTATTTCAGGAGTTTTTTGATAGTCAACATCATTTGCTACTACATAACAAATACCAAATGACAATACAAAAGTTCCTTACAAACTTTCCTGCATACTTCTTGCTGCAGTCAGATGGGTGTCCTTAAGACATAACTAGATCTTGAGCATCTAGTGTTGAATTTTCTTTCTTTACCGACTTTTCCTCAAATTTGCCAACAGGACTTTTTCTGAATGTTTGTTAGCTATCTGCTCTCCCTCTATTAGTTGCAGTCATTGCCGAAAACCTGGCCTCGCATAGATACGTGGGAAATGGTAGCAACGTTTTCAGCGCTTTTACGGCTATCTCGGGATATTCTGCTTTGGTTTTCATCCAAAAACCCGCCAGAGAGGTTTCCTCATAGCCTACATACTCTTAAGACCACCGTCATTTGCAATTTCGATCAACTGCTCTTCCTCCGCTGACAAGTTAGGACTATTCGGGATATTGACAAATGGGTTGCGGACCCACTCATTGGTTTGCTGTGGATCTTTGGAAGATGGGAAGTAACGCTCAAACTCATTTGAAAGCGCAGCAAGGTGCGAGAGAAAGGGCCCTGCCTCAGTCTCTCCCAAAACCCCCACTACTGTTTGGAACATATCAAATACACCCCGATCCAGGCGCGCCTGCAGGTGTACGTCCGTACGCACTGTGCGTACCATCAGGCTACTCAACAGCGAGAGAAAATTTCCCTTGTGTGTGTGTGTATTCACACCAAATAGGCCTACCATACCTTCCCAACTATGCATAGTATCCCATTAGCTGCATGCCATCTGGCTATTTACCATTTTCTATTACGTAAAGTTAGTGAACCGTTATCAAAATTGCGTGCACATTTTGTTTGAGCAGGAGAGAGAATACACACGCAGGCACGCAATAGGCTACTTGTTGTTTTCTTTTACTCGGCTATCTATATATGGTTATCCGCACACAATGTTGAGCTAATTCACGAACTCAATACTAATCATGGATATCACAAGTTTTAAACAACGAAAACAGAAAGGATGGAGGCAGCAAAGCTAGGAGTTATTCCAGATGGACAAGAACAAGGTAGGCAATTGGTGTGCTTGTCAGAATGCAGACGTCACGTTACGCTAGAACAAAACTAAAGGTAACTTTAGCCTGTAACTCAAACACTCTGGCCACTGACCTGCAACCAACCAACTTGGATAGCGTACCATAGTGACCCATTCACCCTCTCTAACAACTGTGCCTCAATATCCTCTGACATATCATCAATTCGCCTATGGACAGTGCTTGCAGAAAGCGGTACCTGAGCTGTTTTTTTAGCTGCAGCCTCCCCAAGGAGTTCATTGCACATGCCTTTACCAGCAGGCAGAATTAACTCTTCCCCAATAGTAAAGGGCTTCTTAGATTTAGCAATCTGACTAGCCACTATGAGGCTTTTAGCGCAGCCACGTTCACCGATGTGGTTGCTTTACGCACTAGTTTTTTGTCCTTCTTGCTCGCGTTTCTTACGCTCAAAGAACTCAAGGGGTTTGTCTTTAAGTGTAGGATGCTTGGACTCTAGATGTCGAATTAGCTTTGATGGTTTCATTGCTTCGTTTGACAACTTATTGCCCAGGGGCGGGGCCACAGGGGCCCGGGCCCCATCTGAAATCTCATTGGCCCCTGTACCGTCAATCATCAATAAGTGTCAAACTTGTTGAGAACGACGATCAGAGATGCAATTCCATTCCCAAACAACTGGTGGCAGTAATGCACCTATGAAGCCTGAAAGCTAAAGCACTCAGTGAACTGTAAAGGAAAGAATACTGTAACGATAGCGACACACACAGTTGTCCAATCAAAAGGTTTATTAGCTGAGAATGAGAGCAGAGACACAGACACACCAAGACACCATTACATAGGAAACACAAGGGAAGTCAAGAAAACAAGCACGATACACAAGCAGGGTAGTCACATACAATACACCGGGTAAAACACATGAGGTAAAACCTAAAGAAAGACTACACAAGCTAACACATACATGACAAGGAAAACGCAATTACACTAACTAAAACCGACATTACACAAACCAGCATTCACACACATTGCATTCTGGGAGGCTAGCACTCAGTCCAAAAGACACCGACGTTACAATACATTTGGCTAATGTGTCTCTGCTAATGTTAACAGGGATGCAAACAGTGCGCCTTTTGGCGGATGCCGCCTTTTTCACGGCTGTCTGGGGGACTTGTGTGAATCGTGCAGATCCGACGAGTTTTTCTTTGGGGGGGGTTGAAGTGACTGATTATAATTTCATCAAAGTTAATTCTGTATTAAAATGACTACATAAACACATAGCCTACCGTTACAGTCCATGAAACATAGGAAGTGTAAGACAACACTAAATCTAAAAGCTGCGCACGTAAAAATCCCATTTGCTGCGCACCATTATCCTACTGCTACAAGGCTGCACTTCACTGCACTCACTGCAAGGATTTAACGTTACATCTATCAGTCCGGGATCCAGTAATTTTGTGTCGCGCCTGGTCTTTTTTGCAAGAAAGGTAAGGTTAACCATATTTGATGTCTTCTAATCACATAATTTCTACCATTTGCATTGTGTAATGTTTAGGTTGTCCTAATGTGTCATTACAGTCTTTACAATAACTATGACAGGTTAGTGCTAATTATACAACAATTGGGTTCTATGGAACTATTTATTTGTTTCTGATTGGCCGAGAGACGTTCCATGAGTTGGAATATCCCTGGACATTTCAACTCAGACTCAGCACAGCTAATAATAAATCACTCCGCGATACAATGCGAAGATTTGACACCCAGCTCTCCACTATTTCAAGCTTTACTCCTTAGCAAACCATAACGAAACAGTGCTTCACCACATATGTGGAGTAAGCCACACAGTCAACTCAATGTAAGTAAGATAAACGAGGATGCTAATTGTTCTCAGCATTGCCAGCATTGTGTATAATATGATTGTCACTTGGAGGAGACTTGTAGATAACTAACGTTAGCATAATTAGCTAACCGCTGCTAACATGCTAGCATCGTCACGTCAGGCTGTGCACAGTAGTGTAACATTTATTCACTATACATTAATAAAGTTGAGTGGTTCTGCAATGTAGACTATGTTTCCGTTTTTTGCAGTACCATGTCCCTTACATGACATGGCCCAGTGTCCTTGTAACATGCATGCAGCAAACCTAGATATGAATGTGATTTCCACATTTCTCGGCCTCCGGCCTCGTGGCTACGGCCGAACAACACCCGTGGGACACCCGTGGCCCCAGCAGACAGAATAAGGGAAGGAACTGGGACAGTGTATTTTCAAATAAAGAACATTTTTGTGTGAATAGGGTGAGCCCTGGATGGCAGAGGTGCAGTGGCGATTCTAGACATTTTTAACAAGGGTGGCACTGGTGAGGCACTGATTAATTCAAGGGTGGCATGAGGCAAAACAACCAGATAAACAGAAACAGGCTCAAGATGTGAAATTAGCACAAATACATTAGGGAAACCAGACACAAACACCATACTCATAAATTGAAAAAAAAAACACAAATACCTTACTCTCACATAAAATGTCTTTGTATTTGAATAAAATAATACACACATATTAAAGTTAATTATCTAAGTTGTCTGTGCCTGGGCTATGCTGTGCTAAAACAAATTCCATCATGGGGACATTAAAATATAATCCATTTTATTCTATTCTATTAAATGAAGATATACAAATATACTCATCAATACATTTCCCCCCACAATAACTTATATCTATGTGCATCTATTTTTGTAGCTGTTAAAATAATTTGACCTGCTTTTTTGTCTATTTGTTTATTTTCTTTAAAGTTCTCAAGAAACTTGAGGGTGGTATGAAGGAGTGTATTGTGTATGTGAGCAATTTCATCTTCCTAAATCTCAATATTATGATCACAACAAGTGTGGGCAAATTATTAATTACATTTCCATGTGTTGAATTGGATGACTAAAGTTCTCAAGAAACTTGAGGTTGGGATGAGTGTGTGAGCAACCTACATGTTACTTATCTGCCTGAATCTCAATATTCTGATCACAACAACTATGGGCAAATTACAAGTCAGCACCAGTGCTGCATTCATTGTTTTTCACTTTTATTATCACATCACCAAAAGTAGGTTATTGGTTTTACCAAAAGTATTTGGCAGTATTTTTAAACTACAAACCTATAAAGTATTTTGATACAAAATACGATGCCATTTTTTTCCAACTAAATAAAATACAAATTTGTATTTTAAATACATCAGACATGCCTATCCCTGGCTGTTGGCTGCAGTAACTCAAGCTAGGTAGTACTTATTGTTTTGTGTTTATGTTAGTTTTGATCCAATTTGACAGCTTTGCTATGTTGCCCACCCAAAATTTCTACCAGCTTACCCAAATATAGTAGCCTAGCCTAGGTTAGAACCAGCCCTGCCCTGCATGGAGACATATTTTACGATAATAATGGAGAAAATGTTAGCAAAACTTTAGATTTTTGTTAACGGAATCTCCCTCCCTCATTCATCTATTTGCGCAACAGCCCACATTCTGCGTTCAATCCAGCGAGACAAGTGAAATAAATGTTGTTGTTTTTTTTAAGCGGACATCGCCATAGGCACAATATTTAGGCTACCTCTGTTAGGCCTACAAAAATTTGCGAATTAAGGAGTATTTCCTGATCGGGGAAACCTTTCGGTCCGCGGTTCTATAATATCATTCAATTGTGCCGCAAATTAACAGACAGAAGTGGGGCGTAATTTAAATTCATGGCTCCGTAGACCAGCAATCTACTTGTCGAGGAGGCTCATAATTTGAGAAACGCTGCAGATCATAGACAGAGAAAGCTCTGGGAACAGAACACAGGCATATGATTTTGTTATCACGCGCTACTGTGGAAAATGAACTTTATAAAGACCGGCTTGGCTAATAAAAAAAAAGGAAAAAGTATGCCAGATGGCCAGTCCAGCCCTGCGTTCAGGAATTATTTAATTATTATAAGCAAAAGTGGAACGTGCACAATGTTTCATTTATCCCTCCTGATGGGGACGAATAAAACAGGTATTGGGGACGAAATAAGCATACAGTTTAGCCTAAGCTATGTAAACTTCCAATAATTTCAATATTTTACAACAAATGCTTGACTGGTTGAATGGTCATACATGTCATCAGAATATCGCTACCTGTAGCCTAGATGCGACGAGTGTTTAGTGTGTAGGCCTAAGCTTGATGAACCATAAATTAAAAGTTTTCTTAACATTACATTAGGACATTATTACCATTAAACACTTTTACAAAAGTATAGGCCTAGCCTACAGTTAACACTTAATGACCTATCAAATGTCTGTGACTTAAGTGTGTGATTAGATAAATAGGCACTGGCAGATGCAATA
The DNA here is from genome assembly GCF_017589495.1 of Alosa alosa. NCBI lineage: Eukaryota > Metazoa > Chordata > Actinopteri > Clupeiformes > Clupeidae > Alosa > Alosa alosa. The sequence continues at coordinate 4,793,530 of NC_063204.1, forward strand.
GGTAAATAGATATCTTTGCGTGTTAGCACAAGCAGTAGCCTGTAGGCCAATAAAGGCAAGAGTGTTTGCCACTTACATTTACATTACATTACATTACATTTGGCTGACGCATTTTTAGCCAAAGCGACTAACAACATGGTAAACAGTTTAAGTTTTAGAGCAATTCTCAACAATTTTAGGACAATTTAAAAACATTAGAGTACAGTAAGAATAAGTGCATCAGTGAGTGCTGTTTTTAACAGTTACTTGTCAGTTTAAGACGGCTGGTGAGTGCTAGGATCAGTAAGACTTGTTGTAAGTGTTGCTATGAGAGGAGATGCTCTCTAAAGAGTTGGGTCTTCAGGAGTTTTTTGAAAATGGAGAAGGATGTCCCTGCCCTTGTAGGAACTGGCAGTGTGTTCCACCAACGAGGAACAACAGATGAGAAAAAGTTTGGATTGGCTTGAGCGTGCGGTGGTAGAGCTAGGCGTTGTTCGATCTGAGGGCGCCAGCGGTCTGGAGGTAGCGTATGTCTGTATGAGGGCATTCAAGTAGGTGGGAGCAGAACCGAGACTACTTTGTAGGCAAGCGTTAGAGCCTTGAATTTGATGGGCCGCCATAGGTAGCCAGTGTAGCTGGATGAGCAGCGGGTAACATGTGCCCTTTTGGGTTGGTTGTAGACCAGGCCGCCCAGCGTTCTGGATCATCTGAAGTGGTTTCACTGCGCAGGCTGGGAGACCTGTCAGGAGGGCATTGCAGTAGTCGAGTCGTGAGATGACTATTGCCTGAACCAGAAGTTGGGTAGCATCTTGAGTCAAGTAAGTCCTGATTTTCCGTATGTTGTAGAGTGCGAAACGGCATGACCGGGCGACTGAGGCAACATGATCTGAGAAGTTTAGTTGGTTGTCGAGAACAACTCCTAGATTTCTTGCAGTCCTGGTAGGTGAAACAGACAGGGAGTCAACTTTGATGTTGATGTCGTGGTGTATGGTAGGTTTAGCTGGGATGACCAGCAGTTCAGTCTTTGAGAGGTTCAGCTGGAGGTGGTGTGCCTTCATCCATGTAGCTATGTCTGAGAGGCAATCCGAGATCCGTGCTGAAACCAAGGGGTCATCAGGTGGAAAGGACAGATAGAGCTGTGTGTCGTCTGCATAGCAGTGGTATGAGAAGCCATGCGAACGGATAATCTGTCCCAAGGAGGTGGTGTAGATAGCAAAGAGAAGGGGGCCCAGCACTGAGCCCTGGGGGACCCCTGTGGTGAGATGGTGAGGTGCAGATAGCTGACCAAGCCATGATATGTTAAACGAGAGTCCTGTGAGGTAGGATTCAAACCAGGAGAGAGCAGAACCGGAGATTCCCATGTTAGCGAGTATAGAGAGAAGGATGCGGTGATTAACCGTGTCAAAGGCAACCGATAAGTCAAGCAGAATGAGTACTGATGACCGGCGGGTCGCCCTGGCTTCTTTTAAGGCTTCTGTTACAGATAGCAGAGCCGTTTTCGGAAGAGGGCTTTTTGAACCCAGACTAATTTGGATCAGAAGGTTGTTCTGTGAAAGGAAGTCAGAGACCTGTTTGGAGACTGCTCGTTCAATGCCTTTGGATAGGAAAGGCAGGAGTGAGACAGGGCGGTAGTTCTCGACTTGAGCAGGGTTGAGAGAAGCTTTCTTAAGTAACGTGTTACCCGGGCCATTTTGAACGCTGTTGGAAATGTGCCGGAGGTTAGCGAGGCATTGATCACATGTGTGATAGCTGGAGCGATGGTCGGGCTGATGGACTGAAGTAGGGTCGTAGGTATAGGGTCCAGCGAGCATGTGGTAGGATGACGTCTACATTTCTGACGTCTGATACTTCAAACTGCTGCAAGTGCATCAAGAAAGGTCCTGCCTTAGACCATGTTAATGGTCAATTGTGGACTAAGATTTGGGGGTGGCCAATCGAATCTCAAGGGTGGCCTGTGCCATTGGCAGCTTCTAACATGAACATGAGAATACATGCCTAATAGCTAACGCTACGTTTTTGTAGTTAATGTGAGCTATCATTGCAAAGTTATTAACCACTATTCTGAGTTTATTTGATTCATGGGCTTCGCATGAATTCTGTCTCAAAGTGTTAGGACAAGGAGAGTTTCATTGAGATAAATTGGTTAAATTTTCTACTTTATTCACTCAAGCTTTATATGATTTAAAAAAAAAAAAAAACAATAACTGGTTTTACAGTTGCCAGACGACATGCTGAATACAAGCATGGATTTTGTGACACACATTTAGGGTTGCAAAATTCCGGGAATTTTCAAATTGGGAAACTTTCCATGGGAATTAACGGGAATATATGGGAATTAACAGGAATAAACGAGAATTAATGGGAATAAACTGGGAATTTTGAAAATGGCAAGTTAGTCTATATAAATGTAGTGGACAAAACCCCATCTTGCAGCATAATATTAGTTAAAACAACCTGATTTAATGCAATTTCAGTCAAATTTCTACCCTGCACATATGTCAATCACATGCACACAGCAATCGGCATAGGCTGCTAGACATAAAGGAAATCTATGGTGTGTTCATATGCATGGGGAAAAATGTTCCAACCAATCAGATTTTGTTGTTGAGTGGTGTAGTGTATCTTGGGCAGTTCAGTGTTGCTAGTTTAGCACACTAGTAAACCATAGGCAGGGAATGGGATTCCCGCTAGCATGCTAGCTAGCTTTGTATGCTAAGCAAAAATCCGAACATACAAATCATATTGCTTATTACGAAACAAAATGTTAATGTTTGTATATAAAACAGTTTGTATGAATTATTCAAAATTCCATGTTAATTTCCGTAAATTCCCATTATTCCCTTTAATTCCATGAAAGTTTCCAATTTGGAATATTTCCAAAATTCCCCAGCTTAACTTCCCATGGTAAGTTTCCGGAAATTTACCGGAAATTTTCCGCCTCTTTGCAACCCTACACACATTTGTGTTTCACCTACAGACTGGGATGGCGCAGGAGCTGGTGACTTCAACCCACAGTCTTCAGAACCACCAGTCACCAAGCATAGCTGCTCCTAATGGTATGATGCTATTTCCTATTGCCACTACAGTGAGCATATTTTGTCATTCATTTTAGAAGCGCCAGGTTGACAGTGGGTTATGAATGTTAACAATTAAGTTACTCAAACTTGTTTCATTTTCTTCTAGAGCAGATGGTTCTGTGCAACCTCTCCTAAACTGGTATTCCGCAAGATGCAGCACAGAAATAGGAAGAGGCCACTCAATGACTTCTGATACAAAGACTTCAAATGGTAGGACTATTCCATCTTTAGTGTTTTGCTACCCCTTCCGTATTTTTTTCGCTTTCAAATGACCCATCGTCAGTCTTCAAATCAGAATCAGGCTTTTCTAACTGGAAGCAAGACGGAGGCTTCAAAGACCATTCCAAATCAAACCATTGTAAAAATAGTTGTTGAAAAAATTGTGTAAATATGATGTAGTTGTTGCTCACATGCTATGTGTGTGTGCGTGTGTGTTTGTTTTAATGTACGCAAACTGGCAGTGAAAGTGGTTTCTCTTATCAACAAAAGGGGAAAGAGTTAAAAGTAAAACTTGTTTAATTGAACGAAAAATTTGTGTATGATGATGTATGATTTCTGTTTAAAATATCAATGTATTTCCACTGAAGTGTCTATTATATTTTAGTTTTATATTGTGTTTTCAATGCATATATTATAAATAAATGGGAAAATTGTTTAGAATTTTATTGGCTTTTTTGTTTTTTAGCATTTAAGTATTTGAACAAGGTAAGACTGGTGAAATGTATGCACCATACTGCTGTGATGTAGTCTAGTTAGCTGTAGTGGGTATACTGTGATCAACCCCAAATATTAATACCTATCCTTGTCTGTTTTAAGTGGGTATACTGAGATGTTGATGCTTTTTAAGTGGGTATACCAGAGACTTTCTAATGAGGAGACACAGCACTCAAAAAATCCTCCATAGAAATGCATGGGGCTAGTTTGTAACGCCAATATGGCCGTTGTCTACACATATCCCACCCCTTCCTCGGCAAAACTTCGACATGTGAATACATTGAGCCAATCATGTGGTGTGATGTGAAGACATCGTGCCAATCATGTGTTGTGAACTTGCCGCTGGAGCAAGATTGGTGTCGTGAAGCCTTGCGCACGCACATTTCTGCCGAATAGGATGCCCGATGAGTGCCCAAAAAGCGTTGTAATATGGCCGTTGAGTGGAGGGACTTGCTTAAAAGGACTTTGGGTATACTGTGTATAGTCCTGCATATCACGTAGACTACGTGCCTCTGCCTTACTGAACAAGGGATTTTCTGTGTATGGATGTTGACCGGTTCTTGGCCCCTCAGTGTATGATGTGGCCCCTTTGTGGCCCCTGTCTCAGAAAAATCCTAGAACCGCCACTGTTATCGCCAAATACCACACATAAAGGACTTGGTGCATGCGAGTCACCGGTCTCTGCGAAACCTTATTTTAAATATGACTCGTCATATTTCGTATTGAATGACCCCTTCTTTTTCTTTGAGGTATCTGGCTCACCATCGTCAGTGGGTATTATTGTGAATGTGACATTATTGCAAATTAAATTGAGTTTATTTAGTTTGCATGCATTTTTTTCAAACTCTTGTCGTAGCATACCTGTCAACACTCCCGTTTTCCCCAGGTTTCTCCCGTATTTAAAGGTCATCTCCCAGCACCCTCCCGTTGTGTTATTTCTCCCGGAAAACTCCCGTAATTTGCATGGCCATCAAACTTTATTTTAAAATCATTGATCCATTTAGGTTGCCAGATTGTGTATGAAATACACCCTACACATACACGATCACTTAGTTTCAATTTCAACCGTATGTTTAAACACTATATGCTAAATGTTGACAGGTATGTGTCGTAGGCTACAGCACGGTTAGGAATGTCCCTGGTTGGGGACCGCTGGTGTATAGTGTGCAGCTAGTAGCCTATTGCACAATCTTCCTCTAATAAATATCTAATTTTCTTGTGATCTTCGATCTCAAAGAATTTTGGATATATAGATTGAAATTTTGGATTAGTGAGGAAGTGTAATTCTGACTCAATTTCTTTTTTGTCACAGTTCACACAAAGTCTATTTTCTTTAGGCATCCAGGTTTGTATTGCCAGGCTGTGGTTGCTAAGCCTGTATCTAGACATTGTTTTTCTCAAGTTGGTGTCTCTTACAATTGTCAAGTATTTTGCTAATTGGTATTTCCTGTTAAGAGTCAAATAACTAGTTTAGCCTACTTTGTTTTTCTGTTGTTTTTGTCCAGTAGGCCTATGTGAGATAATTTTCTTTCTGGGTGTTGATAATTTGGTTGGTATTTATTCTTTCAAGAGGGGTGCCAGTATCCTGGGGCTGAATAGTGATGTTAATTCTATTAGTTGTTTCTTGCTGCAGCCTATGGACCAACTGGAAGAGGGGACTCTTTTCTGTGTTCAATTCTTGGCTCTGTAAGGCTTTGAAGTGATAGGATGTGGGATCGCTTGTTTTTACATGTTGCCAGAATTTGATGGCTCTCTTTTCAATTTTTAGAAGAAGGGGGAACTGGCCGAGTTCTGCCCTGCATGCATTAGTTGGTGTTTGTTTCTGCATTTTTAGAATGTTCCTGCAGAATTCTGCATGCAGGGTTTCAATTGGATTTTTGTCCCATTTTTCAAAATCGTGATTTGTTAGGGGACCCCACACTTCACTGTCATATAGAGCAATGGGCTCAATAACTGATTGGAATATTTTGAGCCAAATTCTGATTGGTATTTCGATTTTAATAAATTTTTTATGGCATAGAAAGCCCTTCGTGCTTTTTCTTTAAACTCATTCACGGCCAAGCTGAAGTTTCCGTAGAACTGATTTTCAATCCAAGGTAACTATAATTTGTGACATGTTCTATTTTTAGTTTATCAAATGTGAAGTTGTGTTTGTTTCCCTGACAATTTGTCCTCTTTTGGAATGTTAATACTTTAGTTTTTTTGGTGTTAATAGCCAGTGTCTCTCTCTCTCTCTCTCTCTCTCTCTCTCTCTCTCTCTCTCTCTCTATCTTTATCCCTCTCTCTCTATCTATCTATCTCTTTGTGTGTGTGTGTGTGCAAATGTGTGTGTATATATATATATATATATATATATATATACACTTTTCCAACTCCACAAGCCAAAACACAGCATATTGGTGAGGTACCCCACACTAAGCAGGTTCCACGCTCCAATCTCTCACCAAACACACACACACACACATGTAGCATAAATATAGCTGTGATGGCTCCGCTTCTCTATCGGCCCCCCATGACGCTTCCTAAGCTGCCTAAGCCATTTTATGCCCCCAAACAAGTGAACAATGCGCTGTAAAAGCAGGCAGGAGAGGATTGTTCTGCTCAGCACAGGGACAGCGCGGCCAAGGACACTGCATACCTGTGAATGGGATTTGGTGCTGAGTTTTGGAATGGGTTTGGGTTTGTCCTGAACCTACGGTTAAAACATAGGGTGGTGCACTTAAATGGGTTTTTTAGAGAAGGACTGCGGGACTCTTACTTTGACATTGTAGATTCGTTGCCAAGGTGACCCTCTTAGTGTATCTGACAAACAAACCAACAGAACCGCGTGTGTAGTTTCTGAGCCCCCATGAACAGTGGGAATCAGAGGGAACATGGAGAGGATCAGCTCAAAGCCAATCAGTGATGCGGTGGAGGTAACAAGCCAATCAGTGGTACGGTGGAGCGTATTAAGGCAGGTGTCTCGGCCAGGTAATGGGATTGAGTCAAGTTACCCAGGTGAACTGCACAGATAACACTGTTCAAAGATTGGCACTCTGGAGAGATTTGGTGTGAGTATACGTGTGTGTGTGCAAAGTCTAGCTTATTTGGTGGTTGGTGCATCCTCTTTTAAAAATTTGATGCAAACTAAACCTGATTAATTCATCTTCTTCTCACTCTAAGGGTTAATATTCAGGTGTAAAAATAAGCTTATTTATTCGCTTCATCCAGGAAAACTATGCTGTTTGTAGAAACACACAGGTATCACAGCGAGCAGCTAGAACACAAGCAAACCATTTTCACTTGCATTTCTTTTACGTATTGTATTACTTCATTACTTTATTGCTTTATTGCTTGACACTCATGTTGAATTAAATGCTTTGTAGATGCTAGCTCATGTGTTAATTAATGCCAGTTAAGGACAGCTTCATCATCATATTACCAAACATTACCAGAACGACCACTTGCTCAAAGCTTCATATGAAGTTCAAAAAGCACAAGATGGTTCTCCTAATGACTCACCCTCTCTGTCAGTGGTCCTTATGACTCACCCTTTCTGTCAGTAGTCCCTGCTCCTAATGACTCACCCTCTCTATCAGTGGTCCTAATGACTCACCCTCTCTGTCAGAAGTCCCTGCTCCTAATGACTCACCCTCTTTGTCAGTGCTCCTAATGACTCACCCTCTCTGTCAGTAGTCCCTGCTCCTAATGACTCACCCTCTCTGTCAGTGGCCCTAATGACTCACCCTCTCTGTCAGTAGTCCCTGCTCCTAATGACTCACCCTCTCTGTCAGTGGTCCTAATGACTCACCCTCTCTGTCAGTAGTCCCTGCTCCTAATGACTCACTCTCACCTCTAACTCCACAGACCCCACCGACTGGCAGGACACATTTGGAGTAAATTAGGCGGCTTCTCCCCATGACATGTGCACAGCAAATGTGCCCTCATCACTGGCTGTTTTAATGTGTATATCTCGCTTGTGTGGTGTGCGACGTGTGCGTGTGTGTGTGCCTGTGCATGGGCTTGTGCGTTTGCATGTGTGTGTGTGTGTATGTGTGTGTGTTGTGTGAGAGAGAGAGTGATTGTTTTGTGTGTGTGTGTGTATAAGTATGTAGATTACACAAACACACAAATGCAAAGGGAGAGAGGGAGAGAGAGAGAGAGAGATGACAGAATGGCTAGAGAATCTTCCTGTCTCTTCACCCATATATTCTGCTCTTAACTTCCCTCAGCATGTACAGTGTGTGTGTGTGTACACGTTTTATCTGTCAAACATGCATTTCTGTAGGTAGCACATGCATTTCTCATTTGCCACTGAGGTCAGAACTGCGTCTTTACTCCGAGTGCAAAAGCTAGCAGCATGCATGCAAGCAGAACTTAACAGATTAGTTCACAAGAATGGACAATGAGGCTTTAGAAACTCAAATCAGACAATTATTTATATACAATATTTCTAAGTTTAAGAACAACAATTCCTAATACAATCTATACGTTTATCTGTATTGTAAACATCTCACAATCCCTGCAAGAGCATTGGTCAATGGCAAAGACGGGAGCATATTTTTAGATATTGACCTATTTCTTTGTGGAGAATGACTCTGTGCCTGCAGGGTTATTGAACTTGCTGACCCACATTTGGGCAGCTTCACAGCTTTCCGCTGTGCATATTTTTTAATTTTTGGAATGATTGTAAAAGCCTGTGTTTGTTTATCTATTTATCAGATTATTTATTTATAAAGCCATATAGTTGCCAAGTGATGGGAGAGTTGAGCTGTAAATAACGGGTGAACAGGAGGTCAGGATGCGTATACTCTGAGACGACGCAGTGTGTGTGTGTGTGTGTGTGTGTTTGTGTGTGTGTGTGTGTGTGAGTGTGTGGGTGTGTGTGAGTTGTTAATGGGGGGTGAACAGGAGGTCAGGATGCATACACTCTGAGAGGATCCAGAGTTACATCACAGTGTTCACGCTGCAGTACGTCCAGTATGTGTGTGTGTGTGTGTGTGTGTATTCACGCTAGTACATCCCACAAGTTTTTGATATACAGAATGTCATAAAGTCCTAATGCTGTGAAAGAATACATTTTGATCAGATCTGGATTGAAGAAAATTATTGATGATGACATTCAAATGAGTCAAACAAAAAAATTATGACGAAATCGCAGAACTGCATCCCAACAGAAATGTTTTGTCGATCTTAACCCAACAGATACATACAGTGTAACCAGTGACTAAATCCTTACTTAGAGCAATCGTAGTGTTGCTAATGTCATGAGCCAAATAGCCACATGGGTCAGATACGGCCTGGTATGCTTCATGCATCGTCATGCATCCGAGGCATCACTAATGAGTCAGCAGTCGCCAGCCGCTTAGTAAACTCAAGGCACGGAGAGGCTTGTGAATTATGACCTCTCACCACCCTGCATCCCTGCCCCCTCCCCTCTCCACCCCACCATGCCCACCATCTCCCTGCCCCCTCCTCTCTCCACCCCACCATGCCCACCATCTCCCTGCCCCCTCCTCTCTCCACCCCACCATCTCCCTGCCCCCTCCTCTCTCCACTCCACCATCTCCCTGCCCCCACCCCGCCTAACCCCACCATCTCCCTGCCCCCTCCCCTCTCCACCCCACCATCTCCCTGCCCCCTCCCCTCTCCACCCCACCATCTCCCCCCCCCCATCTCCACCCCCCCTCCCTGCCCCCCCTCTCCACCCCACCATCTCCCTGCCCCCACCCCGCCTAACCCCACCATGCCCACCATGTCAATCTGGATTACTTTGTTTTCCTCTTGAAATCCCAGATGACGGCCCTTCTGTGGTAGGGGTCATGTGGGGATGTTGGCCATGTGTAAGCGGGTCAACGCAGCATCACCACACTCTTACCACATCCCTTCTACAGCCTCGCAGCGCACGTATGCACATACATACAGACGTGGTGTGTGTGTGTGTATGCTCATGTGTGGATGACCGTGTGTGTCTGTGTGTGTGTGCATGAGTGTGTGTGTGTGTGTGTGTATGCTCATGTGTGGATTATTGTGTGTGTCTGTGTATGTGTGTGCATGAGCGTGTGTGTGCATGTTCATGTGTGTGTGTGTGAGTGAGAGGCCAAAGCTTCCTTCTGGCTTATTTCTGCTCATATCTCAGAAAGAGCCATATGGTGTGGCCCCACACACACGCCTGACGTACAGTAACTCAAATCAGCCTCTCAGACTTTAAGAGACTTCCCCAGCATTCAAAAGCATTCAATATACTTTAAATATACTTTAAATAAATACACTTTAGACCACACACAGCTTTAAATATACTTTAAATATACTTTTCACTGTAAGCCCTAAATCTGTTGCCTCCCCTCCAATGATCTGGATTTAATTTGTTTGCAAACAGAGGGCTTTATCGATGACAGGGAGTAAACATTGGCAGCTGGCACTAGAGGGTCAGCCTGGCAGTCAAATGAACCAATGGCAGCACGGTACCAGGCGAGCGAGCGAGCTAGCTGCTAACCGTTAGCCAGGTTTGCGTGCGAAGGCTTATCCTGGCCGCGGCCACCGGGCTTATCGATGCTTAAGTCGAGGCTAATCTTCACAAGACTGTGGACAGGGATGCGATGGGATTTGTGCTGACACACAAACTGCCTCCTGCAGCAGCGAATGAGTGTTGTGGAGCTTGCGCTTGATCTGTCAAAACACTGCTTCGCTGTCCCACGCTGACATCACAGCATACCAGCATGCCAAGGGAGGGTGGGGGTGGGGTGGGGGGAGAGAGGGTGGGAGTGGAGGGCGATGGCACCAGCACCCTGACAGAGACACACTCCTCTGGGGCAGAGGTAGTGATCTAAATTATGTCTGACTGCACGGGGGACACATGCATTCCCAGTGATCACAATATTGCTCTTGTAATGTCAGGCAAGGCAACTGCAATGATGTGAAGATGCTGTCTCACCAAAGAGACACATCTTCAACCAAATCACATGGCCTGGTGATATCATTACCTATCATGCCAAGTGAGACTACAAATTGAGCACAAATGTAAGGTTTCTCAACATTAAAGCAACAATTTTTTTATTATTATTTCATATACACTGGTGCATAGTGGACAGAATGGGGCTTCTACCATTGCCACAATGTGCTCGGTATAGTGCTTTGTTGTAGCACTTGGTGTAGTGCTTTGTTGTAGCACTTGGTGTTGTGCTTTTGTAACTGGTGTTGTGTTTTGTAACTGGTGTTGTGTTTTGTAACTGGTGTACTGTGCAAGAGCCAAATGACCCTTTTGGTACTTTGGGCCATCGGCTGCCCTTCACTGCTCGTTTTTCAGTGTGCAGGGAGGTTCAAAAATGTTAAAAGATTACTCTGAAAGGACATTACATGTGTAATGTACAATTAATTAATTAGGATACACATTGGAAATTGATGGCAAGAGATAGATACAAATTCTTTCGTTGTATTGCTTTAATAGAAAGATAATTTGCAATTAAATTGTTTATTTCATCCAACAATAGAGCTGACACTACAATAGATAGATAGATCCTTTACTGATCCCCAAGGGGAAAGGGGCCGGCGTCTTTGGGACATGTGCGGTGGGTCCCACTCCCACTCATCTGTTGTGTCCCGTCCCCCTGCGATGTTCTTGTTGCTGGAGCTGTGGCGGGCGGGGCGGGGATCTGATCTGAGTCGGGGAGACAGGTATCACGCTCTGGCACCTCTTGCTACAAATCTTTATTTCATGAACACCGCCACGGTCTCATCCTCCACTCACCCATGAAATATGTAGGAATGGGAATAGCAGTTAAGTGTGTGTGTGTGTGTGTGTGGTATCTTCTGCACATACACACAGACACACACACTCTTTCTTTCTACTGCCCATGCATGCACACATGAGCACGCGTGCGCGCGCGCACACACACACACACACACACACAAGCAAACAGTTGTAAACTGCACTGTTCACAGCTGCGGTCAAAATGGAAAGACCACCCTTGTGGCGCATGTGGAAGCACATTGTACCTGATTTAAGCATGTGCATTTGAGCTACCCTTCACTGAGTTATCGTTACAGTCATAACCAGTTCCATACCAGTTTGAAACATGTGAAAGCATAAGCTAACTCTATGATTGCTTCTTTCTGGGGGAGTGATGCAAGAACTCCGTCATACATTGATGAAGCGCTGGGGAAGTGTGTAGTTGTACTGACAAAGACAACATAGCTACATAGCTACTCGACTGAAAGCATAAGTAAGCGTGATAAATGTAAACGCTCTGTGGAAAACTTCTCATAGCTACCATTCCAGCCAATCAAGAATACACAGAAAAATGTATAGCCTACCGTAGACTAGCCTATATCACTAAGTAATGACAAATCAAAAAGTTTACCGGTTTCGCTTCGTTCCTATCCTACCCATTTGAAATGGTCGTTTCGAGTTACAAGACAATTGAATAGCCTACTAAACAAAATCTGACAGATTATTCTCAAAGATTATGTTGAGAGACATTGAATGACCTCTGTGAATGAAATGTGCTATATAAATAAACTTGACTTGACTTGACTTGACTTGACTTGAGTAAATAAAAAAAACACTTCCATTTATTTACGATACAAAGTCACACAGTATCTGTCGGAAGGAAAAGCTGACCGCCAAATGAACCCATCTGAAAGGATTTGTACATAGCCAGTCTAATGTAGACCACGACCTAGGAGGGAGACGAAGGATTTATTTAGATTTCCAACACAGATTTCCGTCTTCTTAAACACAACCTTACATTAGTCGTTAATGCGACATTAGCTGGAGCTATTAATAAACAAAAACATCCAGAGGCAGGGTTCTATTATTAATCTTCAAACGCACAGTCGGCATAAAGGCGTCTTCCCCATACCCAAAGTATAAACTCGTTCTAGAAATCCAAGTTGTCGTCTTCAGGGTATGGTGCTAGACTTGAAAGCGCCAAAAGTTGATGGGTTTTCGATCAATTGCTGGTCCAAAATATCCGATCCATTTGACTGAAGCCTCGGATACCGAAGAGTAACTCCTTGTAAATTCGGCTTCATGGAGATTTGTAAAGGAGAGCTTTGCGTGTGACCCCTCCCCTTGCTCTGCCCTAAAAAAAACACAAAACCGTGTGTGTGTGTGTGTGTGCGTAACGCGCGCGCGCAGTTTGTGAGGCAGAATTGCGTGCGAAGAGCTCGACTTGTCATTCGGAGGAATCTGCCACCTGAAACGCGAGGAAGTGAGCGGCGACTCAATTGGGTATAAAGCATCAACCACATCTGCCTCGAGCGTAGCAAACTGATGAAAACATCAGTTTGGAGTTGCTTGACTTTCTCTCGGTCGCTCCTCTGGAATAACCGTTCATTTATGAAACCATAAATAATTTTTCCTTGTCAATTGATATCCAATATTACCATTATACTGGAACTGGGATATTCTGACAGAGAGACCTGGTAAGTTGATTTGCTTATTTTGTTCATGCTAATTTTTAATTCTGGGATGATTTTGTGTGCTGTAACCAAAACCTTGTGAGTCAGTACTTGTTTGCTAATTGTGGGTCAAACGTTTTTTGGAGCGTTTCAACGATTGGCTCCTGGCAGTAAACAACAGCCACATGGCACCGACATGGCTTACTTTAAAACTTGAGAGTTCATTCACATTATCACTTATCTTTTATTATGACTAATAAAGTATAGGCATATTGCAATTATTGCAATTTCTAATTGCCACTGATGTTTTCAGTGTGTAGAGCACAGGCACAGTCGAGGACTTGATGCTTTTCTCTATCATGTCTTTAAAAAACATGACATTTGCATGTGTTTTCAGCGCACCTGTTCCATCCAAGGAGCGCCGCACCATGATTCCGCCTGGAGACTGCATGTATGCCGGTAGAAAAAGAAGGAAACCGATTCAAAAACAGTTGAGTATAAAACTATTTAACGTCGTCAGTTTGGTTGAAAGTCTATAGCAATGAGAAGGAACTGGAATGTTGAAATGGATGCATCCTCTAATAAACTGACAATATGTCATGCCAAAACATCTTTACATTTTTGTTGCTGTAGAAGAAAAAAATGACCAGTTACCAATTTTCAAAAGTATTTTTTTTAATTAGACAAAACAACAGGTAACAATAATTATGTGTATTATTATTATTATTATTATTATTATTATTATTATTATTATTATTATTATTGCTATTATTATTATTATCATTGTGACTATATTAATGAAATATTTAGGAAGAGTTGGGAGAGTAATGGTACTGAAGGACTAAATATGCACTTTAAAGTTCTGCCTCTATGAATTGTGGATCAAATGCAAACACTAGCTTTATGAGGAAGGCAGAAAATATTTGTAATTTAATCTGTCGATCATGTGGTTCATGCTAGCCACTGCAGCTTTGAGTAATCAGATAGTTTGGTAGTCTTTTAGTGATGACCTACACACGTCCAGGACACAGTGGGTGAGTGCCACTCTGTGTTTACCAAATCCTCAGCTAACTTTTCAAATGATTGATTAGTGGTGATTTGCGAGCGCATAATGTCAGTGTGCTCTTTTGGTTGTTGTTGGGTGGGTGGGGACTCCTCTTCCGAGTCCTCTGAGGTCGCTTGCTCTGTCTTCACATTTAGCTTAGAGAGAGAAACACTGTTAGGATTATAGTGTGTGCTGTGATATGCTTTACTGTAACAGACAGCTTTTCATCAATGTGCCCATTTTCATATAGACCCTTTCAAGAGAGTTCCATTATCAGCATCATAGTTGGCCCCACAAGGCTTCCTTTTTAACATTCCATATGTTATCTTAATGCAGAGGAAGTAGATTGGGGCCCAAATAGAACGTTCAAGCATTGTTTTTGTTTTGATTGTTGAAAGGGTCTATAGAATGCCAGAACCAGCAGATGACTCAGTCTGGTCCTTAATGAGAAGCAGAGGTCACTACTGTGTGGATATTATATCAGCCCGCTTGCAGATAACTTGCTGAGTTCAGTGTGTAGACTTGGTGGACATCAGAGCCGGGGTGGCGGCCAGGGCCCAGTGCTGTCCAGTCCTGTGACTTTGGGGACACTTCTCGGGGGCGCTCCTCGGAGGGGGTTATTTAAAGATGCGACACGAGGCCACGTCCATGTGGAAGAAATCAGACTCTCCCCCTCCACCAGAACACATCCAGAGGCAGACTCCCCGGGTAGCCACTGAGAGAGAGGGAGGGAGAGAGAGGGAGAAAGAGAAAGAGAGAGGAGGAGAGAGAGAGAGAGAGAGAGAGAGAGAGAGAGAGAGAGGAGGAACTACAGGATTGTTCTTGTGGCAGTCCCTGCCTGAGTGCTTCGGTTGAGAACAACCCATCCAGAGAAACCGTTCTGAGTTCACGCACCTGTTCGACTCCCAGAGTTTGTCCTCGGACAGAATTTGAGGACAGAGTGGGCAAAGGGACACGCGCTTATTGCAGGGGACGGGCTACTCTCACAAGCTGGGGGCAGTACAGTAGGATGGGTCAACAGAGGCAGTAGTGGTTGTAGTGGTTGTGTAATATATTTTGCATGGTTTACATGGGCGGCCAATCTCTATGTTGCCTGTATACGTGCCAAAGATTCCATGTTAACTCACATTATGCATTTACATATTGTATGTAATGTGACAACAGACTCGGCTGTCTTCATCAATTTGTCATGTTAAAATGTGAAGTTTCAGTGAGGGAAAAACAGAGGTTTTTGAGTTTTTCTTTTACTATTTGACTGCATGGGACCCGAGCGTGGTGTGTGTGGTGCTTTGGAGCCGAGCATGGTGTGTGTGGTGCTTTGGAGCATACAGTACGCGCGGGATTGAACAGAAGCAAGCTGGCTCATTATTGGCCAGCGGAGCCTGTAATCTAGTGACCCCTCCCTGACCCCTGCGTTAGAGTCATGACCTTTCTTCACACTAATCGAGTCTTTTCAGCTCGTTTCGCTGATATTAGGTGAAAAACCTTTCAAAAACACTGAACAGCATTTGGAGTTGTACATCTGACAGAGTTGATTTTAATGAAGTCGTCCCTTAGTGGTTGTATAGCATTACCCAGCGAAACACAGTTACGTTGAAATGCGTCCGGCATCAACTGCCAATGAGAGTCTTCCAATGTGGCCTTTCTCATTAAGTACCCTTTTCACTGACCTCCAGTTGGCACAAGTGTCATTAGAGGACATGCCCTCCACGGGCCCCAAGGCCCTTACTTTGACCTTGTCTTGGCCTTATTGGTTCTATACTTAAAAATCCATTAATGAAGGATTATTTGTGGTTGTCTTTGAAGGGTTTGATTTAGTGAACAACGTCACAACTATGAAGAATCTTTTTCAGCCACGATATTAAGACATCATTTCCAGAATATGTAGGCATAATGAATGTTCACTGTGAGTGTGATATGGGCCATTCTGTGAGACTCACTATGTTGATGATTGTGCCTGGTCTTACTCAACTTGTGAGTTATGTTGATGATTGTGCCTGTTCTTACTCAACTTGTGTTACAGTTTAGTATTTTACTCAGTGTTACTTGCATAATGAGTAATGTTACTCACTGTTACCTACATAATGAGTAATGTTACTCACTGTTACCTACAGTACATAATGAGTAATGTTAGTCACTTTTACTTACATAATGAGTAATATTACTCAATGTTACCTACAAAATGATTAATATTACTCAATGTTACTTACATAATGAGTAATATTACTCACTGTTACTAACATAATGAGTAATATTACTCACTGTCAGCTTTGCTACTTGCATTGCCTCCAGGAAACCGGTTCCGGTAAATGAGAAGTCCAACCCGTCCAAGCGGCACCGAGACCGGCTGAACGCAGAGCTGGACCGGCTGGCCAGCCTGCTGCCGTTCTCCCCTGACATCATCACCAAACTGGACAAACTCTCCGTCCTGCGCCTCAGCGTCAGCTACCTCAGGGTCAAGAGCTTCTTCCACGGTAAGGCCCAGTGCTCGGGCATCCGCAGGCCAAACATGTCGAACCCTCCCCGCGCTCTCCGTTTGGGTTGTGTAAAGAAGCAGGCCATGCAACTGTATTCACCTGGTTGGTTAGTTAGTTAATTAGGTACTTAGGTAGTTAGTTCAGTAAGGAGACATGAGTAGAGAATGGTAAAGCTAATGTTCTGTTCAATTTTCATCTGTAAGTTGCATTGTTTGTTATTGTAATGATGCAATCAAAACACAGTGCTCTCTTGCTCTCATTCACCACAGACATAAAGCTCTCTTGCTCTCATTCACCACAGACATAAAGCTCTCTTGCACTCATTCACAATGGACATAAAGCAGGTTATTTGTGGACAGCAGTGGCCATAAGAGCTGATGTTTCTTCCTGACTGTAAGGATTACTGGAGATGGCGTTTTTCTATTCTGTCACTTCTCCCTTGCCGCTCGACCGTAAATGGATGAGCTCACAAAGCGCATAAATAGTTATTTGGCTGTGACAGTGGGCCGTGAAGAGTGGAGGGGTACTTGTGGCCTGTGGAGAGTGGAGGGGTGCTTGTGGCCCGTGGGTGCTTGTGGCCCGTGGAGAGTAGAGGGGTGTTTGTGAGAGTAGGGGGGTGTTTGTGATTCTCTCTCTTCTCTCTCGCCTCGGGCTGCTCCTTCATCTTTCATTACGTTACATTACATTTGGCTGACGCTTTTTAACCAAAGCGACTAACAACATGGTAAATGTGCTGTTGGGTGATATGAATGAAGTGTGAATGCATGGATATGCGTACCACTCATATTAGATCAAACACACACACACACACACACACACACACAGTTACAGACACAAACCCAAATGCAAATGCTTGTGTATTCAGTACATGCAAACAGTAATAAACCTCACGAGTGTCATAAATACCCATAATGCCACAGGAGCACCCATCCCCAGAGATGGAGGAGAAAGACCAAATGTGGCCAAATGCAGCCATGTGTCGCTCATGTTTGCATAACTCTGGATTACTGCAAACGTCTTACGACAAAAAAGAGAACATCAATAGCAATGGTTTGGTGGCTTCTCAGAGATCTTTGACTCGTTTGCATGATCTGGAGGAAGAGTGTAGCGCTCCTCTCAGTCTGAATACCCCGGCACTGCCATCCACACTTCCTCTCAATTATTCAGTGAGCACTTCATCAAAACACCTAAAAACATTGTGCTGCTCACCCTCTCTGTGGCCCCAAAACAGAGAGAGAGAGAGAGAGAGAGAGAGAGCCAGCCAGCCAGCCAGCCAGCCACCCACTTCAGGGCCTCAATTAGAGCTGGCATTTAAATGACAGCAGCCCTTTGTGTGAAAACTCACACTCTCTATCTCTCTCTCACGCACACACACTGTTACAGTACTCACTGAAGGGTTCGTAGGGGAGATTATTGCAGGTACGCCAGTGTTAGAATGTGTGTGTGTCCATCTGCCCCCCGTATTCGTATTGTGCACATGGATGAGACTGTGAACTCAAAACACACACCTGGCCACAACACCTGATACACACAACACAGGTACAGTACCATACACACCTGATACACACCTGGCCAACTAATGCGCAGATGATCTATTCCTATCAGTCAGAGTAATGAAGTGAGAGGAGAGGAACTGAAACACAACAGCAGTCCATGTTCCAGGCAACACTGGCGACGGCGTGGATGTTTTGGGTGTCACCCAGTTCAGTGTGTACAGTTAGTCTGTGTTTGGGGGGGTGTGTGTGTGTGTGTGTGTGTTTGGGGTGTGTGTGTGTGGTTTACTGTATGACAATTACACTGCAGAGAGATGCTGCTAGATCAGGTGTGAGGAGGGAGAGTGAGGTGGTGTGTGGGGTGTGTGTGTGTGTGTGTGTGTGTGTGTTACTGAGGAGGGAGAGTGAGGTGGTGTGTGTGTGTGTGTGTGTGTGTTGTGTGTGTTTGGTGTGTGTGTGTGTGTGTGTGTGTGTGGTTTACTGTATGTCAATTACACTGCAGAGGGATGCTGCTAGATCGGGTGCTAAACAGAGGACTTGGTTAGAGAGGAGTGTGTGCGTGTGTCTGTGTGTTCCTAAGGTGGGAGAGTGAGGTGTGTGTGTGTGTGTGTGTGTGTGTGTGTGTGTGTGTGTGTGTGTGTGTGTGTGTGTGTGTGTGTGTGTGTTACTGAGGAGGGAGAGTGAGATGATGTGTGTGTGTGTGTTACTGAGGAGGGAGAGTGAGGTGATGTGTGTGTGTGTGTGTGTGTGTGTGTGTGTGTGTGTTACTGAGGAGGGAGAGTGAGGTGCTGTGTGTGTGTGTGTTACTGAGGAGGGAGAGTGAGGTGCTGTGTCCCTCTGCCGCCACTAGAGGGGCCGTAGGGAAGGCCGAGTCCACGTAAGGGGTTGAGTAACGCCGGGCCATTCAGCTGCACACACACACACACACACACAGATGCTGGAGACCAGCACACACACACACACACACATTTTGTTTATTTATTCATTTAGTGAATATGCTGTTTTAATGAAACCAGCATTGTTAATAGCCAAAGTGATAGATTTGCATTGCTATCTGTGCGTGTGTGTGTGTGTGTGTGTGTGTGTGTGTGTGTGTGTGTGTGTGTAGGTGTGTAAACGCATCCAAGAACAGGAAACACTGGAGCTCTGAGTGTATATTCTGTAGATGGCTGTTCTGGTCTGGCCTGTCCCTCTCCTGAAGCCCTGGCCCGTTCAAAGGACAGATATGTGTTCCATTTACTATACGAATGCCCCCATTGTATTTCTTATGCCATATTGAATTAACAGGAGCAATGGACATTGATTTTGCCCTGCAGAATGTATATTGGAAGCCCTAGAGCACATGTGCATTTAATTGTTAGTGTCAGCTGACCTGTGCTGCAATATCATCCAATAATTGTTTTTTGTTACATTATGCTCCAAACTTGACTGTGACTCAAAAGCCTCTCAGAGTTTGGTTTGTCATCCACGCAGCATGTGACTGTAGCCTGCATGGAGGCCGTAAGCAGTGTAGAGATCTCTGGCTAACCACAGTCCCATCAAGAGCACAGTTTTAGCATTCCTCCTATAGTGACCACAGTCCCATCAAGAGCACAGTTTT
>NC_063204.1:4818295-4833295 GCF_017589495.1 Alosa alosa
AGTGATTGAGTTTCCTCATCCTTGGAACACACACACACACACACACACACACACACACACACACACACACCTCTCTCTCTCACTCTCTCACATGCTATGTGCACCCTCAAATATACTGTATAATAATCATTTCTAATGTCTATGTACTACTGCACACACTTGTCACAGTTCACATTTTAAAAAGACAACCCGGAGGACACAATCATTCTTCACAGAGGAGGGAGAGAGATGAGGAACAGTTTGCTCTCTCTCACTACCTCTTCTCTCTTTTCTCTCTCTTTCTCTCTCTCTCCTTCCCTCCTCTCTTTCTCTCCTTCTCTCTCCTCTTCCTGCCTGTCAATCACACAGAGGCTTTAGCCTGTTGAAAGACTGAGGCCCAAGTGTGAGACCTGAGGAGCAGGATGAGACGTTGAGTTAAGTCCTTAAAGTCCACATCTCTGATGTTGCTGTAGATCCAGCAGGTCACTGGTCACTGCCACGGGTCCTGCTCAGTGGTCCTGGTCACTGGTCACTGCCACGGGTCCTGCTCAGTGGACCTGGTTACTGGTCACTGGTCACTGCCACTGGTCCTGGTCACTGGTCAATGGTCACTGGTCACTGCCACTGGTCCTGGTTACTGGTCACTGGTCACTGCCACGGGCACTGGCCTGCTGATGGAGATATCTAATTAGCATAAACACGTCACCGACATTTATGAAGATGAATGCGACAGAGCGTACTGATAGAACTTGGGAGCACTTCAGATGCTGTGTGTGGATGAGAGTGTGTGTGTGTGTGTGTGTGTGTGTGTGTGTGTGTGTGTGTGTGTGCACATGTGTGCTTCCCCTGCTGATTAGATTGGGGTCTGACAGAGGATCACGGGACACACAAGTCTCATGAAGAATACAGCTCTGTGTGTGTGCATGTGCGCATGTGTGTATATGTGTGTGTGTGTGTGTACACTGTATAGGGGTGAGTGATGGAGTGCACTTGCTGCTGGTGGGGTTTGTGTTTCATGTACACACACACACACACACACACACACACACACACACACACACACACACACACACACACACATACCCTAACCCTAACTCTTCAAAACATAAGTAATGCAGGGCAGCAAGGTAAATCGCACTCTCAGTGCATCACACGCTAAATCAGAATGTTTGAGGGCTCCGCCACTCTATCACATGTCAATCACACGCCATATCACATGTCATGCTTATTTTAACCAGCACCATCTGTGGGAGCCTGCCTGTCCTGTCCTGTCCTCTCCTGTCCTGTCCTGTCCTCTCCTCTCCTGTCCTCTCCTGTCCTGTCCTCTCCTCTCCTGTCCTGTCCTCTCCTGTCCTGCCCTGTCCTGTCCTGTTCTGTCCTGTCCTGTCCTTGTTGTCCTTGTCTGGTCTCTCTGTCACCAAGGCCTGACACTCACATCTCTTAGCTCAGGGTTTCTCAAACTTTTTCAGACGAAGGACCACTTAACCAATAAAAAAGAAATGCACGGACCACCTAGCTAAAAAAAAAAAAAGATTAGACCTACTATTAGCCTACACAATAGGCCTACTCACTGAACCACCTTGCTCATTGCCTTTGCACGTTGGTTATTGTGTCAGAGGACTCATATGATTTAAACTGGCTTATCTTACATATACAGTGTTGCAGAACTGTTTGGATTTACATATAGGTTGGTTCAATATTGCAAACAACTCATCTATATTATATTTTACCACGTCTGCTCGCGGACCACTTGGGATAGCTTGCGGACCACCAGTGGTCCCCGGACCACACTTTGAGAAACACTGTCTTAGCTGAACACTTAACACTTCAACTATCCAGTGCTCATAGTCTAACTACACACTTCAACTACACATACCGCTTCAGTGCTCATAGTCTAACTGCATGTACTGCATGAGCTCCATGAGCCTGTGGCACTGCATTAGCTCCATGGGCCTGTGACACTGCATGAGCTCCATGTTGATGAGTGTGTAAATGTTGACTTCAGGGCCTGGGGTTCAGGTGCTGATGGAGTGGTGTTTGGGTCCCTGGAGGTGCGTGTGTGTGTGTGTGTTTGCTGATGTTTGAGACCCTGGAGGTGCGTGTGTGTGTTTGCTTCGTCTGGGTCCAGTCTGGGTGAGGAAACGTACTTAGGCAAGAGGTGTCTGCCGTGCTTGGGCCCCTGTGTCCGGCCGGCCTACTCTAAATCGGGGCCCTGAAATGGGGAAGAGCAGCCACGGCGACCTCGAGTCGCCTGCGTCACAACCCACGTCAGAGCCACTTTCGAAAGGTCAGCGGCATGTCACAGCCCCGAGCTCCCCTCTGCCCTACTGGTCTGCAGAACAGTGCTGGCTCACAGGGACGCAATCCCTGACCGCCCTGCAGAACAGCGCTGGCTCACAGGGACGCAATCCCTGACCGCCCTGCAGACTGGCACAGCACTCACACCATGCGGTCGCTATATAGAGCAATAAACACTCACACCATGCAGTCGCTATATAGAGCAATAAACACTCACACCATGCAGTCGCTATATAGAGCAATAAACACTCACACCATGCAGTCGCTATATAGAGCAATAAACACTCACACCATGCAATCGCTATATAGAGCAATATGATAAACACTCACAAAATGCAGTCGCTGTATAGAGCAATAAACACACACACCATGCAGTCGCTATATAGAGCAATAAACACTCACACCATGCAGTTGCTATATAGAGCACTATGATAAACACACACACCATGCAGTCGCTATATAGAACAATACTCACACCATGCGGTCGCTATATAGAGCACTATGATAAACACTCACAAAATGCAGTCGCTATACAGAGCACTATGATAAACACACACACCAGCCTGCAGTTGCTATATAGAGCACTATGATAAACACTCACACCATGCGGTCGCTATATAGAGCAATAAACACACACACCATGCAGTCGCTATATAGAGCAATAAACACACACACCATGCAGTCGCTATATAGAGCAATAAACACTCACACCATGCGGTTGCTATATAGAGCAATACTCACACCATGCAGTCGCTATATAGAACAATAAAATAAACCATGCAGTCGCTATATGCAATATTCACAATCATGCAGTCGCTATATAGAGCAATATTCACATTATGCAGTCGCTATATAACAATAAACACTCACACCATGCGGTTGCTATATAGAGCAATACTCACACCATGCAGTCGCTATATAGAGCAATAAACACTCACACCATGCAGTCGCTATATAGAGCAATATTCACACCATGCAGTCGCTATATAGAGCAATATTCACACCATGCAGTCGCTATATAGAGCAATATTCACACTATGCAGTCGCTATATAGAGCAATAAACACTCACACCATGTGGTCGCTATATAGAGCAATATGATAAACACTCACACCATGCAGTCGCTATATAGAGCAATAAACACTCACACCATGCAGTCACTATATAGAGCAATAAACACTCACACCATGCAGTCGCTATATAGAGCACTATGATAAACACACACACCATGCAGTCGCTATATAGAGCACTATGATAAACACCAGCCTGCAGTCGCTAAGGCACTATGGTGGATGTTGGTTGCTAAGGCACTATGGTGGATGTAGGTTGCTAAGACACTATGGTGGATGTAGGTTGCTAAGGCACTATGGTGGATGTAGGTTGCTAAGGCACTAGATTGATAGATAGATAGATAGATAGATAGATAGATAGATAGATAGATAGATAGATAGATCTTTATTGATCCCCGAGGGGAAATTCAGGAAACCCACTATGGTGGATGTTGGTTGCTAAGGGATAACTCCACCCTCCTCTCTGTGCTACATCTAATCTTTTTATTAGGGTGATTGAGTTCTCATCACCAAATACGGCCAAATAGGCTTCAGCGTGTTTGTTACATCAGAATACGCTGAGAAATAGTCCATGCAGGCCTCTGTACATTGCTATTTGTCAGAGCAGATCAAGTCGTTGAAGTTGCTGTTGGTTGCATCATCTGTTGATCCTGATTTTGCCCCCGTTTAGTCAGCTTTCTCTTCCCTCTGCCTGCATGCATTTGGATTAGGAGAAGTTTTGTTTGTTTTGCGTAAGTGTGAGGGTTAAGATTAGAATTAGAATATAGCTGAGGTCACCAGTGTCTTCCAGCTCAGCATAGCATAGCATAGAGGAAATGTTTTTCCAGAGTGGCTTGCGTAAGCCTGTCACTTTAAGTTATCATGTTTCAAACAGATACTCCAGTCCAGCATAATGTTGAATGGATGCCTCTGGGCGGAGCGGCAGCCTAGTAACAGTGCACTAGTAGTCCGAATGGGAACAATGGCTACAAATGACTTGAGTTTGAATGACATTTGCGACTGGGTTATTCTAATCTAAATCAACATTTGCCTTCTGGTTAAGATGCAATGTATCTTAATGCTATTTCAATGTGTCTATCTCAAAGGCTGTGTCCCTATAAGTCTTTAGATGGCTATTTCAATGCGTCCATCTCAAAGGCCGTGCCCCTAAAAGTCAAGCAAATTGGAGTAAGGAATGTTATTATTGACCTTTAAGTATTGACCTTTTAATTTTCTCAATAGTATATTTTCCATATTCTAAACATGTATCAGCATTTGTAACAGACTGGAGGGAGCCTGGTGCGCCTGTTACAGCAGTCTCTGCTTCACTGTGCAGTGTGTGTGTGTGTGTGTGTGTGTGTGTGTGTGTGTGTGTGTGTGTGCTTCACTGTGCAGGGTGTGTGATCGCTGGGAGCTGTGTGCAGGGTGTGTGTGTGTGTATAGGACGCACAGCCTGTGACGAGAGGGTGGCATGGGACATTAGCATGCAGTTTATGCTGAATCTTATGCTGCTCTTAAAGACACGTAATGCTAAAGCTTTACTTTCAATTCCTACTAACATTATCATGAGCACATCCGCACGTATGGGTTTGCGTTCATGCAGCACACAATCCCCTTCTTTAAACAAGCAGCATTCTCAAGTGCATTACATCATTCTTTACTGAAGTTTATTTTAAATGCATGCAGAGGAAATAGCCAAATAAGTAAAAACCCAGCCAATGATGCCATGTGTACTGAGACTTGTGAGGTCATCCTCAGATAAGCTTTCCAGCGGTCACCCTCACCCTCTTTGACACGGCTGACCCTGCTCTGTGGCCGGTGTCACGTCCAGAAAGAGGCCCTTTGATCAGCACATGCTCCGCTGGGGAGGGTCTCTCTGCCCGCGGGCCGTCTTGACAAGTGTCCGAAGTAGGAGCGTTTCGTTTCACACACACACACAGCATGCTGATTGAAGCCATTAGGCCAGCGTTGTGTCCACGTGATGATGAGGCCGCGTTAGCCATCCATGGGAGACGCACACTTTGTCTTTGTTCATTTTGTGCCACTTGAACTGCATCATTTCATTTGTGGTCTTCAAACATCATTACTGTCCAGAGTTTGTTTGTTTGTTTGTTGACTTGAGAAACATCCGCAATGACTCTTTTAAAGTTTCTTGCATTTAACATTGTTTTCATAACAAGATCACTTTTTGAACCCCACCCCGTCTTTGCCTCCTAATTGGTTTGATAGCGCCGAGGCAGGAGCAGCAGCTCTGATACATGAGCGCGTCTCTTCGTATCTTGCCGTCCTCCTCATTAGTCATTGGCATCAAAGGCGCGAGCGAAGCTCCCTTTGTCCACCTCGCCTCAGTGCTCGCGCCGCCCGCGCGGGAACAATGCCGTCGGATCACAAAAGGCCATAAGTGAATTACCCCACTCACCCCCACTCTTCCCCCTCCACACACACATACACACACACACACACACACACACACACACACACAGCAGGGGATCTTGCCGAGAAGTGTCGGGGTTGGCAGCGGCCAGGCTGGGAAGGAGGTGTGGTGTAGTGTGGCGTGCCACGGCGGCGCACAGGTGTGTGTGTGTGTGTGTGTGTGTGTGTGTGTGTGTGTGTGTGTGTGTGTAGTGTGGCGTGCCACGACAGCGCACAGGGAGGTGTTGCTTTGTGCAGCGCAACCTTGTTGTGAGGAGTGAGGAGCTTTTGTTGGGCCAACATCATTGTTTAGGTCTGTCCACTCCGATCACGGTCAAGCGGACGACTCGGCCCTCAGGGAGCGGGCAGAGGAACTGATGTCCCCTCAGTGCGCTGTCCGCTCACACATCTCAATCTGGGATGAGAGGCGGCGCAAACAGACTCTACTCTCAGCACCAACAATAGAACAAGACACCACCACGTCTCCAGACATTGGCCATTCAGACGCAAATTACTATTTGTGCTTAATTGAGTTGTGTGCCTGACTGAAGGAAAAACAACAAGAATATAAAAATGGTCAAAGTTAGAAATGAATTTATAGCATGTGTCATTTCTAAGGCAAGGTCAATATTTCAATGTTTTTGAGCTTTTAGTTGTGCTTTAGCATCAGCTGTTATATTTCCTTTGATGTATTTGGTTTGACACTCTCTCAAAAGTTATAAAGACAGAGGAACATCATAAAATGTCTCTCATGATTCAAACGTTTTCTTTTCCTTTTAGCCTCAAAACTATGCTCCATTTATGTATTCTCCTACCTTTCCAGTCATGCAAATCCAGCCAGTCCTCTTGGACGGACACACACACACACACACACACACACACACACACACACACACACACACACACACGCACACACACCTCTCACCAGAATAAACAAGTTTAAAAACAGGCCTTTCATGTAGGCAGAAGCCATATCAGGAAGACTTTTACAAGCAAGTAATTGATTACATGAAACGGATCAGCTACCATGAACCCATTGGCCTGCATCCAAGCCTCAGCGTGCCAGTTGCTTGGGCCTGAGTGCTTTGGAGTTGTCACACAGAGAGAGAGAGAGAGAGAAAGAGAGAGAGAAGGGGGGAAGAGAGAGAGAGCGCACTCCTTGCCAATCCAGGGTCTGGTCTCTGATCCAATCGTCAGTGCTAACGAGATCCATTAATTATTTGATGGATAGGTCAGCTATTCTGGTCACCTGGGTCTCTGGAAGGGTCACTTAGCTTATTTAGTGAGACAAAAAAAGGACAATGAAGTAATTGCCCAATGAGTCAGCGACAAGTTAGAGGCAAAACAGGTGTTAAAAGGTGTGTAATTAGAATCTGGCTAAAAGATTTTCTGTTGATCAAAATTTACATTATTTTTCTTAAAGATTTTATAACAATTTACATATATTCTGTAATAGCAGTTTGTAAAAAAAAACTTGAAAATCTAAGGCTTTGACATATGGAAAAAAACAACTTTCACATGTTCTCAACAGTACATGTCAATCCAGAGCTAACTGTTTTCAAGATGATGTAAATTGTTTTCCCCGTCCTTCTTTGGCACATTTAATCTGACTTGTTCTGTGGAGAGAGAGAGAGAGAGAGAGAGAGAGAGAGAGAGAAATCCTGCCAAATAAAAAAAAATCAAAACATCAGTTTGGGAGGGAGAGAAGGATCGAGGGAAGTGTTTCTGAAGGAGTGTTCCAGGCGCATAAGGGTGTAATTGCCTTGAATGAGAAGTGGCAGAGGACAGTTTGTGGGAGTAATGAATGCTCTAGTTCTTCCCTGCCGAGCCCGTTGCGTGACTACTTCTTGGCAGGGGCTCAGCGGCCCCGAGGCATCATTTGTAAGCCAGAAGAAAGGAAGGTATGTCTCAAGTGTTCTACTGTAAACATGCACACACTGCCATTAATGCCACTGGATTTCAAGAGGTGTGTGTGTGTGTTCACATGAGTAAGTGCACATGAATGTTTATATGTATGGCTGTCTGTGTGTGTATGTCAGTATGTGCACTGTGTGTGTATGTATGTATGTGTGAGTGCATGTGTGTGTGTGCATGTGTGTGTGCGTTTGTGTGTGTGCTTGTGTGTGTGTGTGTGTGTGTGTGTATAGTGCTCTGTGTCAGCTATCATAGGCAGTCTGCATGTATGGAGAAGGCGGTGCCATCTCTACCCCTGATGATATGTATTTATCCTGATTTACCTGTAAAGCTGTAAGCGCTTGCACAGTGTTTGTGTTGCTGTGTGTGAGACATAAATGGGTCTTTATTAATATTTGGAATGCCGTGTTGTAGCAGTATTGGTCATTCCAAAAAAAAAATAATTAAGTGTGTGTGTGTGTGTGTGCTTGTGTGCTTGCGTGTGTGTGCATAATAGTGTGTGTGTGTGTGTGTATCTGTGGTGTGTATGTGGCCCCTCGTTGGAGACAGTGGAAGAATTATCCACACACACACACACACACACACACACACACACACACACACACACACAGCAACAACAGGATACCAACAGGAGCAATGTGTGGTTGAGGTCTTCTACACAACAGCTGTGTCCATGAAGCAAGAGAAACAAATGAAGTTCTAAAAGTTCTGAGTGGGCAAAAGGTCCATCCATCATGGCAGCTCTCATCACCCAGAGTAAAGCATTCTTGTGGCAGCTTGACACCCACAAGTAAAAATAGCAAAGAAAAAACAGAGAAAAAAAGATAATTACATTTTTTCTTTTTTCTTGCAAGGAGGGAGTGGAGGGGTTGAGAAGAAAACATGGTTTAGGGGCTATTCTCTTTTGTCGTGTGAGTAGACAATCAGTCACTCTGAACCCTCCACACACACACACACACACACACACCGCTTCCACAATCCCCCACCCATGTGAAGCCTTTTCCGAGAAAACATTCAGATTCTGCAGACCTGCCATAACCCACGCGTAGGGCTCTGCAGACCTGCCACAAGCGTAGGGATGGGCAGTGTGGACGGATGGACAAAAGGCGACACTAGAGGTCTCACCCCCTCATTCAAGCCTGCTTAGTAATCTGCCTCTCTGATTGAAAGCAGAATGACAACATCTGTCCACAAGATTTCTGTTTACTTCAAAAGGGATGCAAGGATTACACTGCAAAAACTAAAATTGAAAGCTTAACATTTAAGTAAACATGCAGATTCCTTCACAAATAGAATGACAGTAATTTCAAAGTCTTTTAAAACCCATTGTGATATTTGACTGTTTAAAAAGTGTGGTTTTGGCATGGCATAAATGAATAAACATTAAATAAATAAATAAGCAAATGTAAGACATTCATTGTGAAATCAGAATTATTACAGTTTAAAATGACAGATTATTCCTAAAACAGTTTTTGAAAGCCAAAATGTAGCCCAGGTGCTCTGCTCCTTCTCCTTCAACGTGGGGCCAAGGGGAAATACCAAACCCATGGAGATAGTTGGCTGTGTAGTCTGTATGTACTGATGTATGCCTTCTGGACTCCAAGATAAATAGTTCTTACCCTCCTTTTATAGCCTTACTTCCAGATGTATGTGTCTAGCATGAGCCGAATGATGCTAACGCTAGCTAATGGTGTGAGTCTTCTGTGCCAGTAGCATAGTGCTCACACAACATGGCTAATTATGAAGTAGCAGAGCTGTAATCTGTGTCCTCTTTTAATACCTCTTCACGTGGACTTCTGGTGAGTGACACGTGGCTGTCTCATAACGGGCAGCTATTATGCTGATGAGCAGGAGCGTTTGGAAGTTCATGCTAATGAAGAGCTTCTCTAGCTATCAAATACATCTGTTTCAAATCCTGTCTGACTCACGCCTGATCCCGCGCCATTAGAAGAGTGCTCGCTGGAACAATCGCCTCATTGGCAACAGTGGAACCCATCTGTCAATCACCTGAGAGGTATTGATGTCGCAGGCCTTGAAAGGTCAGTGGCTTGGCACAATAGAGCGCTAGCCCAGCCCTCAGGGGCATGGCATTACATGGCATCATTTATCTCCACGCCCTGGCGTGTCATTCTCCCTGGGTCACCTTGGAGCCAAAACAGTGACACAGCTCCATCTGTTCCGGTTCTGGTTCTATTTCACAGCTCTATCTGTTCCAGTTCTGGTTCTATTCAAGTATTTTCTAGAACCATGAACAGCCATTCTAATGTCGGCCTGGCAGCCTACTACACTGTGATGGGTTGCAATTGGTTGCTATTAGACCACCTGGACACCCTCTACAGTTTACTTCAATTAGGTCCCCTAAATAGACTTCCCCTCAATAGAGCACTCATCCTTTTAAGGTGAAGCTATCTGTCATTCATCACTTTCTTCGAAAGCCATTTCTGGCTTGGAGTTCCCCCGGTAAAGCTAATGTGCTTAGCCATTCCATTAGGATTTCCCTAAATGACGAAAGCGATCAGCTAGTGTTGTTCAGGTCTGTTACAGTATCCTCTCCCTGTAGGCCTCAATTGGCAGTCTTAATTAGGTTTTACTTAATGTCACAGCATGCTAAGTGTTGGCACACAGTGTGCAGTGATAACATGCTAAACACATAGTGTGCAGTGATGACATGCTAAACACATAGTGTGCAGTGATAATATAAGTATAAGTATATATACTCTTTTGATCCCGTGAGGGAAATTTAGTCTCTGCATTTATCCCAATCTGTGAATTAGTGAAACACACACAGCACACACTGTACACACAGTGAGGTGAAGCACACACTAATCCCGGCGCAGTGAGCTGCCTGCATCAACAGCGGCGCTCGGGGAGCAGTGAGGGGTTAGGTGCCTTGCTCAAGGGCACTTCAGCCGTGCCTACTGGTCGGGGTTCGAACCGGCAACCCTCCAGTTACAGGTCCGAAGTGCTAACCAGTAGGCCACGGCTGCCCTAATTATGACATGCTAAACCTTTCTTATCCTTCATGAGTGGCACCTTACTCATATCTTTTTCCTCTTTTTAATAAAAACTGTTTGAGGGCCATCAAGGATGAAATGTGTCCATTTGCAAGGTTCCTGTTCTGAGGATCGTAACCTGATCTGATCAAGATGCGCAGGCCTAGCGAGCACACTGCGAGGGTGGAGTCCAGTGCCAGGCTCTGTTTACGTTGCCCCAGAGTATCGTGTTTACACTGGCGTGGAGCAGGAACAGTATGTTACGTTCATATACTCATCAGCTGCCCCTTGCTCCATCACCCGCTCGGCTTGCGTGCAGAGCCCCGGAATTCTCTGCAGCGCTGACGCGAGTGTTTGTTTTCGCCAGACACCGAGATTTAAATACACTGCGCTTCAAAACCCCGATACACTGCGCTTCAAAACCCCGATACACTGCGCTTCCAAAACCCCCATATTCAGGGATGTAGTGGTAAAATAGGAGTGTGTGTGTGTGCAGGGGTGTAGTGGTAAAATAAGAGGTGGGTAAACTATGAATTCTGTGATCACGATAAGGTGGACTGCACCATGCGATATCAGATTTTTAAAAAAAAGGCATTCACAACATGTTTGATGATGGTGGAGGATGTTGTCCAATGTTTATAACAATACCAGTGGTATTAAATCATTCCTCAAGGGCTGATGAGTGTACTTATTGTGAATGTGGATAATAGGCCTGCAGTGTGATTTTTGAATGTTAAAACATTACACATTACACAAAACATCCACTACACTCCTGCCTACGAGCAACAAACGTCTGGTCTGTCTCCTGAGCTGCTTTCACTCTTCCTCTTCTTCTTCCTCTTCCTCTTCTTCATTTTTCTTCTTCCTCCTCTTCTTCTTCCTCCTCCTCTTCCTCCTCTTCTTCATTCTTCTTCTTCCTCCTCCTCTTCCTCCTCTTCTTCTTCCTCCTCCTCTTCCTCCTCCTCTTCTTCATTCTTCTTCTTCCTCCTCTTCTTCTTCTTCCTCTTCCTCTTCTTCATTCTTCTTCTTCCTCCTCCTCTTCTTCTTCCTCTTCTTCTTAAATCTCTAAAGACTGTACATGTAAATGGGTGTCTGGTTTCCAGACTGTTTTGTAAATCCTTCTAAACGTGTTTGCCAAGGTGCCTCAGTGTGTTGTAGTGGAGAGTGGAGTGTGAGTCCAGTAGTGGCCTGTCTGAGTGTCTTGTCATGTGTTGTTGTGGGTTTGAATGCGTTGCTTCTCTTTGATGTGTCCTCTCCTGTCCCTCAGTGCCGTATAGTTT
Organism: Alosa alosa; assembly: GCF_017589495.1. Taxonomy (NCBI): domain Eukaryota; kingdom Metazoa; phylum Chordata; class Actinopteri; order Clupeiformes; family Clupeidae; genus Alosa; species Alosa alosa. The sequence continues at coordinate 4,830,220 of NC_063204.1, forward strand.
ATGTGTCTGCAACCTTGTTTTTGAATTTGGTGACTTGAAGGAAGTCAGATTTCCTGTGTATGTGAATGCACACACACACACACACACACACACACACACACACACAATACAAATAATAATTTAAGGGCAATGTGTACCACCAGTCCACTGGCATGACTGTGCAGTGGAGCTAAGCCCCGGTCATAATAGCATCAATTGAGATCCCAGAGAGCGTTTGAAGTCGCATCACTCCCATTACTAGATAAATACAGCCTGTCTACGGCCCTGGCCACTCAAAGAGCACATTCATAAAGCCATGTCCCAGACCTCCGAGGGCAATTGGATCTCCGGGATACCCAGGGCTTTGCACGCAATGTTGTGTAAACAAAGACAAAATGACCTCAATATGTCATAAATGAGTTAAGACTAATGCTTGTCTGTCCTGTCACATGTGACTATGATAATGATAAAAAACTTGTGTTGTTCTCTGACTGGTTTACTGTTTTATGTCCTTTCATTTATTACCACCAGAATGTTGATTTCTACAACTGCAAACATAGAACGAGGGATGCACATATGTTTTACATTGCTAAATATAGAAAGCTTTACATAGTCCTATACATTATGAGCAGACTCCCTGCACTGTGTAAAGCTATACATACAGTAGTCCTATACATTATGAGCAGACTCCCTGCACTGTGTAAAGCTATACATACAGTAGTCTTATACATTATGAGCAGACTCCCTGCACTGTGTAAAGCTATACATATCCCTATACATTATGAGCAGATTACCTGCACTGTGTAAAGCTATACATAGCCCTATACATTATGAGCAGACTCCCTGCACTGTGTAAAGCTATACATAGCCCTATACATTATGAGCAGACTCCCTGCACTGTGTACACACTCTCTGTCCATACACACCGTGTACATTTGATATATCCGAGCTCAGATTTCTATGTTCACTCCACAGATGCCGTGTCGAACTGTTATTATCAACTATACTGACAAGCTATTTTTGCAAATGAACCTGTGTTCTAAATATTAGCCACATACCATATGTGGTATGTAGTTATAGGTAGTTATATTATCAGGGACACTCGACTAAAAAAATATGATTTTTTCACTCTCTCTCTCTCTCTTTCTCTCTCTCTCTCTCTGTGTGTGTGTGTGTGCCCTGAAGCTGAACATTGATTATCTCTGGCAATTTTTAGCTAGAATAACAATTGTAATAATATTATGGCAGGCCAGCACAAGTTTATCAGTGCTGGCGGTTAGCACGTTGCAAATGTGCTTCTCAGACTCTCATGTTCCCTCCTCATTTCTATCAGTGGACTGAAACCAAATTAGCATCAAATGTTGAAAGGGATTATTGGCCATGCTCCTAAAGCAGCTTGTCTGACGTGGGGTTGTCACCAAACAGTAGGTGTTGCAGTTATTATAGCCAATGTGTTGTCAGTTGTGTATGTCAATGTTGTTGACATAATAACACAATCACACACACACACACACACACACACGCACAGACACACAGACACACAGACACACACACACTGCTGGTGTTTTGGCAGATAAGAGGTCTCTTTGGGCCTATAATTTGTAATTCTTGTCCTCTGTCCTTGATGGCGATCATCGAGCATTCACACCCAGAACACTTAGTCTTGAACTAAATCATTATCCTGAACCAACACTTAGTCTTGAACTAAATCATTATCCTGAACCAACACTTAGTCTTGAACTAAATCATCATCCTGAACCAACACTTAGTCTTGAACTAAATCATCATCCTGAACTTTTCCTCACGCTTGTTGTTCCCTGACACTGTGCAGTAGTACCTTATGATATCTGGATTACACTGTGCAGTAGCACCTTATGATATCTGGATTACACTGTGCAGTAGCACCTTATGATATCTGGATTACACTGTGCAGTACCTTATGATATCTGGATTACACTGTGCAGTAGCACCTTATGATATCTGGATTACACTCTTCTACTATATTATGAATGAGTATATGATCCAGGACTGTGCCTCCCTTCTCTCTCTCTCTCTCTCTCTCTCTCTCTCTCTCTCTCTCTCACACACACACACACACACACACACACACACACACACACACACACACACACATATATACACACACAAACCTGCAGTAATTATGCACAGCTAGTTCCATCCTAGTGCTCAGCAGAAAACGTGTGAAGAGTAGAGTGGAAAGCCTGAGTCTGGATGTGCTGGTACTTCTCCATTAAAACAGCTGAGTCACCAATACAAAGGTCATCTTTCATCAGGGCAGGGGAGAGAGAGGTGAATAGGGTGAGAGAGAGAGAGAGAGGGAGAGAGGGGTGAATAGGGCTAATCTCTATCATATCAGCTGAAGTTTCATGCAAGACCCATAAACAAATACACCATGAATACGCTATGAGTCAAACATTGAATTTAAATTATTTATCGTCACGTTGGAACAAGTTCTAATCAATGTGAAGCATTTTATCTATTAACCATTGAATTTGACCATCATACTTGAGCTGTGATACAGTATGCATCTATGGGCTATCAGTATGCATCTATGGACCCCCCAGAATGATAGAGAATAGCCATTCCTCTCTGTCACACACACACAAACACACACACACACACACACACACACACACACAGATCATTGGAGGAAATGACTCATGTATCCTTTCATATTGTTTTGGTCACACAGCTGAAGATCTATCTGGGTCTTTGTCCTTTGGGATGGCCAGGAAGTCAACGCTACTACTGTCCAGCTCTGCTCATGTTTCCCACCCCACCCCCCTCACCCCACCGCACCCCACCCCCCTCACCCCACCGCACCCCACCCCACCGCATAGCCCAGGGCCTCAGCGCTAACTCAATACTCACCCTTGGAAAACATGAGATAAAGCAAAATAAAACACATGCTCTCTCATTAGGTCATAATATTAAAAAAGATACAATATTCTGTAAACTATATACTGCTACACTACAAAGCAGCTTTAAGTGTACAACGTTTATCAGGAGAATATATACCTAAAACACCAATAATGCATTTATCTTCACTGAGTACACTGATTACATTGTGTACTGA
>NC_063204.1:4848295-4860795 GCF_017589495.1 Alosa alosa
AGGGGTGTGTGTGTGTGTGTGTGTGTGTGTGTTGCTTTGACAGACTGGGGTGGAGTGGTGTTGGCTTTGGGGCAGAGAAGGACAGAGAGGCCTCAGAAGTGGCCAATACTTTTTGATCAAATACAGGTTACAGCTTAGAAATTGAGCAAACCGAGCCTATGGAGGACTGTGTGTGTGTGTGTGTGTGTGTGTGTGTGTTGTACCTGTGCTGGTAGTGAAACACTGTACACATAGTTCCATGTGTGTCCTATATACCATTCCTACGTTTTCTGTGTTCCCTTACTTTCCTCTTTGGTGAGACGGGAATCTCCCTCAGAACTGACCATCAGCGCGCCTTCCTCTACGAGCTCACAGCGCACACCGGCATGCCCTGGCCACTGGCCACACACACACACACACACACACACACACACACACACACACACACACACACACACACACACACACACACACACACACATAGCTTAACCACAGGCCAGCGACACAGCTCTCCTGCCGCGGCCCCCTAAATGAATTTTCCATAAAATGTCAGTTGAGTTTCTCCCTGAAGGAAAATATTCTCACACAATTAATAAAAGTAATGGAAGGCAGAAGGGAGAGGAGAGGAGAGAAAAGAAGAGAAGGGAAGAGGAGAGGGGAAGAGAGCAGAGGAGAGGAGGAGAGAGGAGACGATAGGGAAGGAGAGAGGGCCAGGCTTTGCCATTTGAAATGTTAAGTATGCAGGCCTGGCGCACGCTTGATTACGGCCCACAGACGAGACGGCTTTGGGGGCCGAGGGGTTCCATTGGGGCTTTTGCACGCTATCCACCCCTCCCCTCCCCTAGGGCCTACTCTTTTTGCCCCGTTGCCCAACCTCCCGTTAGCACTCTCCCCTGCAGCTGGCCCAAGTGCACTGCATGTGAGTGTCAATACCTGATAGATGAATGTATTGGGTGAGTGTGTGTCAGGGGGTCAGAGAAAGTGTGTGTGTTATACAGAGAGTCAAAGTGTATTTGTAAGAGAGTGTGAGGGTGTGCTTGTGTGTAGTGTGAGAGAGTGAGCAAGAGTTGGTGTATGTAAGTGAGAGGAAAGTCTGTGTGTGTCTGTGTGTGTGTGAGATAGAGAGAAAGTGTGTGTGTGTGTGTGTGTGTGTGTGTGTGTGCGCGGTGTGTGTGTGTGTGTGTGTGCGAGCCTCTGAGATAATGCAGCGTCTCATTGAGGATGCTTCTGACGGCACAGGTGGCTTGTGTGGATGTGAAGAGATGATGATGTCATCGTGGCAGTAAGCCGACACCCAGCTTCCCGCTCCACTGTCAGACAGACTAACAACTTTAACACATGTTGCTCAGCAGCACAGACAGCAGAAACAGCAGCAGTAGATATCATCAGCAGCACAGACAGCAGCAGTAGATATCAACAGCACAGACAGCAGAAACAGCAGCAGTAGATATCAGCAGCAGCACAGACAGCAGAAACAGCAGCAGTACTGTAGATATCAGCAGCACAGACAGAAGGAAACAGCAGCAGTAGATATCAGCAGCAGCACAGACAGCAGAAACAGCAGCAGTAGAAATCAGCAGACAGCAGAAACAGCAGCAGTAGATATCAACAGCACAGACAGCAGAAACAGCAGCAGTAGATATCAGCAGCACAGAGAGCAGAAACAGCAGGAGTAGATATCAGCAGCACAGACAGCAGAAACAGCAGCAGCAGCAGCACAAGAGGCATCAAAAGCAGCAGCAGCAGGAGGATGAGCGGTTGGGGCTTTGCCTCCACAGCTGAGCGCTACGCAAAACAGCCGTAACCAAGAGAAGCAGCCTCCAGTCATCGCCGGCAAACAGTCGTCAGCTCGCCTGCGCTTAACAGCGGAGCTATCGAAATGCGTTGATCTGTGTGTGTGTGTGTGTGTGTGTGTGTGTCGTGTGTGTGTGCGTGTGTGAGCACTGCTTAATGCTTTGCGAAATCAGCAATGTTTCCCCTGGCTCGGTGAGCATGCTGAATCCATTTAAGAGAGATTCCTGTGGCCCTGTCATAAATCAGTTCCTCCACTCCACACGGGGATATGAGAGCACTGCTGCGATGGACAGTGTGTGTGTGTGTGTGTGTGTGTGTGTGTGTGTGTGTGTGTGAGAGAGAGAGAGGGAAAGAGAGAGAGAGTATGTATGTATGTGTAAGTTGGACTATGATGGACGGTTTGGATTGAATATGCGCGGGGGAGGTAGCCATTAGTGTATGTCAGGGCACCTATAGTGTTTATATTGAATATAGTGTTTATATTGAATATAGTGTTTGGATTGAAGATGAGCAGGGGAGGTAGCCATTAGTGTATGTCAGTGCACCGCAGGCAGTCACGCATATGGGCTCATAAAGGATCAGCAGGCATCAACAGGCATTCTATCTACTGCTAACGCCTTTTTCACGCTAGCCATCCTGTCTTCTGCTAGTGATTATTTCACACTAGCTATCCTGTCTACTGCTAGTGATTATTTCACACTAGCTATCCTGTCTACTGCTAGCGATTATTTCACACTAGCTATCCTGTGATTATTTCACACTAGCTATCCTGTCTACTGCTAGCGATTGTTTCACACTAGCTATCCTGTCTACTGCTAACGCCTGTTTCTCGCTAGCCATCCCCTCTACTGCTAACGCCTGTTTCACGCTAGTGTAGTAAAACAATTCTCACCACACTAGCCATCCCCTCTACCTCTAACGCCTGTTTCACACTAGCTATCCTGTCTATACTGCTAGCGATTGTTTCACGCTAGCTATCAGGGTGCTGGTCTGGGTGCTGGTCAGGGTGCTGGTGGTCAGGGTGGTGGTCGTGGTCAGGGTGCTGGTGGTCAGGGTGCTGGTCAGGGTGCTGGTCAGGGTGGTGGTGCTGGTCAGGGTGCTGGTGGTCAGGGTGGTGCTGGTCAGGGTGCTGGTGGTCAGGGTGGTGCTGGTCAGGGTGGTGGTGCTGGTCAGGGTGCTGGTGGTCAGGGTGCTGGTCAGGGTGGTGGTGCTGGTCAGGGTGCTGGTCAGGGTGGTGGTCAGGGTGGTGCTGGTGGTCAGGGTGGTGGTGGTCAGGGTGCTGGTCAGGGTGCTGGTGGTCAGGGTGCTGGTCAGGGTGGTGGTGCTGGTCAGGGTGCTGGTGGTCAGGGTGGTGCTGGTCAGGGTGCTGGTGGTCAGGGTGGTGGTCAGGGTGGTGCTGGTCAGGGTGGTGCTGGTCAGGGTGCTGGTGGTCAGGGTGCTGGTCAGGGTGGTGGTGCTGGTCAGGGTGCTGGTCAGGGTGGTGGTGCTGGTCAGGGTGCTGGTGGTCAGGGTGCTGGTGGTCAGGGTGGTGCTGGTCAGGGTGGTGGTCAGGGTGGTGCTGGTCAGGGTGGTGGTCAGGGTGCTGGGCCGGACTCCAAGCAGGCCAGCCACACCTCCTTTCTCTCTGCTCTTCTCGTAGTGCAAAGCCACTGCGGCCTCTTTATTTGTTCAGCGTCTGCTTGCTGAAGTTCATTACCCAGCCACAGCGATAATTACCCTGTTAGTATCTGCGGAGTGCAGAAAGGCGTCCTGTGAAAGTGTTGCATACACACACACACACACACAGTACACACACACACACACACACAGTACACACACACACACACACACACACACACACACATGCACCACTTATCCAATTTCCCTGCTGGTTTAATCCCGGTGCGCTAAAAGCTAACTTCCTTACACACACACACACACACACACACACACACACACACACACACACACACACGGTTTAGGGACATCGCTGCCTGCGCCACAAAACATTCTCGGTTGCTTCAGAGGGTTCTCTGGAAAGGCCACTGCCCGGCAAAGTAGCGCAGGAGATTAGAGGCCTCGCCCGCCGTGCTCAGATACCATCTGATGCGTTTGAATGGAGAGAGAGAAAGAGAGTTGAGAGAGACAGAGAGAGAGTAGAGTAGAGAGAGAGAGCGAGAGAGAGAGAGGGGAGAGAGAGAGAGAGTAGAGAGAGAGAGAGCCACCAGACTGCTTTGAGGGTGTTTGTGTGCAATCTGAAGACATATCTTCAGCATCTTTGGTCACTGCTCTTAGGTCTCCCTGTCCCTGTCGGTGAGAAAGTAAATGCTTTGTGGAAGTTGTGTAGAAAAGGCAAATGTCTGCCCTGGCTGTACTGGTGAATCCACGCTACATGAGAATAGATTCCTGTTTAAAGAACAGGTCTTCATCCCTGGAAGAGATTACAGAATAAAAAATACCGTGTCCGTTGTGTAACGTGCAGAGTGTAGCCGCGTCCATGACTTACGATTGACAGGGCAAGCATGGGAAACGTTTTGTTTGGCCTCTCTTGCAACTCTTTATTTTCATATGAGTGATTTAAAGACAGCCAACAGCTGCAGCTAGGATGGGAGACCAGTGCTGGTCTTATGAAAATGACCTCAGAAAGAGTAGAGATCATGTCCACCCGGCCAAGGGGAGATTAGAACTGACTGGACAACCGACTACAACCGGCTGAGACAGGAAAAAGATATGAAGTGTATGATAAGTAGTATAGTATAAGTATATAAGTATATGCATATATATATTCTTGCATTCTCAAACATTCTATTCAAAGTAGAAAAATATAATGATTACACTTCTTGAAGGAGTGTGTGTGTGTGTGTGTGTGTGTGTGTGTGTGTGTGTGTGTGTGTGTGTGTGTGTGTGTGTGTGTGATGCCAACTCTCCCCCAAGCTCCCAGTCCGTGCCAGTAGTCGTTCCCCTTGGGTCATCGCTACAGCAACCCAAAGTCAAGGTCACCTTCTCTTGGATCAAGGAGAAAGACCCCCTCTTCCCCAGGATACAGCTGCTCGGCCTGGCTACTGGCACACACACACACACACACACACACACACACACACACACACACACACACACACACACACACACACACACACACACACACACACACACACCTGAGCCCAGGGCTGGTTTCTGGATAGCGTGACAGCAGTGTAATTTCCTCCACGTATCAGCTTTCATAGGTGCTGGAAGTAAACAAACAAATGTTGTGGTAGACCATGGCACGGATGAGTGCTCACACAGACACACACACACACACACACACACACACACACGCACACACAGCATGGCTGACTGCTGGCCAAAATTAGATGAAAGGGCCACTCAATTGAAATGGCAGACATTCATTTGGCTGGCGTTTCCCTGGACTGTTGCACGAGGAGCTGGTGGCCCATTCACACACACACACACACACACACACACACACACACACACACACACACACACACACACACATGCTGGTGGCCCATTCATCTGGGTCAGCAGAGGAGGCCTGGAATTAAGAGGGACCTGTCTACTAGTGCATACCATGCAAGTGTATGGACAAAACAAGATTAGATAGATTGTATTTGTGTGTGTGTGTGTGTTTGGATGCATGGGTGTGGGTGTACATATAGGCGTGCTGTGTGTGTGTTTGTTAGTGTGTGTGTATGTGTTAGTGTGTGTGTCTGTTTGGATGACTCTCTCTCTCCACCCCCACTCTCTCTCTCTCCACCCCAACTCTCTCCTTCCCTTTCTCTATCCCCACTCTCTCTCTCTCTATCCCCCCCCTCTCTCTCTGTCTCTCTATCCCTCTCTCTCTCTCTATCTCTCTCTATCCCTCTCTCTCTCTCTATCCCCCACTCTCTCTCTGTCTCTCTCTATCCCCCTGTTAGATAAGGATCTATCTATCTATCTAGAGAGGAATCTGTTAGCCTGAAAGCCTGGAGCTACTGGGTTTGCAATCAATCAAGTCATGCGGTGCGGTGACCACCGCTTCAGTGGACCCGCGCCTCCATCGCGTGAGGAGAGGTCCTGGCCAGCTGTGGCTTGTTTATTTACTGAATGTTTATTTACTATATGTTTATTTACTCTAAACTGGAAGAGGAAGGGGGGGGTAGGAGATGTATAGAGGAACAGGGAGTGATGGTTGATTGTGCCAGCTTTGTTGTGTGTGTAGCGTGTGTGTGTGTGTGTAGTGTGTAGTGTGTGCTGTAATAGGCTATAAATAGACCGGGGCTGTCGGTCAATGCTGTGTTACAGTGGACAGCAGGATAAACATACCCTATGAGTGAACCCGCTAAATCCCGTTTGTGCTAAAGAGCTGAGCTCTGAGCGGAGCGGAGCAGAGCGGCGTTAGAGGATTTGTGATCCCCTCTGGGGTCGTGCAGGGTGACCCTGGAGGCGTTGGAGTGAGGATCATGGGATAATCACACGCGCGGGGCTGCCACAGGTTTACAGGTGACGGAGTCCCAGCAAGGCCACCGCCACTGGACACACACTAGGGCTGTATTGGTATGGAGCGTAGTTACTGGACACACACTAGGGCTGTATTGGTATGGAGCGTAGTTAGTTACTGCATCATGCAGAGGTCTCATAGAGGGACCCTATCATGCAGAGTAGAGGGGCCCTATCATGCAGAGGTCTCATAGAGGGCCCCTATCATGGCAGTGTATCAACCCCAAAGCAGTGCAACAATCACTACAGAGACCTTAGTTTTGTTGTTGTTGTTAATCCCTCTGCTTTCTTTTATTTGTCTATTTGTTTACATGTTATTTTCTTTATAAATGTTTGTGTATAATGGCATTTTCGTCAGATGTTCCCATCACGTTCACTGATAGATGCCTGCACTGCCATCACACAGCTGTTAGATTGCTGAGGGCAGAGCGCGGGGCCCTCACAGTGGCCCAGGTGTCATGGCGACTGTAATTATATTGGCAGCTGATATGTCCACAGGTTGAGGGATCAAGTGATCCCAAGCATGTTTAATTCATGATGGCCATTAGTGCCTGGTTTTTGGGCGGTTCTTGGCCAGGGGTGTTGGGTGACGGGCAAATTGTCACTTGGACATGTCCACGCGCCAGTGGTTCAGGTCATTCCGCTGGCTATAGTGAGCCTATTGGTAATTCAGCTGGCTGTTGTGAGCCTATTGGCTAGGTTCCAGGAAGTGTGCATTTCTTTCCACCCAGCAAGAGCTTGATTAATGTCAGTGCCAGTTGGGTCTCTCTCAAACACACACACACACACACACACACACACACACACACATACACACACATACAGAGATTCACCTCTTATTTACATTAACCTTACGAAACAGCACTACATGACTACAAGCAGCTTACCTGTTTAACCGGCTATTCTCTACACTGCTACTGTATATAATTAAACATCTGTGGGTCCTTTTGCCCTCTGCAGGTCTCACAGAAGGCATTCAGTACAGTGCTGTACAAACATCCTGTAGGGAGGCCTGGCAGGGGCTCTGTGCATTGAGTGAAATCATAGTCAGTACAGCTCAATCCGTTGTGACTGAACTGAATTTGAGTTCCTGAAAAGCCGCTTAGTGTCGGTCAGAGGTCCCCGAGTCCAGGCGACCCAGCCCAGGCGACCCAGCCCAACCAAGGGTTCCGTGTGTTGAGGGCCTTTCTCCGGGGCTCTCCCTGATGGGCTTTACCTTGGCGGACCATCTGTCTGTTTTATTAGGTCCCTCAATGGGCTGTGAAGGGCTGCTAATCTTTTTTAACAGATTACTCGAGCACCATGCAGAGGTGAGGGATGCCAACGAGGAGCGCACCAGGGTTGTTATGAGTCGTTTGGATTTTGCCCTGAATAGCCTTAGAAGCTAGCTGTGTTAGCGCTGTCTACTCTACCTGATGAGCTCCACGCGCTTGACCTCCTCCTCATGGTGCTTTCAATGGGATACTATTAAAGGGATGAGATGAATGGGATACTATTAAAGGGATGAGATGAATGGGATACTATTAAAGGGATGAGATTACAAGATTTTTCCAGTTTAAGCATAAAACCAGAGCCGTATATAACATCTATGGCCCTTTAAGCATGAGCTTGGCCTCACTTTTTTACACGCATGAGCTTGGCCTCACTCCTATAGAGGCATGCGCTTGGCCTCACTCCTTTAGATGAGCTTGGCCTCACTCCTATAGAGGCATGCGCTTGGCCTCACTCCTTTAGATGAGCTTGGCCTCACTCCTATAGAGGCATGCGCTTGGCCTCACTCCTATTATTCCCATGGTGTTTAGGCTCTGGAGCATAGTTATGATATTAATCTTAGCCGGGCAATTCATCTTACCTAGTGAATGTGCACCGTACGGAACACACTAAGCATAGACGGGATATTCTACCGGGAATTCTGTTATTTCCCGTTTGTTGAGAGAGCTGGAGCTCTTATGGATAATCTCATGACGTCTGGCTTGCTGTTCCGTATGCCGTGCATCGCAGATCAGGCCGTCCCTGCTGCGTCCTGTCATATCCTGCGTGTATGGTATGTCTCAGGCGGAGTTTCACTCTCCCCATCTCTTCCCTTTCTTTACATTAATCCTCTAAAACGGACGAGATGAATAGCCTGGTCTGTACAATGTTACGGAGTGGCGATGGGATGTGAAGTAGAGAAAACCCTTGGAGTGCTCTCCCCAGAAACAGCAGTGGTCTGGGGGAGACAGCGAGAGACATCAGATGGAGGGTCCACTAGTGATAAAAATAAACCTTTCTCCAGAGCAATCTCCCCAACCCAAGACAGTTATTAACATGAAAGGATACTATTAGACTCTGTGCAACAGCTGTAATGTGTAAGTCTTGAATACGCTGTGTCATTATTGAAAACCTCAAGAGGTCCAGGAAACATGCTAACAGACTTTGACTGAATGGATTTACATTAGGATGCGTAAATGTACCAGTTAGCTTACCATAAATCCCAACTGCCTTTCTAATCCCTGTGCAATGATGACTTTTAGATGCCCTCCAACATGGTTTATAACTCCCTCATTGATTGCATAGTTTCATTCAAGATACCTAAACAATGTTACAGATGGTTTACAGTTTTTCTCAGTCGCTTTGGTGCTTTTCTCACATCACTATTAACATTTGCACAGCAGTTAGTGCATTTCTCAAAACAATTAGTGCAAACTGCAATTCCTAGTGGATAACCTGCAAAGCATCGCCACTTGCTCAAAATGGATAGTCCATTCTCAAAGGCAAGTATTTATGTCAATGAAACTGCCAGTGTCATCAAATGAGAAGTCTTGACACCATCGCTTATGAAAAAAGATAGTCAAATGGCTTTGTCATGTTTTCATTAATGACAGTTTATGCTCTCAGTGTTTTCCCATGCAAAAAAAGGTCAGAACTCGGTGACACTACCTGAAAATGCTCAAGACAGCACTATACAGTACTTATAGCCATTTGAAAACTACAGTAAAGTTACAAATTGCTGTAGTTAGGGGAGTAAGTGAGTACAAGACACTGAATATGTACGTTTCACAGTTTTATTGTATATGCTCTTTGCAATTCTACAGCATTGTGACAGAATTTGATAACTAGTTCACCAATTTTGTATGTAATGACTCAAGCAATGAAATGAAGACTATTCAGCATCCATAAGTATAGTTCATTTTGACTGACATGACAAAGCAACTGATATATGTTCAAAAGCATTTGCAATTTGTTCAGAGGAAGGAGAAATTGCTACGATGATGTGCACAAATGACTAAATGTTGTGGAGGCTGAACTAATAGTTATGAGAATTTTCATTCTGATCTGAGAAAAGCACCAAAGTGACTGAGAAAAACTGTATTGTACATGTGGGGTGGTCATGCATGGGGCTATTGCAAATGTGGGGTGGTCATGCATGGGGCTATTCCTCCAGCGACAGCAGGAATACATAAACTGGACTAACGCTTCCTTCAGACTCTTTTAAGTTGTAACACTTCAGAGGAAAATGAGAAGATAGATAGATAGATAGATAGATAGATAGATAGATACTTTATTTCCTGAGGGAAATTTTAGAATAGGCAAGATTTTCCCTCTCTTTTCAGTAAGAATAAATGTTGGATATGAGTATACATCAACTTCTGCTTTGTGGATTTAAATTCCCCTCCAGCATTACACAATACCATTCAGGGTTTTTTTTCTCTGTGAATGTGAGTGCTCCCACCATTCTTGTTACTACATGAATCAAAACAGCAGCCTATAAATAGTATTTCCAAGAGGCATTTTTTGAAAACCTCAGACCCATACACACACACACACACACACACACACACACACACACACACACACACACACACACACACACACACACACACACACACACACACACACACACACACACACACACACACACACACACTACGTGTTCACACCCACTAAGTGGGTTAATGGGTGTTGATGCCAGATGAAGACTGTGTGAGGTCTCTAGCTCATGTTTTATAACAATGTCAGTCACCACAAGACTAGGACTCGGTTACGTCATGTTTTGTAACAATGTCAGTCACCACAAGACTAGGACTCGGTTACGTTGGGGGGGGAGGGGATGGGGTTGAAGTCATTGCTCAATGGGGAAGTGCATAGAGACCTGTGATAACTCACAGCGGTGCCAGACACCACCCAACCACCACGGCTGTTATCTTGACTCTGGGCGTCAGGGTAATGAGGAGGTGTTCAGCGCATGAGAAAGGAAGCCAGTTTTAGGCTGTGTGCGCAAACTTCCGCCCATCAGATTGCAGTTTGTAATGCCAAACTGGACTCCCCCATTGACGCTCTAACACCCCATTCATGATGCCTTATCCTGCATTTGGCCTGACTGTTCTGAATGGAAGGGTGGGTGGCCAACTGCTTTGAATGGGTGGAGGGTAAATAGCATTTTATTCACACTGAGGCAGCATCTGATATGGTTTGTCCACATGACACGTGTAATACCAATCACCACTGGTCACACGACAGTTGTAATACCAATCACCACCGGTCACATGACACGTGTATACCTGTGTGCCTTTCACTCGCTGTAACGTCTGCTTGATTTCCACTTTGTAGTGCCCAAGCATGCCACCGAACATTCCTGTCTGTTTAAAGGCTCTGTTGTTGCTGTCTGTTTAAAGGGTCTGTTAGATAGATAGATAGATAGATAGATAGATAGATAGATAGACAGATAGATAGATATTTTATTGATCCCCAAGGGGAAATTCAAGTGTTGTTGCCATTCCTGTCTAAAGGCTCCATTGGTCCCCCAAATGAGGTTCTGTTTTTAGAACCCAGTAGCTTGGCTCTCTTTCATGTCACATGGACTCTTATGTCTCTTTCCTCTCCGTGATGGAGAGGTGAGCAGAAGGGTTTGTGACAGAGGAGCTCTGGGGACTGAGCTGAGGGGGGAGGCCTCCACATGCCAGCCCACCAGAGCTTCAGTGGTGTTGAAACAATTCCAGCGTGTCTATTGATTTGTCAACGTAAACAAATGGCTATTTGGTGTTGAAACAATTCCAACGTGTCTATTGATTTGTCAGCGTAAACAAATGGCTATTTGTGGCGCTGGATGACGATAAGATGGGAAAGCACAGCCTGGAGGAACAAAAGAGCAGACCCAAGAACAAAAGCATTCATGTTCCTCCCCTTCCTTATTGTATGCACAGTAAACAGATTTTTCAGATGAGCGTATATGTAGTTTTATCATGTTTACTCCGTAACAAACAAACCTTTTGTTTTCCTCTTTGTAGAACAACTACCCCAAAAACTGAATGCCGATCTTTTGACCTTCATTTTTATGTTCCACAAAAGTCACTGGGTTGTTGGTAATGTCTGGTGACAGATTGCTTTTTGCAGACGGGATTGTGTGTGACCCTGCCTGGTGTTCATGCAGGCATGCTAATGACGCCTCATTTTGTGCTCCTCAGGTTGTCCAGCGACGTATCATCACTTGCGGTCCCTAAAAACATTTTGCAGTTGGACATTTTAGAGCGGAAATGCTTTGTCAAAGCCAGCAAACATTTATGAGCTAAATATAGAGACACTGTGGTTATAGAGATTTGAAAAACATACTCATATTCCAAATCTTGTTATAGTTACTATCAATTATGTATATATAAATATACAGATCCAGATATTTAGAACTAGTAGATTTGATGTCTGGAAAACGTAAGAGCAAAAGAACAAAACAAAAACAAGAGTAATGTAACAGAGTCTAACATGCCAAACGGTAATGAGCAAAAACTATTAACCAACGGCAGAGGAAACATGCGCGTGACAAGACGATGTTTAAAAAAAGAAAAAGGGAAAGCCTCAAAGGGAATTGCCTGTCTCCTCCTCCACGCTCACTCCACGCTCACTCCACGCTCACTCCATGCTCAATTTCATGCTAGATTTTAAAAGTTAAAAAAAGTGTCCCAGATATACGATAGTACGTATAATGAAGAATTAGGTTTCATTACACCATGGCCTTAACCTTAGCGGCGAGCATTCAGGGCCTGCCAGCACTCATCAATATTTACCAGCTGTTGTTATTATGAAATGCTTTATAGGCTAATGTGGCTTGCCGGCTTGCACGCAAGCCCTTGGCCCAGGGCCAGCCACCAGTCAGGCGCTGGGGGAAGATTGACAGAGGGTTTGCTTGCGTGACAACAAGCTCTCTGGTCAGCCAGTTCTCATGTCTTAAACACCCACTCACCCCACCTCCTCTGTTTCCCAGCTCCCGCTCTCTCTTTCTCTCTCTCTCTCCCTCT
>NC_063204.1:4870795-4932348 GCF_017589495.1 Alosa alosa
GTGTATGTGTGTGTGTGTATGTGTGTGACTAATAAGGATAGCTGATGCTCTAGATTTAGTCTCAATTTATTCAATTCACTGTTTCCACTGGGACCGCATGTTGGACCCCCACATATTATTATTAATAATGAATTGCACTTGTTAATGTATGGCTAATTTATGATTAATATATGCTGCCCAGTGATTTGGAGTAATCAGCATATGCAAAGCATGGAGGACAGCCCTTAATGTACACATCTACGCATCCCATGCATTCATTTACAACTCAGCAATTCGGTCGTCAGTCCTCCAGTGTCCAGTGTGTGTGCTACCTCGGCCGTCAATACTCCAGTGTGTGTGCCGCCCTCGGCTTCAGTCCTCCAGTGTGTGTGCTGCCTCAGCTTCAGTCCTCCAGTGTGTGTGCTGCCTCGGCTTCAGTCCTCCAATGTGATCCCTGGTGGGCTGGCGGTCTGTCACAGAGGATGAGATGGAAGAAGAGGAGAGTGTGTTAGTGTGTGTGTGTGTGTGTGTGTGTGTGTACCTGAGTGTGTGTGTGTGTACCTGAGTGTGTGTGTGTGTGTGTGTGTTGAGATGGAAGGAGGAGAAAGGAAGAAAGTGCTAATTATGTGTGTGTGTGTGTGTGTGTGTGTGTGTGTGTGTGTGTGTGTGTGTGTGTGTGTGTGTACCTGAGTGTGTGTGTGTGTGTGAGATGGAAAGGAAAGGAAGAGAAGGACCACAAGTGATAGAAGTAGCGGAGCCCCTCCTGTTGGTCTGTGATAGCGTACAGTATTGATGAAATGGGGTGTAATATTGTGTGTGTACCTGAGGTGTGTGTGTGTTGGGATGGAAAGGAGGGAGAGGACCTAATGTTAAAGCTGACGGGCCCTCCTATCCCTCCTATTTGGTCTATGATAACCAGCTGTGTGTGTGTTATTAATGATATTGTGTGTGTGTGTGTGTGTGTGTGTGTGTGTGTGTGTGTGTGTGTGTGTGTACGTGTGTGTGTGTGTACCTGAGTGTGTGTGTGTGTGTTGAGATGGAAGGAGAGGAGAGAACCTGAGTGTGTGTGTGTGTGTGTGTGTGTGTGTGTGTGTGTGTGTGTGTGTGTGTGTGTGTGTGTGTGTGGAGGGAAGCTCTGAGGGCAGAGGAGGAAGCGCTGCATGCGTGTGGTTTGTGCACAGCAATGATGTGGGGGCGAGAGAGAGTGTGTTGCAGTGTGTGTGTATGTGTATGTGATGGTATGACAGAGGCAGACACATTGTACATCCTCTTCACCACAGCAATAACACACACACACACACACACACAGACACACACACACACACACACACATTGCCATGCCAACCAGTCTAAACCACAGTAAGCATTCACACACAGTAATTGACATGCCAGAGAAACACTAACAAATCAACACATAATGTAAACACAGTAAAGCCAGTGGTCTCTGGCAGGCTGTGAGGTGTGTGTGTGTGTGTGTGTGTGTGTGTGTGTGTGTGTGTGTGTGTGTGTGTGTGTGTATGTTGGTCTCTGGCAGGCTGTGTGGTGTGTGTGTGTGTGTGTGTGTGTGTGTGTGTGTGTGTGTGTGTGTGTGTGTGTGTGTTGGTCTCTGGCAGGCTGGACGAGCGTGTTGGCTTTGGCTCCATATGAGAGACATTTGCACACAATCTAAGACTGTTGAGAATGAATTCCTCTGGCAGTTATTGTTTGTAAATAGCATCTGATTCTACACAAATAGATAGACAGAAATATAAACACACACTCACACAGACACACACCACACAGGCAAACATGTACGTAATCATAAATGTACATACACACAAACACACACACACACACACACCACCTCTCTGGCTCACATTAAACTGGAGGTGACATGAGTTGGCAGCGGCGCAGCGCCAGTCACGCGATCTGGGGGGACTTGGCCGCTGAACAAACACACCGACGGGGAAGTTAATAAATTGCAGTTTGTGGAACCAGCTCCTAAGCACACACACACACACACACACACACACACACACACACACACACACACACACACACCAATACACACACACACACCAGCTCCTAAGCACACACACACACAACACACACACACACACACACACCAGCTCCTAAGCTTCCACAGCCCTCTAGCCTGCCCCAACCTTCCCTACCTTTCCTCCTTCCAGAATCCCTCTGCAGCAATACACACACACACCCAATCAGTATTCAGGACCAGGGGTAAATGTTCTGTGTTAAATGAACATTTGCAGCTTTCTTCTTCTGCCACTGTCTAGTATAACAACGCCTCTGAGAGAGGAGCTTTGAAGACGTGTGTGTGTGTGTGTGTGTGTGTGTGTGTGTGTGTGTGTGTGTGGGTGTATTGTGCACGGTGTGTGTGTGCATGTGTGCGTGCGTGCGGTGCGTGCGTATGTGTGTGTGTATATTATTATTGTGTGTGTGTGCTTGGCGATGTGTGTGTCGTGTGTGCATGTGAGTGTGTGTGTATTATTGTGTGTGTGTGTGTGTGTGTGTGTGTGTGTGCATGTGTGTGCGTGCGTGTGTGCATGTGTGTGTGTGTGTGTGTGTGTGTAGAGGAGATTGGTGATATTTGTAAAGAGACTTTTTCAAGAGACAAATGTCATCCAAGAAAAGAAAAGATATCTGTCTTTGGCAATGACTGTCTTGAATTTGAAATCAGTCCAAAGACTTCAGGCATTTAACGCCATGTAGCGTGTGTGTGTAATGCACCCTGTGTGTGTGTGTGTGTGCGGTGTGTGTGTGTGTGTGTGTGTGTCTCTATGTGTGTGTGTGTGTATTTGAAATCAGTCCGAGACTTCCAGACCTTAGCTGGCGTGTTGGTGCCTATTACTTCTTCCCAATGACTGACATACTGTAGGCTTTGCGTGCATGTGTGCGAGTGAGCGTGCGTGTGTGTGTGTGTGTGTGTGTGTGTGTGTGTGTGCATGTGTGCGAGTGAGCGTGCGTGTGTGTGTGTGTGTGTGTGTGTGTGCGTGTGTCTAACGTGGGCTTTGTCTCCCCTCCCTTTGGTCGGTGACGAAATTTTGCACTAGGTGGATCAGCAGTGATGGGGATGGATATTTCTGTCGTGGAATCCACCATCATGTTCTGGGCTTCCATCAGGTATGCTACACATACACACCTGCCTTACCTGCCCCTTCTGCTACTGCCCTGCTGCCACTGCTACACACCTACCTACATGCACACACACACACTCACAGGCACAGAGAAGGGGGATAGGGCTTTAGTCTTTATTCTTTTATCCATTTACACATAGATACTGTAGACTAGAGCCTGTTAGCAAATGTACAGTACACAGCTTTAATGATCATGTCTTTTTCTACACACACACACACACACAGGTGACTACATAGGCACATCACACACAGACCGAAAAGTAAACACACACACACTTAAATCCACACAAACACACCCACAGAGCACCAAGCTGTGATCACACACACCCACAGAGCACAAAGCTGTGATCACACACACACACCCATTAACCACACGGTAGTGAGAAGAGAAAGACAGAGAGAGAGAGAGAGAGAGAAAGAGAGAGAGAAAAAGAGAGAGAGAAAGAGAGAATGACAAATTATTGGGTTTACAGCGAATGGTTTTAGCGGGCGGTATTTTCATGTTTCAGAAGTAGTCGACTCAAAACGATGCCAAACAGACCATAATATGTTTTAAAGAATTGGCACATTTATTATAAAGCACTCATTATCCCATCAGAAAGCCAGTTCAGGCAGAGGCTATTTTAATTTAATGTGGGTTTACAGTACACCACAACATCTATCTAGACATGAAGCTCACTGACATTGCAAATCTAGACATCTGTTCACTCTCGAGGCCAGTGCTCACCACGTAACACACACTTGCTGCTCACCGTGTACAGCTAACACACACTTCATGCTCCGTCTAAGTGCTACAGTACAGCTAACACACACTTAATGCTCACCAGGTACAGCTAACACACACTTCATGCTCTGTCAGTGCTACAGTACAGCTAACACACACTTCATGCTCACCAGGTACAGCTAACACACACTTCATGCTCACCAGGTACAGCTAACACACACTTCATGCTCACCAGGTACAGCTAACACACACTTCATGCTCCGTCAGTGCTACAGTACAGAGTGGCCAAGCGTCCAAATGGTGGTTCTATCTGTAGGGCTTGTTCACCTGGAGCTTACGTTATATCCATGAGATGGGATGAGTGGAGGATTTGCATTTGTGTAAATGTATTATAATTATCCATCATGTCCCTCGTGTGGCAACTCCTTGTCTGGCACTTCAACACATCTGCTCTAGGAACACCCCCTTTCTGCTCGCAGCACCCCTTTCTGCTCATAACACCCCTTTCTTCTCAGGAATACCCCCTTTCTGCTCCATAACACCCCTTTCTGCTCTAGGAACACCCCTTTCTGCTCTAGGAACACCCCTTTCTGCTCCAGAACACCCCTTTCTGCTCCAACACCCCACTTTTCTGCTCTAGGAATACCCCCTTTCTGCTCTAGGAACACCCCCTTTCTGCTCCGCAACACCCCCTTTCTTCTCCAGGAATACCCCCTTTCTGACAACAAAAACATTGCATTTGCAGTAATTCGCTGTTCTCCGATGTTAGACCTATAAAAGTTTTAATGTGAATGCCCTTTTGATTAATTAAGAGCTTTTTTTTAATGAAACCCTCTCGAAGAGTTTGTTCTCTATTAACTTCAAAAGACGAATGGTTCATGAGAATATCTTTTAGTCTCAAACAATCCCATCATTGGGGTTGCTTTTTGCAAAAAGTCTACTATGGCAAGAACTTTTGCTGTCGTCTAACGAGTCGACAAAGACCCACTTTTCGCGTGCGAGGAGTCGGCGCCACTGCACCTCTTAAATGATGGCTGAGTGAGTAACGCAGCACTAAGGTGAGGTGGGGGGGGGGGGTTGGTGTAACACAACACTAAGGTGAAGTGGGGGTCGGGGTTGGGGTGTGAGTAACGGAGCAGGTGAGATGGGGGAGGGGGTTGGCTGAGTGAGTAACAGAGCACTAAGGCGAGGTGTGTGTGTGTGTGGGGGTCGGCATTGGGGTGTGAGATGACATGCGGAGTAAAGAGCAGTAAAGAGCTAATGGGCTTTAACCCGCCGCCCGCAGCTTGCTGAGATAGAGCAGGGCCGGGACTGGCCACGGAGTTCAGCCATCACTCACGCAAGGGAAAGTTGATGTTAGCCATGCCGGGCGCCGGCCGTACAGAAGCTCCGATGACCCAGGGGGGACCCCCAACCCTCTCTCCCACTCGTCTTTGCTGTCTTCTTTCTCTGTTATTCATGCGTAGGCCTACACCTCTGCTGTCCATCTTTGGGGCCCAAAAGCTTGTTTTCTTGTCAGGAGACATCCCTCAGAGGAGGGTTTTTGCAAGCTCGTGAAGCAAGGCCTCGCCCTCTCTCCAGATGTTCTTCTCTCCTGTGTACATGGCTGGGGAGAGATCCAGAACTCCACACTGGATACATTATACATAGCCTACATCACATGAACCCAGGTTACCCCACATTGCTCTTCATGTTGATGAATGGACCAGTTGTCATGGTCCTGCTATTACTATGCTACTGTGGAAATAAGCAGATGCTATTGGTGATGCTACATAGCAGCTGTGCCATTTCATTGGTTAGAACACGGGCAGACCTTCAGATCCAGCACGTATCATCCACCATATCTAGCATCACGGATGCCCCCTGATTTCCCATCCATTCTCCAGTGAGTGACGTCTTCTCCTAGCCTAGAAATCTAGTCAAATGTAATTTGCTGTCAGGGTAATCTCGCAACTCTCCGTTGGCTTGCGACCTGGAAAAATTAAACTTCGATAAGGCCAATCACATCGTGTATAGAATCAGTAGGCGGGCTTAACATAATGATTGATGGCAGAGTTGCAACGGTTCGGCGTGAATTCCCTGCTACTTAAAAACAAAGAAGATGGATGTTGCTGTTGGCGAACAGCCCCTCAGACTGAGCACTGCGAAATCTTGATGTGGGTCTGGCTCATCAAGCTAGTCTTCTCCCATATCTTACAATGTCTCAGCGAGCACGCTTTAGGCTCTCAGGAGTCAAAGGCAGCCAGCTCAGGAACAGGGCAGTGTGGAGTGTGTGTGGAGTGTGTGTGTGTGTGTGTGTGTGTGGAGTGTGTGTGGAGTGTGTGTGTGGGTGTGGGTGTGTGTGTGGAGTGTGTGTGTGTGTGTGCATGTGTGTGTGGAGTGTGTCTGGAGTGTGTGTGTGTGTGTGTGAGTGTGTGTGTGGAGTGTGGAGTGTGTCTGGAGTGTGGGTGTGGGTGTGGAGTGTGTGTGCGTGTGTGTGTGGAGTGTGTCTGGAGTGTGTGTGTGGAGGCCCTTGCTGTCCTCAGGTCAGGTCAGGAGGTAACATCCCAGCCAGGTTAAACAGGATGCCCTGAGCGAAGGGGTTCTGTTGTGGCCTTTAATTATTGATGCTATCGTCCGGTGTGGCTGTCTCGCGCCGTTTAAATCTTCCCCTCCGACCCTCGAATAAAGTGCCTTACATCACTATGGGTCACTATGGGTCTCTACGGGCCGCCCGGAGCTCACCAGACAAGGATGCTTTTGAAGCCCACAGCAATCATTCCGCCTTACTGCTCTCTCCCTCTTTCTCTCTCTCACCCTCTCCCTCTCTACCTCTTTCTCCCTCTCTCTCTCTCATGCTCCATGTCTCCCCCTCTCCCCCTCTCTCCTGCTTGCCATAAGGGAAGTGGCTGCAATAATACAGCCATTAAAATGAAATGAAAACTTGAAGTGGTCTGAAAGGAGCGCTTAAATGCGTGCCAAACCCTACTCCCCCCCCCCCCTCCTCTCTCTCTCCCTACTATCTGTGTCCCTCCATCCCCCCTCCCTCTCTCTCTCTCCCTACTTTCTGTGTCCCTCCATCCCCCTCTCTCTCTCTCTCCTACTGTCTGTGTCCCTCCATCCCCCCTCTCTCTCTCTCTCTCCCTACTGTCTGTGTCCCTCCATCCCTCCCTCCTCTCTCCCTACTTTCTGTGTCCCTCCATCCCCCCTCTCTCTCTCTCCTACTGTCTGTGTCCTCCATCCCCTCCTCTCTCCCTCCTGTGTCTGTGTCCCTCCATCCCCCCTCCCTCTCTCTCTCTCCCTACTGTCTGTGTCCCTCCACCCCCCCTCTCTCTCTCTCCCCTGTCTGTGTCCCTCCATCCCCCCTCTCTCTCTCTCCCTACTGTCTGTGTCCCTCCATCCCTCTCTCTCTCTCTCCCTACTTTCTGTGTCCCTCCATCCCCCCTCCCTCTCACCGCTGGTTGTCACTACCCCTGGTCATCACACCTTGCTCCTTTCCCCCAGTGGCTCTCCCCTTACAGGTGTGGATGCATTTTAAATGGTCAGTTGCTGCCCATCTTCCTCTGTCTCTGTTTCCAAAGCTCTGTGCGTCTTCGTGTTCCTCTTCATCATTTCAGGGAAGAGAGGTGGGGAGGGGAGCGCGTCTGGGCCGTGAGACAGACCGCGGGGATTACGTCAGCGGAACCGAGCCCGTCTGGGCCGCTGCCGGAGTCCCTGGTGAACGGGGCAGGAGCAGTATGTGTGTGTGTGTGTGTGTGTGTGAGACCAGCTGCTCCATCCCCTCCATCCGCTGCAGATGCAAATTTATGTTCGCATATATTTCTGGCCGTGCATGGGTGGGGGGTGGGTTCATCAAAGTGTTACATTGTGTGTCAACTCCCAATCTAAAGCCTCTGTCTGTGTCAACACCCACATCTTAATGAAAGTGCACCAGACAGCAGCAGCAGCCACAACACCAACGCAAATAAAGACAACACAGCCGAGTGAAGAGTCACATGAGAGAGAGAGAGAGAGAGAGAGGGAGAGAGAGGGAGAGAGAGAGGGAGAGAGAGGAGAGAGAGGGAGAGAGATAGAGAGAGAGGGAGAGAGAGAGAGAGAGAGGGAGAGAGAGAGAGGGAGAGAGGGAGAGGGAGAGAGAGAGAGGGAGAGAGAGGGAGAGGGAGAGAGAGAGGGAGAGAGAGAGGGAGAGAGGAGAGAGGGAGAGAGAGGAGAGAGAGAGGGAGCAGAGAGAGTCCTTTTCTTAAGAGTGACACCACAAGAAAGCGTGGCACGAGAAGCAGAGTTCAGCGTTGTCCCTTTGATCCCGGCTCTGACATGGCAATCATCCTTTGTAGCCGAGGAAAGAACTTACTTCTGCCCTTCTGTTTTTTTAACGAGTGAAACTCACACAATAGTCACCCGATCTGGCCGACGGCAGAAACGGCTGTGGCGGCGCTGCGTGCGCTTGCCTTGCCGAGGCTGTTTTGCAAGGCAAATGTTCAAACCCTTGCGTGCGGGCCGTGTGGAAATTATGGGGGAAGGTTGAATATTTTAGAGGGAATCTGTCATTCCTGACAGAAAGCAAAGCTATTGCTGGAAAGGGAGATGAATTGCAAATGTGGGATGGGTTTTCTCTTTCTTTCTTTTTCCCCTCTCTTCCCTCCTTCTTTTTTTCCTCGTCCGTCTCCTTCTGCGCCAGGGCAGGGCAGGGCTGTACTGTTCCTCGGCAGCCGGTGTCACGCGATGTTTGACAAACAAGGCTGGCCCCCGTGACCTCAGAGCCAGAGGGGCCTTAGAGAGGCACTTTAACGGCTGCCTGACCAAAATGATACAAATGAAATATCTGAGTGCAAGTCAAGCATTTATGTGTCAAACCTGAACTATATGATACCACACTTTAGAACATCCAAACACACCAAACAGTTTATTGGCAATGTGTTCAAGCATAAATATATATTTTTTTATCTGTCATGAAAAAAAAAAGATTGCTTCCAAATGTCATGCTTTTAAATCAAGTTCCAGAAGAATTTAATGAGTATTTGAGGGAACATCCGATTCTAAGTTTAGAGCGTGATGACATGAGTTGGAATGTGTATCTCCATGCTTCACTGCGAAAGCTACACACACACACACACACACACTTGGCTATTTTATCCCATTCCTTCTTTACAACATGCTAACTTCAGAAGTTCAGCACAAACATCTCAAATGGCATCTGTGTTTACATGGGACAAGCAGAGCATCGGCCCAGCCAATCAGACGTGAGTGAGCCCGGCCCGGCCAATAGGGCCATTTGGGGCTTGGCTGGGTCTCTCTGTGTGCGTGTGTGCGTGTGTGCGGTGCGTGCGCGTGCGTGGCTGTTCTCTCTCTATGGGGTGAGGTAGCAGGGATGTTCACTCAAGCGTCTCAGAGGTTAAGTGCAGGGGGCAAACACAATGCAGGCTCGTTGCCGTTAATTCCAGGGTAGGTCATGTGCATCTGTGTGTGTGTGTGTGGGTGTGTGTGTGTGTGAGGGGTTATGGGTCAGTTCACTGATATATCTCACTCTCATCCCCCCCACCACCTCTTTCTTTCCTACCTCCTGCTTTCTCTCCTCTTTTCTCTCTTCTTCCTTTCTTTCTCTTCCTCCTTCTCTCTCTCTCTCTCTCTTCTCTCTCTCTCCCTCTCTTTCTCTCCCTCCCCCAGACGGACGTGATGCACCAGAATGTCTTTGACTACATCCATGTGGACGACAGACAGGAGTTCCGCAGGCAGCTCCACTGGGCCATGAACCCCACGCAGCAGAGCTCCCACCACCCCCATTCAGCTGCAGGAACTGGTGTGTGGAGAATGACCATCAACACATCAACCCACACACACACACACACACACCAACACCAACACCCACACACTCACCTCTGCTCCCCCTCAACCAACACACCACTCCACCTCTCCAATTACACATTTGGATATTTGGATTTTTGGTAATAGACTATTAGTCTACTAGTATCTCACGCACCAGCTCCTCTGCTGTATATTAGGTAGCCATGTGTATCACTTGTAACATGCAGCTGATTGGCTGAAAAAATAACAAAAGCATGTCAATGGCCAACTGCAGTTCAGTATGGAAATTAGCTAACACGCCCCAGCACAAAGAGAAGAATGAAAAAAAACGAAAATCACTAATTTGAAAAAAAAAGCTTAAATTGTGTTTTGCGCGATTTCGTCCAGGCCTACTTGCTGCTGGTTTTCATATGGTGGGTCACAATAGTGGAATTCTATGCAAATAGTATGTATTTAAACAATGCTGCTTAGTATGTGCCATGTTGATCTGGAGTGTTGCCGTGGCAACGGCCTCTGTGTGTCCCTGTGACAGGTGAGGACTTTGTGGTGAACCGGCTGTTTCATTCTCAAGAGGCCGGCGGCGTCTCTCCGGAACTTTCTCCCTTCCTCAACCGCTGCTTCATCTCCAGGGTGAGATGCCTGCTGGACAGCACCTCCGGCTTCCTGGTGAGTCGCCTCGTGACCTTAGCCAGGTCAGAGTTCAAAGGTCATGAATAGCAATAGGTTACCCACCAGACTGAAAAATCACTTGTGTCATGCAGGTGAAACAGAACATCTAAAACAAATGAGGGCAGTTAAAAATGTCATGATTTGAATCATTGTTCACAACACTCTCACTTCCATCAGTATAAAGACTTGAGTGTATATAATAGGTCAAGTATGTAGACTAGAATAAGTTAACCTTGCCTGAGGCTCATACAGCAACTCATATCAATCAAAATTGGCTTCAGCTGAAGACTGGACATTGACAGTGACATTTTTTCATGAGTAGAAATAATGATTGCGACAATTGCGACAATTGCGACATACTGTATGTGCGATAACACAGATGAGCCCGTTGTGAGATTGTACACGTGGCTACTGTATTGTGGATTGAAGAAAACATAGAATCTCTCGTCCGTGGGGAGTGTCCTCTGTTAGCCTCTAAATCTCTCGTCCGTGGGGAGTGACCTCTGTTAGCCTTTGCTGCTGAACTCCTGACCTCTGCTACTGCCCGTCCCCTCGAGTGACAGCTGAGCTGCGCTGGATTAGAATGTTTATGGCATGACCCCTGTGACCCCTGCCACAATCTGTCCTCTGTCCTGGCCTCATGGCGGAGTCTCCGTCTGTCCTCCTCCTGTCTGGGACGGTCAGAGAAAGTGTTGTTCTGTGCGCTGCGTGGGTTTGAAAGGGATAGCCATGTGAAAAAACTGAGCCGGCTGGACGCTCACCTCAAAATGACTAACAGAAGCAGCCTTCGCCAGACCCATTTGTGGAAAGTCGCTGTCCAAAGGTCAAGGGCAAACGTGGGCCATGGTGTGTCAACCCACTCCCCCCACAGACACACACACACACACACACACACAAAAACACACACACACACACACACACACACACACACACACTCAGTGGGATTGAGGTATTGTGAGAACCAAACTGTTTTTCAGTACGCCATAATGACTTCCCCCCATCAACAGCACTTTTTGCCGACCGTTCACCAAGTTCATATTTTCAGTGTGTGTGTGTGTGTGTGTGTGTGTGTTGTTCACCAGAGTGGTTTGGCCACTGGTCAGGAGGAGAGGCAGCAGAGAGCAGCGGGGTAAAACCGCACACGGAGAGCGTCCTCCAGCGAGGGTCACCACGGGCTCTTGTCCGCTCTCGTCCGCGGGGCTGGCTGGGCTCTGCGGCAGTAACACAGCACTATCATTTGGTTTGCGATCGGGACCAGGGGTCTTGGCCGACGTCCTGGAAAACATGAATCAGAGCGAGCTTATCCACAAGTATGAATCGAGTTTGCCGGAGTACGACATGGTTGTTGATGTCAAATTAGGCGGAACCAATTGATTTCCATGTTATTGTTGTGAGCAAGTGATGTTTCTTTTCAGATATGTACGACGGCTGATCACATCGTAGGCCTGAACCAGAAGCACACCGACATGAGAATACTGACATTTCAAAAACATTTACAGTAGAGCACCATGCAGGCCTGCAGCTAAAGAAAGACAAATTTACATTAGTGTTTGGAGGGCAGACTTGGCGAGGTGTTAAGAAACTTATGGGATTTGAAATGAATTACAGATTACAGTTTGATGAGGGTTTGGAGTTGTGCAGACTGTTCTATGTTGCCTTTATCACTACAGAAAGACAAAGCTTTAGCTGTCTGCTCATCTCATTTGTTGCTGATGGGCAGTGAGCGGTCAGTCCAGCATTTCTCTGTTGAATCGCCAGTGTCTGGTCACACTGATTAACTAATTACTCTTGACCTGTGACCCCAGTCCAGCGCAGAGCCTTTAAGACTAAATAATATCACAATATCAGGATAATGCCATTTGCCACCTCAATAGCCATCCTTTGAAGACATTGGACCTTGTCCAAATGGCTGCCATCCCTCTCCATCAGAAGCTTCTTCAATGCCATACCGTGCTCTAGTAGTGACGACTCAGTGAGTAGTCCATAATGTCCGCTCCTCTGTGTCCACCTCAGACCATGCAGTTCCAGGGCAGGCTGAAGTTCCTGCAGGGGCAGAAGAAGAAGACGCCCTCCGGTGCCCCCCTGCCCCCCCAGCTGGCGCTCTTCTGCGTGGCCGTGCCCCTTCTGCTGCCCTCCATCACCGAGATGAAGATGAAGACGATGATGATGAGGGGCAAACAGAAGAGCGGCAGCAACGGAATCCTCACCGCACTGGAGCACAGGTACAGCACGACCAAGATGATGATAATGATGATGATGATGATGATGATGGTGATGATGATGATGATGGTGGTGGTGGTGGTGATGATGATGATGATGGTGGTAGTGGTGGTGATGATTCCTTTCAGTAGGGCCCAAACAAACATTAATGTGGAAAAATGCAACTATGTTTTATTTTTAGGAATTGACATTATAATTCAAGACAGCCCACATCATGCAAGCAGTCACAGCACCAAATATTACCAACAATGACAGCATGAGCTTCCATAGCACCAAATATTACCAACAATGACAGCATGAGCTTCCATAGCACCAAATATTACCAACAATGACAGCATGAGCTTCCATAGCACCAAATATTACCAACAATGACAGCATGAGCTTCCATAGCACCAAATAGCACCATCAACACTGTTTGGCCACTGTGACCATTACCTCATGATCCTGCCTCTACACACTCACCTACCCATTTCTCTCTTAGATTATTTTTCTGCAATCTGATATAAAACAGAAACAACCACCCTGCAAATGTCTTGTGCCAGTATACTACATGTATAATAAATGTGCAGTGCCAGTATATTTATATAATATAGAAATGTACATTTGCATTAAAGTTCTATTTATATTATGGGCCTTAACTTGAACAGAGGGCAAAGTCCAAAGTCTAACTAAAGGTCATTTCAAAAGTAGGCAGAAACGATTAGCTAATTTAACAGCTTGGGCAAGACTTTAGCCGTAAACATAGTGTAGACCAGCTCATAACACATGGTACATACAGGACTAGCTAGAGTTCCTGCGCGAGATCTTTGCTTATCGATAGACTTTGCACTTTGCCTGTCATTTTGATCTGGCCACTGTTATCTTTTTAGTAGCGGTGTGTATGACAGCCTTGAGACTGTAATCAATCTGTTGGAAATGGATGAGCGTGATGCATTGGAGCAGCAGCCCTTGTTAATGCATGTACTGTACCACTTGCTCTTATTCACTTACATGCAGCCAAGACTGAACGGCCGTGCCCTCAGGTTGGTTCCATGTCAACTCCAGCCTTGTCTGTTTGGTAGCCTCAGTGCTTTGTAGTGGATCAGGAAGACGCTTTTAGTATGTTTGGTCTAAAAGTGTTTCACGTGCAAACAAGGACACTTCAGTGTAGGCGCTAGAACATCCATTCAGTGCAAATTCAAGATGTCGAAAACAAGTCTGTCTGTGAAAAGGCTTTTGACAGTCTTTGGCACTCTGTGACACTGTCAAACTAATCACTCAAGCAAAAACTCATGAAATTCCAAGATAGGGCAGTTCAACCACATCTGCGGCAAATAAAAATTTCAGTGACGTTGTCAAAGTGGCCTAACTCATGGATGAATGACCTTGACAAAGACGCTTCACTGTTCTCCTCACTCCACAGAAAGTCTGTGCAGGTGGAAAAAACAACGTCTGAAAAGTCACGATTGAAATCAATCCCAATCAATCAAACTCTATCCATCAAACATTATGACACAGTAGCTTTGGGTTAATCAGGTCTGCATTTACACGTATGACCCATGGGCAGTTCATTCAACCTGACTCAACTTCACAAACTCTGCACATAAAGAAGGGAAGTAGCATTGCTTTAATGACTGCTATCTCCCATTGTTGCGCGCACAGGGGTAAGCTCCTAAACCGCATACTTTCCATTTCCACCTTTGATTTTGGGTCCAAGTTATTTTTAAAGCTTTTTTTATCGTCCCGGTAATGTTTTACAGCGCAACTGAGATTTCGGTTACTGGCTCCGACTCAGCATGTATATAACATGATTAGAAAAGTATTGGCCGTCAGACAGATAGCCCATGTTCTGAGGAAGCCAGAGATGGACAACAGATGTGTGTGTAGGACGTGAAAAAAGAGAGCCCAGTCCACTCCTAGCGCAGAGATTTGGCACGGAGGAGGGATCGTCTGTGAAACGCATCAGTGTGTCCCTGAAGGAACAACAGGTGTTCGGGGTGAAAACAGCACAGAGAGAGCATGAAGACATACGTAATGTCTCAGTGGCACACAAACCAAAGAGCACAATTAAGGACCAAGACAGAGACAAAATAGCACCAAGCAGCTGTGGAGGAGAGAAAGAAAAACAGAGAGAGAGAGAGAGAAAAACAGAGAGAGAGAGAAAGGGGGAGAGAGAGAGATGAAGGGGGAGAGAGAGAAAAATGGGGAAAGAGAGAAAGGGGGGAGAGAGAGAAGGGGGGAGAGAGAGAAAGTGGGGAGAGAGAGAGAGAGAAAGCGAGAGAGAGAGAAATCGGGAGTCAAAAAAACAAAAAGAGAAAGAAATACAGAAAGAGAGAGTGACACAGATGTATACCAAGTGACTAAGAGAGAGAAAAAGCTCAACTGTTTCTGTTACTCACAGGACTAAGCTACACAGCAGACTCCTACGATATCTCACAGGACTAAGCTACACAGCAGACTCCTACGATATCTCACAGGACTAAGCTACACAGCAGACTCCTACGATATCTCACAGGACTAAGCTACACAGCAGGCTCCTACGATATCTCACAGGACTAAGCTACACAGCAGGCTCCTACGATATCTCCCTGTGACCAGTCAACACTTGCACTCAGTGGCTCAGGTTACAGCCGTGGAGCCCTCACCCCTCAGTCACCACTTAGACTCGATGGCACAGGGCACAGGACACAGGTTACAGGGCACAGGTTACAGGGCACAGGGCACAGGTTACAGGGCACAGGTTACAGGTTACAGGGCACAGGGCACAGGTTACAGGTTACAGGGCACAGGTTACAGGTTACAGGGCACAGTCACTGACGCTCTCTGTTCCCACACTGTGATGCTGCCCCCGACTGAACTGGAGACTGCAGACGAGCCGAGCCTGTGACTCAGCTAGGTAAGGACCTCACCAGCTAGGTGAGGTCTAAACCAGACGTAGTCTGACCAGTCAGCCAGAGGAGACCGAGAGGGTGAGACCATGAGAGAGTCCCGCTAGGTCCTCTTTCCTGCCCATAAATCAGAGGTTGGGCTCGTCCTGGAGGTTGGTGCGTTTGGGCAGTCCGGCAGTCAGGGTGGACTTCTTTTTATCGACGCTGCAGGATTAGAACCCTCGGGATTAGCTATGGTTGGATTAGTCATTCAGACTTGGCCACATAGGCACATCACACAACCACAACACAACAACAGACATTTACACAACACACAACCACATCACAACAACAGACATTTACACACAATCACATCATAACAATAGACATTAACACAAAACCACAGCACAACAACAGACATTTACATACAACCACACCACGACAACAGACATTTACGTACAAACACAGCACAACAACAGACATTTATATACACACACAGAACAACAACAGACATTTATATACAAACACAGCACAACAGACATTTACATACAACCACAGCATAACAACAGACATTTAAGGGACAAATATAATATATTGTATGCTGTATATGCAACTATATGCAATACAATGGGATATTTATTTCTGCTGGACAGTTTATTTCCATACTGCAAGTGAAGTGCCGCATGGAAAAGTACCATTACTGCTCTCAGCAGTTTAGTTTGTGATCGTGGGAAAGTTACTACCATTACTGCACTCAGCAGTTAAGTTTGTGATCGCGGGCAAGTTACTACTAACTGTGTTGAATGCAGAACACCCACGTCTGGATTATGACTCAAGCTTTCTTCCCATTTACACTCATTTCATCATCTATGGCACGAGGTTCTTTGAAACTGATAGATGTCCACAGACACATCAGGCCATGCACAGACAAAGGTTTCAAAACATGTTTTTGCGCTCAGACGAACCAAGAGAAATTAATGCTTTGAACATGCGTCTTGTTTTTCGAGCCCAGGCTGGTCCCGATTTGGTGTTCTGTCTCAAGTGAAGGCGAGCTCGGCCAACTCCACACTAAAACGCACCATCCCACCCTTTCCTGTGCGCACAGGCAGGCTTGAGATCAACTTGTGATCCAACTATAAACTGGATGAACTGCATTTTAATATCTGAATACTGATTTTATGACACAAATCATAGAGAGACGCTGGTATTCGCCATGTCTCACGACTGATTTATTAGTCTTATTAGAATCTTTGGTGAGGTCTCTGTGCGGCTAAGATGACAAAACGTTATTATTGATGTCAGATTGCAGATGTTTTCAGACTGAATTTGTTTGCTCTTCTCTCTCTCTCTTTTCATCCGTTCTTCCCTTGTTACCTCACCCTTACTACCGCCATCTTTCTCTTTCCTCCACATTCCTCTTGCTCCCTCTCTGTCCTGTATCCTCCATCCACATGTTCTACCCTCTGTCCTGTATCCTCCATCCACATGTTCTACCCTCTGTCCTGTATCTGTCCTGTATCCTCCATCCACATGTTCTACCCTCTGTCCTGTATCCTCCATCCACATGTTCTACCCTCTGTCCTGTATCTGTCCTGTATCCTCCATCCACATGTTCTACCCTCTGTCCTGTATCTGTCCTGTATCCTCCATCCACATGTTCTACCCTCTGTCCTGTATCTATCCTGTATCTGTCCTGTATCTGTCCTGTATCCTCCATCCACATGTTCTACCCTGTCCTGTATCTGTCCTGTATCTGTCCTGTATCCTCCACTGCTCCTTCTTTCCTCTTTCCATCTTTTTCTCTCTCTTCCTCATCTTTCGTTTCTCCTTTTTTCCTCTCCGGTTCTTTTCCTCTGTCCCATCCTTCTCTCTTCATCCCTCTGCCTCTTTCTCTATCTCTCTCTTTGACTCTCCATCTCTCTCTGTCTCACCCTTTCTCCATCTGCCCTCTTCTCTCTCTCTCTCCCTCCCTCTCTCTCTCTCTCTCTCTCTCTCTCTCTCTCTCTCTCTCCCTTTCTCTCTCTCTCTCCTCTCTCTCCCTCTCCCTCCCTCCCTCTCCCCTTCTCTCTCTCTTTCTCTCTCTAGTGATGAGCAGTACCGGCGGCACGCAGTGGCGGACGTGCTGGGGGACGGCGGGGAGGCTCTGCTGCTGAACTGCCCGACCCCGGTGCTGCGGCACCACACGCC
This sequence comes from Alosa alosa, assembly GCF_017589495.1. Lineage (NCBI taxonomy): Eukaryota > Metazoa > Chordata > Actinopteri > Clupeiformes > Clupeidae > Alosa > Alosa alosa. The sequence continues at coordinate 4,888,339 of NC_063204.1, forward strand.
CTGGACCCCTCTCTCCAAGGACAGCGGCGGCGGAGGCCTCAAGTACAAGAGCGACGGCTACTACACCAGCCAGGACGAGCCGCTCAACTTCTGCAAGTCTTCCGGGGCGACGGGTCTGAGGGGTCACGTGCCGGACGGAGGCTGGCCACTGAGGGCGGGCGGGGTGGCTGGGCGGGCAGTTACCGCTGCAGCCTCAACATGTCCCCACGCCCGCCTGGGCCTGGGTGGGGGGCACAGCAAGCCCTACCGCATGTCGCCCGGCTACCACCACGCCGCCCGGCCGGACCTCTACGTGCCCAGGCCGTACGGGGGTGGAAGTGGGGCGGCGTGCGACGATGACATCGAGGGCTACTGTGCAGTGGACGGCATCAAGAGCGAGAACGGGGGCTACGAGAGCCATGGGGGCGTGTGCTACGACGGACGCCTACTGCCGCAGATGCCCATCAAGGTGGAGCAGGACTCGGACTCGGAGAACGGCTGCGACGCCTACGGCCGGCCGTGGGGCTGCCGCCAGCCGCTGGACCGACGCTACGGCGGCGGGGGGGTCTACCAGGGCAGCGGGGGCGGCGTGCTGATGAAGGCAGAAGGGGAGTTCTACGAGCAGTACTCCCCCTGCCAGAGGAGCAAAGCCATCATGTCGCCCGCACCCTTCAACGGCCACTACCAGAACCTGTGCGGCAGCGGACCTGGCCCCGGGTCCGGCGTGGTGGGTCGTCCACTCAAGTGTGTCCGGAACAAGGAGCCCCCGGCGCAGGCCACCCAGTTCAGCCCTCCGCAGAGGCTCGGCCCGTCCGACCCGCTCTGCGGCAGCCAGACGGCCAACTGCATGGACGCCCACGGATACGGCGGCGGCGGCTACGGACCGCAGGACTACAAGCTGGGCTACGAGGTCAAAGGTCACGGGCTCCTGCACTCCATCAAGCGCGAGCCCATGGACTCCCCACCGTGGCACGATGGGATGGAGGAGGAGCAAGAGGAGGAGGAGGAGGCGGAGGAGGAGCAAGAGGAGGAGGAGGAGGCGGGGGACACGAGCCGCCACAAGTAGCCCTGCAGAGGGGCGTCTTGCCCAACTGCATGATGGGAAATGGGCCGCACAAAACCAACCCGTACGTCTACATGCAGTAGACGCTCACGCAAACCATCTCGCAATGCACTCCGTCACTAGCGCACAATCTCTACAGACTGGTTCAGCTCAGGTTATCAACTCTTTGTTCGAGTGGAGATCGTTATGTTTCTCTTTGTTCATTTGTTTGTCTGTTTTGCTTGTATTATTTGTTTTGAAAGGATGATGTTTCAAATATGCACTTTTACTATAGAGTGAATATAAACTCTTTTCCTGACTCACACCATTTCTGTTGTTATGTGCGATGTTCTACAGTACACTGGGATGTTCTACAGTGGGATGTTCTACAGTGGGATGTTCTACAGTACAGTGGGGTGTTCTACAGTACAGTGGGGTGTTCTACAGTGGGATGTTCTACAGTACAGTGGGATGTTCTGAAGTACAGTGGGGTGTTCTACAGTACAGTGGGATGTTCTACAGTACAGTGAGATGTTCTACAGTGGGATGTTCTAGAGTACAGTGGGATGTTCTACAGTACAGTGCGATGTTCCCAAGTACAGTGGCATGTTCTACACTAAAGTTAGACAGTTGACTGTTCCTCTGTCACCTTTAGGGAGTGAGTGAGTGAGCTTTTGGTTTATACCACAACACATGTACAAATGTTTGACTAAATCAAAACTCTTTTTTTTTTCTTTAACGTTTTAAGTTGTTTATTTTGTTGAAATAAATGATCAGTGCAACAGGTGTAACAGTTAATGCATGCTTATTTCTAATCAGGTTTCTTTTGAAGACTAAACTGAAGGATTGGGTTTTTAATGAATGGTACTGTGTACATATTTATGTGAGTGTGTGTGTGTATGTTTGTTAGTGAGAATGGGAATGGGAGTGAATGAGTGTTTGTGTGTGTGTGTGTGTGTGTGTGTGTGTGTGTGAGAGAGAGAGAGAGAGAGAGAGAGAGTTTGGAAGGTTTTGTATTTTATATCATGTTTTGACAATGCTGCACTAATTCTATGATCATCAAATGCCCCATTTCAATATTTTTTGTAGTCATAAAAATGCATCCAGTCCTTATGTTAGACATATTTGCAATTTGTTCTTTGATGAGAAACATCCTTCAGTGTGACTACTGTGTTTTTCTTCTATTGACTTAAAACTTGCACTACTGCGACTGGATAATCTGTAGGATATCTACCTAGACTTAATGTCAAATTGACATGCACAAACATTATGACACCACATTACAATTTTAATTCGATGTTTGTAAAGGTTTTTTTTAATCCATTTGAGGTCCCGTAGTGAGTATTTATTGTCTTGGGGGTTTGTGTATTTAAACAGAGTTTCTGTTTCACAAAGGATTAAAGAAGACTTTTATCTGTACTATTACTCTGATGCATTAACAACAACAACAACAACAACTTGTTTTCTTGTTACTTTTCTGTGAGGCTTTTCCAAAACATGTTGCAATAAAAAAAACATAAAATGTTTTCAGTGAGCATGTTGTGCTTATTTCATGTCTTCTGTGTCAAACATTACATTCAAGAAACAATCACATAAGCCATAGTGAATAGCCACTGAGTTTAAGAGATCTTTTTGTTGGTATTATTAGAGGAATTTGGTACCCTTTAGTGCTAAATGGGTACCCAGTATGTTCCTACATTGTTTTCATTTAAAAGCGACCAGGGACTATAATTCTAGTTGTCTCATCAAGTTAAACCACAAAGAGGTCTTCAGTGGATGGTTTGGAAGCCTCAGCTGTGACATCTTAATGCTGCTAATTCTGCATTTAGAGAAAACAGACCTAGAGAACTGAATGAGTGATGTTGTGTATTGCAGGAAGGGGTTTTCAAAGCAGCAGTGGAAGGTCAATTCTCAGTCCCATTCAGAATGAGTAAGGCAAGATGGGGGAGAATATGTGACTTTGTGTATAAGACGGTCAACACATCAAAATAAATAGTCATTTAAGTGAATTTTTGCTAAGTACTCAATTACAGAATTTAACCTCTCTCATTCCAAATGCGCCATTAACATCTCATCATGCATTTGGCCCCAGCGGTTTGATCTGGCAGCATGGGGAGCTTTTCTCTATATGATTGGTTTAACCGAAAAGATGCATCCACTATCTGGGCCACGATTGATTGGATTTCAGATGCATCTATTTTTGGATGCATTTGGATGAGGTCCTGAACTTTCTGAGATGCTCAGCTTAAATACCCCACCCAGTCCTCTCCGACCTTCGGACACTCAGCTAGCGTGACTCTGGGGGTAGTGACTAGAGAAAGTACAATGCCCTGTGTCCTCCATCAAAATGCTTAAGAAGCTCCTATATCCTTAATATAAGACGTCAATGCTTGTCCCTTTACAGTTGTGACAGTTTGCAGTTTTCAGACTACTCTCTTGTACAAGAGGGGATTTAAAGGAAAATTCCGGTATTTAGCACTTTGAGTCCCTTTTCTGGTTTGTTTTGGATGAACTAGAGTGGTGGACACCAAAATTTTGACGATTGGTCCTGCCTCGACTTTTCTGACTCATTTTGAATCGCCTTTGACTACTTCAGAGTGGCTGCAACAGGCATGCACAAACATGTCCTAAAACAACCCTTAACGTTCGTTTTCAAAACTGTGCAACTCACCGAGTGGTTAGTGGTGTTCGTTGATGTTCCAAAACAAGTAGCATAGCGAAATACAGTTTACAGTCGTGTTTTATTTGGCATTTTGTAAAATCATTGATTTCTGTTGGAAGACTCATTGCACGTTGATATTACTGCGCCACCGTCTATGCTTCAGGCTCAAATATTGAGCGGAAGTTTATACGCGGTTGTGAGGTGTCTGAAAAAATAGTTCCACAATAGCAAATAAGACGGCTGGAAATCATACATTGCGCCGATTTGATTTTAATAATCAACGATTTCGGTGTCCACCACTCTAGTTCATCCAAAACAAACTAAAAAAGGGACTCAAAGTGCTAAATACCAGAATTTTCCTTTAAGTGGATGTCTGGAAAAAAACTCATGGATGAAATGTCATATGTGTTCATTTGCGGAAACAGCAATTCAATGTTTTGATTAAGTATAAATAAATAAATAATGATATATCCAGTCAAAGGAAAACTGGCAGATATCTGTTTTTGCAAATGAGCTTCTACTTATTGTATGATAACTTAACGATAAGTTAAACAATTCACAAACTGCACAGTGACTGTTGGAAAGTAACTTCTTAAACTGGACTATGAATGAACGAAGGACAATTCCTCGATGACTGATTGCAATAGCAGTGCTGTGTTGTGGTTCTGTGTCATGAACTTGTCCACCAACCCAGTCCACTGAGATCATGTTCTTGGAGATGAGCCATTAGCGTACCAATATTCTAGGAATAAGAACTGCTAATCCTTCAAGAGCCTGCAACTAGGCCGGGCAGAAGAGTCCACTCTTCTTCTGGAGAGGCCTTAAGTAATCATCTTACAAGGATGAGTAAGTGGCTAAAGCACCGTTTACACTCAGCTCAGCCACCAGCACCATCAACAGCAAACATTGTGTAAAACAGAGAAGAGATAGCCAGAAAGGAAATGAATGCAACATGACCAGTCAGTTCAACTCTCGCTGTACCGAACCTTCTCACGTGATTCTGAAGTACACAATATAATTATGCATCTTTACCCAACATTGGTCTCTCCTTATGCAACCAAGTTTGCACTTGTTTAACACAAGGCTGTGAGCTCTCATCATCAGCCCTGCCCACTACCGTGGACCTACTTCTACTTTTGACCCTCGACCCCTAACCCCCCAGTGACAGCTTATATGGTATACTATATCTAGCTTATGGTATACTATATCTAGCTTATATGGCATACTATATCTAGCTTATATGGCATACTATATCTAGCCGGTTATATGGTATACTATATCTAGATGTAGTAATAAGTCAGGACCATCAAAGCAATGTATAGTGAGATATGCAGGAGTGCAGCAGCACACCTCCCAGCCTACACATGGAGAGATGCAGGAGAGAGTGAAGCACACCTCTCAGCCTGCACACCCGGCCTAAAAAGCCTAATCGAGGAGGGCCAACAAACTGTTTTTTTCACCCGTAACGAAAGCCTGCCAACAGGATCAAATGAAATGGCAATCCCTTCCACGTCTACCTGAGCCAGGCGTCTGTTTCTCTGGAGGTTGCTGCTGAACGTGCTGTAGCTTTGTCGGAAGCACAATCCAGATAGAGAGAGAGAGAGAGAGAGAGAGAGAGAGAGAGAGAGAGAGAGGGCGCATATGCAGCTCACACATCAAGATGCCGCTCCAATTTCCGAGGCATGTAATGGACTTATGCGCGGACAGCCTCTGTCTTTTGGCGTGGAGTGGATATCGTCGGTTGGAAAATCTAAGAGTAGCAAGGTTCGGAGCCAGAGCTATTCTCACACCAGCAGAATTCAATCCGTTGGCACGGGGAGGCCGCACCAGGGAGCGTTGGGAACTTTTCACATGAAAAAGCCAAGGACCACAAAGCTGTTAGAATTCTCAGTTTTCCAAAGAGACTTGGTCCAATTCTGACCATTCTGACACTGTGTGTGTATGTTTGGGGTTTCCAACTTCTGACGATTTCAAAAGCTTCTGTTTCGAAACTTCGTGTTAGGGGTAGAAAATGACATTCTCTAGTAATGGATGTAATTGCTAATGAGTATCCAGCAAAACAATAATTAACACAACTCCCCTTTATGGTGTTGATTGGCATTGGTGGTTTTCCTTCTGCCAGTGAACTCTTTCTGTGTGTGTGAGCTTCAACATGAGCAATGCCATTTCCTATTCCTTGACTAGAGAAATGTAAATCGATTTTGTGTTTTGAAGAAATCCCTTTCATGCGGCAACTTGAGGGCTATTTGATGAAGAACAGGCCTTAAACTCCACTTTTTAGAAAAACAGGCTTGTTCTCTGACAATGGGGTTTGCAGGGAGCCAACGGGAGAAGCTTCTCGCTGACAGGACGCGCCTACATGGCACACCACATGTGAGGAGCAGGAGTTACACACACCAGAGCTCTGCTCCTGCGGGCCAAGTCCTGCCGTGTGTCTCTAAAGCATTGACCACGGCGCTGAGCGTCTGTTAGCGGCTGAGCTGCCCACCGATGCCCCTCACACACACACACCCGCCTGTGTTCCGCAGGGGGCCGGGATCCACACCGCCGGGGCGTCCAGACCTTCACAGCAAGTCCTGTGCCCTTCCTAAACTAATCCCCTGGAACAGTGGACCCCGCCCCCCACACACACACACACACACACACACACACACACACACACACACACACACACACACACACACACACACACAGGCACACACACACACACACACACACACACACACACACACACACACACACACACACACACACACACACACACACACACACACACACACACACACACACACACACACACACACACACACAGGCACCTCTTTTAAATCGCCCATGTGCTCCACAGCAACCAAAATGGAGGATGTAGAGGGGAAATCCACTGTTTTTGGACAGTGGTGAACAGTGAACACTGGTGCGGGATGTGGGATTAGGGATATAAGCTCATCTTGTGCGCTCCCCACTGGAAATCCAATGCTTCCAGATGGTCGGTTTAGGCTCTCTTTCTTTGGGGGGTATCTAGTTAGCTACGACCCATTATCACAGTTTTTTTTTAACAAAGAAAGACAAACAAATCCTGACATGATTTTCTCCTCTGTATTTTCTCCACTCCACTGTGAACGAGTAAATGGTGGAATTTCACGAGGATCTCAGTAGCTCAAGTTTCCAAGCGGACTTTTACTGAGGCGTGCGGCCCTACTGCACATTCCTAGTGTATCAAATGTACACTAATTAAGTGCCAGGGAGGGATGTGGCAACTCTGCATAACACCACATTACACTGAGTTCAGCTCACACCAATGAGAAAAAGGATGGAGCACTTCTGGCAGCAGTGATTTATCTCACTCCGAATCTCTTCAGGTCAGAGGTCACGCAGCGCTCTATTGTTCTCCGAGGTTTGAGCAGGAAGCCTGCTTCGCTCTGCGATTCAGGTTAAGAGGAACGCCAGCCACACAGAGAGAGGGGAGAGACAGAAAGAGAGAGAGAGGTTTCAGTTTTAAATGTTTCATCCTCCAGCAGTGTTCACATGAGCACGCCGCAGGCTGCACGCTATCTTCATGGAGTCGACTGCGCAGCTGGAAAGAGCCAGTCTGCCTCTCAATGGCACAAACACCGCCAGAGGGGATGCTTTATGCGCTATGACAACCGCATCAGGACCGGGCTGAGTGCAGGGGAGAGGGGAGATGTGCAGCCAGGGGGTGGGGTGGGGGCGGTGGAAGGTTATCCGCTAGGACCATAAGCTGTGTTGCAGGGGCTTGCGTGACCAGTCATGCTGCCTGTCGTTATTGTGACACCATCCTTTCTGATTCACCACGCCTCCAAATTAGGCAGCCTCGCAGGGTGTAAAGCCAATGTCACTCATCCTGAAGTGACTTAGGAGGGGGGGCGGTCGTCAGGTGGCAGGGCAGCAAGAGAGGGGTTGAGTTAACATGCAAACATGGCCACCACCTCTTCTCTCGTTAAGTGCCACATGCGCAAGGCTAGGAGGCCTTTTGGTCAGAGATCCTAATCACTCAAACAGGTTCTGTGAGACTCTGTGACACTTCCTCAGAGATCCCGGCAGAATATTAAAGCAACACCAAAGAACTTTTCCTCTGTTGCACGTACGCTATTTGTTTATCCAGCAACGGCTTTGCAAATAACGATTAGACAAGGTAAATAACGTCCATAGACAGGGTAGAATATGTTGCATGAAGTATTATGTATTGCGACATCATGCAAGTCAAATGTGTAGTTTCTTATGTCTCATTCCATCGAACTACAAACCCGCTACCCGATCTGGCAAACTTACATAGTGCGTTTATAGCCGATAGAGGGCCGCGAAGCAGAAATGCCGTTCACCCTGTTAGGAGTTGATGAACCACGGAAACAATTTTGGAAACATTATTTTAAGGTACAAAAAACTCTTTGGTGTTGCTTTAAGCTACAGTTAGTTATGTTATGTTTTAATTATGTTAAATTATGTTAAAGTTATGTTAAAGTTATGTTTTAATTCATCAAAACATAAGGCCTGTCCTCCTCGCTCTGGACACAGAGAGCGGAAGGACTGTAGTGTAGGGGGACAGAGTGCTGGGCTGTATCTGGGCCGTATCTGGAGAGGCCACAGAGCGCATCACAATGACTCAAATACTGCATAGAAATAAATAAATAAATAAATAAATAAATATGTGTACACACATACATGGATGCGCACTAAATGTAGTGCAAGTGCAATTCCCCCAACACACACACACACACACACACAAAAGAATACGTCCACAGAGACCATTCCCTATGATTTATTTCCCCCAAGACCTTTTCTTTACAGCAGGGCACCCAGGCGCGTACAGAGTTTTGGGTCAAAAGGTTGCACAAGTCGACTCTAGAGGAGATGATTCCTCTGGACCGCTCCAACTGGCCGCCCAAAATAGAGGGACTTATCTGGTCCTAACCTCCAGCGGGGCAGAAAAGAAGCAGAAGCAGTCTCCATTACTGTTTGTTTTGAGTTGCTCTCACGCTGTACTGCCCCGATTACCCCGGAGGGCATGCAAGGATATGCAGCTCTGCTCAAGACCTTCACTGGGCAGCCACTGCCCCTTAGTGGACGCTTCCGGAACAGCACTTTAAGGGGCAGTAGTCAAGAGCTTGATCTGACGAAGGGCCTTCATCTGACTAACTCAGTTTATGTGGTTAAATATATTTGGTGCTAAAATGTATTTTGGATTTCTTTCAGCCCTCCATCTCTAGGGCCCCTCTCTCTTCAACACACACGTTCTCTCTCCAGCAGAACACCTTAATATCCTTCTGTTCAGACCCATCATCCCCTCATGTCCACGCCATTCCGTTCATCTCTATCAGAACATCTCAAAGAGGTTATTCAGCCAGTTTTACACCGGGCCCAATGTACAGAGAGAAACAGAGAAGAGTTTTGAGCCGGAACAACACGCAAGTCCATGCACACTGCTGCTTGTTGTCTTCCCTTTCCGTGATGTTATTGTTTACATCCTGAATATCCTTAAGTGCATGAATAGCCTCACTCTTGTGAACAGTGTGCCATCTACTGGTTATTCCTTGTACTGCACCATCAGGGTCATCGAGGGCATGACCTAGTTGTTTGCAGCCAAATGTGTAAGCCACTCCATTTTTAGATCTGCGGAGCACCACAAAAGGCACAGGCCCACAAGGGAACAAACACAGAACCAAAGGTCTGTTTCTTTGCATGTGGTGACAACTCAGTCCGAGCACCAAACGTCCGTTTCTCTCTATGTAGTGACAACTCCAACCAAACGTCTTTTTCTCTGACAATTCAGTCCGTTTTGGGCCTCTTCTTGATAGACAGTGGCCTGTAATGGGAGATGATTGTGACCATGATGTAAGTGTTGATACTGAGGAAGAGCAGTCCAGCGAGCCAGATGAGGAGGAACGCGTCGCATCCCTCAAACTCCAGGTAGTACGCTGGAGCCAGCCAAATGGCCTGTCGTCGTGGAAACAGAAAGAGAAAGACAAAGTGAGAGCGTGTTTGATCCACAAACTAACCAGGGAGAGCCTTGCACACCCGTCACGCTATATAAATAAAGAACTTCCTGATACACAAGCAAGTCTATACAATAAAAGAAAATGAAAGACATTTTTCATTCAAATGATATGTTGATTTATGGCATGTCTAAAGATACCTGTCCAGCAAACCAGAGCGCCAGCATCCCAACTCCTTTCTTGAGAGACAAAGTGAGGTGGGGAATAACCAGCGGCAACAGACACAGGTACCACAGGAAGTACTAGAGGGAAACAAACAAACAGAACATGGGTATCTAAACAGAATAAACATTAACCTCCGATGCAAACCTCCGACATGAACACACAGCAAGAACTGACAAAAGGAGACAAAGGGGAACTTAAATACAGACTGGCCAGACCATGAATAACTAAAAGCGGAACACGACAAAATCAATTAACTTTCAGACATTACCAAAACATTCAAAAAGATAACCACACATAATTCTAGCAATAAATAAACTACACAAAGACATTTGGGAATAAACACAAAATAATCCAACTAGAAAGCTCCAAACAAATAAACACAAAAGGCTTCTCCTTCCCCCATGGCAAAGACGTGAAATGGATGTGGCCATAGATCATTTAAACCAGCGGAACGTGCCGCTCCGTCTTGACAGTCAGGAAGTCTGCCCGGACCAAATACCATGACGCACACAACTCCCGGAGTCGGCCGCACTCAAACATGACGCATGGTAAATCAACAAAATGTGTTAAATAACAAACTTAAACTAATTAGTAACAGAACACAATTGATAAGTTGCGTGCACTCAACCACACAATCACGTACCATTGAACAAAGCAATAAAGTCTGAATGTTGTATGAAATAAAAAGTCTATGTGTTGCATTTTTACTTGGTTGCCATGTAGTGTTGCTAAACGTAGAGTGTGCGTGAATATGACTGTGGATATGTGGACATCAAAATGTGTGAGCATTTAATTATAACAAATCAACATATGATTTAATGAAAAAGGGAGAGTTAGTGCGTTCGGTGTGTGGCCACTATGGCGACCATCACAAAGTACTACAGAGAAACAAACAAACAAAACACAAACAGGAAGTACTACAGGGAAACAAACAAACAGAACATAAATAGGAAGTACTACAGAGAAACAAACAAACTGAACATAAACAGGAAGTACTACAGGGAAACAAACAAACAGAAGATAAACATCAGCAGAGCACTGATGCTGAAAACCAAAACAGGAAAAAATAAAGATCAAATGCAGTCAAATGTTTTAACCTCAAAAAGGTTAGTATTGCTCATTGAACCCTACTTACCTTTCTTATGCTGTACTTACACTACCGGTCAAAAAGTTAGGGGTCACTTAGAAATTTCCATTCCACTCCATTATAGACAATACCAGCTGAGATCAGTTGCATTGTTTTTTTTAATCAGGGCAGCAGTTTTCAGATTACATTATGTGCTTACATACAGCAATTGCAAAAGGGTTCTCCAATGTTTTCTCAGTTAGCCTTTTAAAATTATATCTGATTAGTAACATTGGATGAATGGTTGCTGATAATGGGCTTGCAGTAGATATTGCAGTAAAGATCAGCTATTTCTTTCTACAATAGTAGAGAACCCTTTTGCAATTGTTTATAATAAGTGACCCCAAACTTTTGACCGGTAGTGTACATAATCAGGGGTTAAAGTTAAAAAAGCTGAAACCCCTTACGACAGTGATTCTCAAAATGGGGGGCGTGTCACGGACCAGTCACTGGCTGCTCATGGGGCTAAACAAAATAAAATACGGAAGGGGGTGGGCTACAGCTGTACCAACAAATCACAAACACATTCAGTTTCACGCCAACCAATTAGAAACTACTATTCATCTGAAATGTCAATGATGACCTTAAGGCGCGGACACCACACGTACTTAAGAAAGTGCAGACATCGGAAACACACCACTGTGCAACATATGCATAAGTTGTAGCCTGGTAGCCTACTTTGATCACGTTCATAGACCTTTCCGGAATAAGTCCCGCCTCCGTAACTTCCGTATCCATCCAACTTCCGGGCGTCGAATGTCTATGGGAAATAACATGGCGTTTCGAAATATCATGCCTACTTCTGTAGGTGGCGAAGTAGAAAAAAATGGTGGGCCGATTGGCCTACACACTTCTGCCATCTAGTTTCCACTGCGTTTTTTGATTGTCGGTGCCGTTAAAGTAGAAATATATCAGTAAGAAGCACTAAGCTAACGTACGCTTCAGACAGCCGCGACTCCCCCAGTCAAGGTTGCATAGCAACGGCAATGTTTCATAGTTTGTCTTCACCGAAATGGAGTTCGTGACACCAGAGCCTGTCTACGGAGGTGGCACTAACCCTGCGTGAAATCATCATGTTTGATAGGTTGTTAATACATTCTGAAAACGTTCAGATCAAGGTCATGCAAAATAAAGCTATCGACTCAATACAATTCAGCCTCTGATTCCTAGTCTGCTTATCATTATCTGTTATTCGTGAAAAAAAATCTCATCGCGTCATGTCTTTAGTGTCTTCGTCTGCAATTTCTTTTTTTTTCAAATATCTCACAGCCAACAAACTCGCACAGTCAAACCAAAGTTAAGTCATGTTGAAAAGAGGCTGAACCTTGCAAACGATTTACATTTATAGACCACTGAAACCACGCATGAATCACACGTGAAAATGACCATCACGTTAGGTTGTGACTGGGTTGTGAGCAAGATCTAACGCCCTCCCCCACCCGCATACATCGGAACTAGCTCCCGGTTAGCATTAATAATCGTTTACTACTTAAACGGCACCGACAATCAAAAAATCCAGTGGAAACTAGATGGCAGAAGCGTGTAGGCCAATCGGCCCACCAGCTTTTTCTACTTTGTCACCTACAGAGTTTGACAGGTATGATCTTTCGAAACGCCATGTTATTTCCCATAGACATTTGACGACCGGAAGTTGGATGGATCCGGAAGTTGGATGGATACGGAAGTTACGGAGGCGGGACTTATTCTGGAGAGGTCTATTTCGACAGTTTTCAAGTTGACTCAGTGTTCCATTTTAGTAAATTGCTTTGTCTCTGTAAAGACATTTTTCTGTTTTCAATTTTACTTTCAAATTTAATAGACTTGCCTCTTTCTCGCATGCCTTTCTTGCCACTGCAACTGCAGTAGGCTAGCCTCCTTCAAATGTGCCGTTGAATGCCAAAATACCGATGCATTTATTTGACATATCGCGCGTTGCGCCGTTAAAGGGAATGACAGATGTCATTCTCATTGGTTTAAAATGATGTTATGCCCCAAACACACCCATATGACTGATTAAAAGACCTAGGAACACCTTGTTACGCCATGCGCTCCACTTTTGATAACAAAACCCCTCCCAATGTGAACTGGACATCCTACTAAATTTGAATAGACTTTTGACGAGTGACGACAATGGGTTACCATCGAAAACATAGGCTGGAAAAAGCAAACACTTACCCTAATATTGCTCAAATGACTGAATAAAACAACATTTATCCTGCAGAGGAGTTGCTTATATCTCGTGACAGTCGTCTTCAGCTGTGCTCCATATGTGTCTCGCCTCTCCCCTAATCACTTTTAACCGTCATTACCAATTTGCAAATGATGGTGAATAACTACTCATCATGAGATGTACAGTATTTCGTAATATCTTTATTCTAACTATGTTTCCCATTGTAATCATGCAATTTGTAATGCTTTGCATGGACGTGCACTGGTGTGCGTTCATGAATGATAGAAGGATGGTGCGTGCACCTGCCAATATGACTGTTGACATGCGCTCTTAAAATAGCATATGAACAACTCGCCATTGACTTCTGACCAGGTTTAGGTGGTGTATGATAGCGATTTTTTAGACAACGCGCTAGTCCCCCCCTAGGTTGTTAATTGCCACACCCCTGGGCGCAATGTTAAAAAAAATTAATGTGCAAAATAGCGAATTAAGCTTTGCGCGGGTGAATAACGAGCTTTTTGCCATGCGCTGGAGCCCAAAATACAGCCCCTTATGTCTGTTTGGGATTGTTTTGTGAGCCTGGGGTTGTTTTGAGAGCCTATTGATGTAGCCTATCTCAGATGTATCTCAGAATAAAGGAATACTTCATATTACTCTAAACCACCGTCTGTAAATCAACTGTATACTACTGTCTACATTGCACTATATTTCTTGACCTGTCTCTGTATATTTCATCACCTTTCTATACTTTGCCTCACATTGCAACACAGCTCAGATCTTTGGTTGCTATGAAGGCCAATCGTTCTAAATGGATGGTTGCTATGGCCAAAGGCCAGTTCTATCTCTGCCGTTGTCAAGCGGGCATATCATAGAATTCTGATTAACCTTATCTTATTTGAAACATCTCTATTTTACTTAGCCCACTTCTATACGGTGGGTCCCATTAAGAAGTGGCCACTTCATTCACACTTACCGTGATTCACACAGCAGCATTATTAAATTAATCTGTCACCATATGCCTATGCCTATGTTTGCAAAGGAAACATTTTAATTTGATTCACATGAAACGTTACATTTAATGTACACGATGACAATGAATAGGCTAGTTTTGGTTGTTGGTGGTGTTATTGCATCCCTTAGTTATGCCTACAATGCAAGTTCCCTCGCGATTGGAAGCTCCTGTAGACAATAGTAGACGCATTTCAAAATATTGCGTTAGGAGTTAGGAGTCCTCGCCACTTCTTTTAAGCTGTCACAGACTTAGGTGCTACTTTTAGGGCTAAAGTGCTAAATAGCAGTCCTAAAGTTACAAGTGACGAAGTTACGAGTGCAAGCATCTCATATCAAATGACCATGGCATTACGCTAAACAATATAAATCCCAATTAGCAACATACATCTCCTCCCTATAGCTAGCCACACAAGAAATTAATGATACTAAATCTCTGCTTAGCATGCTTCTCCGCTTAGCATTCTAATAACAGAAGGGGCACATTTATGTTGACCACTACAACATGACTCATTATGTCTGTAACGTTAACTGTATAAAACACTTACTTTCATAAAGGACGCACACCATCCAGCACATACACATAGAAACCGATATTTTAGGTTCTTTGCCACAAACTTAAAACGTGTCTCTCTGAAGCCCTGTTCTAGAATCTTTGCTCTGAAGGCTGCGTTGCTAGGCAACATCATATAAACGAAATGAGAGTCTTTCAGTATTAAATGTGTGTACGTGTGATTCCGAATGGATGTGTGTGGTTTGCAATTAGAATAAACAAGAAATAACATTTCCAATAATTTCCCATTATAAATTACATAATATTTGCACCTTCCTTACTTGTGAAGCTCACATAATTCTAATGATGTCACCGTATGTATGTGAAATGTAATACAACGTTGCCACCTAGCGTTCACATGTATTTAACATTAACGTGACATTTCTTGCTTGTGTCGTCAACTCCATGCTTTGAGGAAAACAATCTTTTTATCATAGTTTCCTCTTCAGTGAGCCAGGTCAGGTCGCTTTTGTAACTTCAGTGAGCCAGGTCAGGTCGTTTTTGTAACAGAGATGGCTGTTTATTGTCCCTAGGTTTACAGAAACACCTATTCATATTAATACGTAGGCCTATGGAAATCAAGTTAACGCTGCCGACCACTGTTTGTCTATTACATGGCCCAGAATGCCTTGCATGTCTTTACAACAAAACACAGTAAAACCTAAATGCCCGTAAACATATGAATTTGCATTCTTGTAACATTTTTAATAATACTCTCCCATCATGATATTTAACAATAATGAAACATTTATTTTGAATACCGTCAATGTAAAAATAACTGTACTACGTCAGCAATAAATAGCTAATGTTCTCCTTACTATTTCAGTTCGTAAGTCCATACTATCCCATGGCTGAGCAAGGATTTCATGATTGGGCAAGGCTGCCCAGAGACATTTTGCATACTTGGAAGGCATTGTGGTAGTAGTACAACTGCAAATGTGAAAGGTGATAGTTACCAAATACGGGTGGGTGGTTTGCCAAATGTTGGAAACTTTTGGAATGTTTTCTTTTTTTTTAGCTTTTGCACCCTCACATTGGAGTCCCGAGTTCAAATACAAAATTTGGTATCGATATGTGACAGTGTTCCTGAGATATGGATGACTTCCTGTTTCGGAGCTTCGCCACCGATTTAGTTTGGCTGTGACGGGCAGACGCTTTCGAAAATCAAAAATCCTTCTGGTAACTTTTGTGGGGCTTGGTCCAAGGATAATGTACGTCAAGTTTTGTGGCGTTCGGATCAAATTTGTGACCTGTGAAAATTTAGTTTCGCTTTCTGTTCAATCCAATATGGCGGACGAACGACACGCCCACCTGACGCCATCTTGGCGACCAACTTACAACGGTACTGACCGGACGTTTTAAAGTTGGAACGGTGTCTCTGTCTCAAAGGGCCTAGGCGCTAGGGCTGACAAAACATTAGGGAGACGGGAAAAGTAATAATAAAACTTAAGAAGAACAATAAGTGTGCTGCTTTGCAAGCACACTTAATAATAATAAAACTTAAGAACAATAATAAGTGTGCAAGCATTAATAATAACAGCCTAGTAGCTATGATTGGCATATTAATATAGGTCTATAATCTATCAATCTATCTATCTATCTATCTATCGCTGTAAGTCACTTTGGATAAACGTGTCTGCCAAATGAATAAATGGGGGCTCCAAGTTTAGCTGACCCACTTAGGGGGGGCCAAGCTTGAAAAAGTTTGAGAACCCCTGCCTTACGATAAAGAACTATAGAAATCATTTAATATTTTGGATTACATTATTATGTTACAATATAGGCTACTACATAGTACCACATTGTTAGGGCAGCCGTGGCCTACTGGTTAAGGCTTTGGGCTTGTAACAGAAGGGTTGCCGGTTTGATCCTCGACCAGTAGGAAAAATGTGGGTGGGGGAAGTGGTTGAGCATTGCACTCCCATGCTCACATCCAGGGTTGAAATGTCCTTGAGCAAGGCACCTAAACTGTAGCAGGCAGCTCACTGGTCGGAGTTAGTGTGTGCTTCACCTCACTGTGTGTTCAGTGTGCTGTGTGTGTTTCACTAATTCACGGATTGGGATAAATGCAGAGACCAAATTTCCCTCACGGGATAAAGAGTATATATACACACTTCCTTATACTTATACTTTACTATATTAGAAATCGTATAGGCCTAGTATATTTTAACCTAGTTCTTTTTTGTAAGGAGCTGTTGCTCCAACGTTTTTGAAGGCCTATGTTGGAGTCCGCGGCCAGCTGCTTATGACCCAACTCCTCACACTGCACCCCTTTCTCCACTCACAGTGCACACTGCATCCCTTTCTCCACTCACAGTCTGAATCTTTTTTTTTTTTTATTTTGGTACTAAATGTTTGATCTGCATGATTAACTTTGTTGCATCGCAACTTTGAACTTCGGCTATACCTCAATATAGGTGATCTACGACTGATGGAACGTTGAGCTCTGGACAACAATTGTTTGTTTGTTAAGAAGTTTTTGCAGTGTCAGGAATTTTCCTGTAAACCATGTAGGAGGCTCAAATTTTGCATGCTGGTACATAAATAGGAATAGTATGTAGCAAAATAGTAAATAATCCTCCAATAAAATTTTTGTATGAACTTTTAAGGGACATCTATTTGACCATGGGCAGGATTTTTATATGTTTTCTTTAGACCAAATGTGATGCAAATCTTTTTTTTTATTTTCCACCTACATACAAAATATTGACCTATGTTTTTATGTACCAGTAACCATCTATACAAAACAATTTGAGCCTCCTACATGGTTTAGTTCAGAAGGTGTTTGGGTCTTCAAAATGAGCAAAATGATTTTGTGGGCTTGTGAACATTGTTTTTTGACAGTATGAAAAAAACAAGAGCCTATGTTGAACAAAATGTCTTCTGAAGGCTTAAACAGCCCCCCTCCCCCTGAGGGACATCTATGACCATGAAACTGGCTGTATCTATTTATTACCAGCATGCACAATTTGAATGGTTTAGTTCTTTAGCTGTGGGCTTTGATCTTGGACAAAACAGGCCGAACAAAAGACACCCCCCCCCCTGTGAAAATTTTACAGTTTGTCTCCTGGGTAACATGGGTACACCTGGTAATTTTTTCAGAATTTTTTGAGACCTAAGTGCGTGGGCCCTGGTTGAATTGACGTGGAATGACCCTTCTGTTTTTTCGTTAAGATAAAATTCTTTATTAAGTTACGCTGTAGCAAAGACAAATGTTTTTGTCCCAGCCTATATTTGGCAATGTAATTAACAATGATAAATGAATCCCATAGGCTACCATGTCAGCCAAACGTTTGTGACTTTCTTATGCTACAAACTGAATGTTAAAGGAACCATATGTAAGATTGTGGCCAAAACTGGTACTGCAATCACTTTCAAATTACTGTAGAGCGGTGTATCCCCTCCCCCTCCTCCTGACTCGAGGTTGCCAACCCAGATGCTGAAACACTACTGACTTTGTGATTAGTAGATAGGTGGAGGGTGGCGCATCAGGCCAAAACACAACATGACATGACAAAACACAACATCAACATCAGTAGAGGGCTGCAACATAAGTTGAGGGCTGCAACTTCACTTTTTAAATGACAATATCCTGGCCGGACTACTGTTGTCAGTGATATAAGTATTTGAAATGAACATGATGTCTAGTGACATATCAGGGCCATTTTATGATTAATTGAAATACATTTCTTACATACGGTTCCTTTAACAGTCAACAAAAATGATGAGTCATTCAAAAGATCAAAAGTGCTGACAACAAACATTCTAACTCACGATTTCCACAAAATAAGATAATAGGCTATTAACTGCCATTATTTGCTTCGCTCTATCTTTACATCAGATCTCAACCAGACGGTGTTGCCATGGCCTGCCCAGCTCTGCTTCTGTGGATGTGGTAGGTGTCTGTGGCAGTGGCTGTGGTAGGTGTCTGTGGCTGTGGCTGTGGTAGGTGTCTGCGGACGTGGCAGGTGTCTGTGGATGTGGTAGGTGTCTGGATGTGGTAGGTGTCTGTGGACGTGGCAGGCGTCTGTGTCTGTGGTAGGCGTCTGTGTCTGTGGTAGGCGTCTGTGGTCTGTGGTAGGTGTCTGTGGACGTGGTAGGTGTCTGTGGACGTGGTAGGTGTCTGTGGCTGTGGTAGGTGTCTGTGGACGTGGCAGGCGTCTGTCTGTGGTTAGTGTCTGTGGCTGTGGATGTGGCAGGTGTCTGTGGACGTGGCAGGTGTCTGTGGCTGTGGTAAGTGTCTGGATGTGGTAAGTGTCTGGATGTGGTAGGTGTCTGGATGTGGTAGGTGTCTGTGGACATGGCAGGCGTCTGTGTCTGTGGTAGGTGTGTGTGGGGTGTGCAGACCTGCGAGGTGCAGACTTTGTTGAAGGTGACGAAGATGGCGGTGTTGAGGAAGCAGCAGAGGACCAGGTCAGCGTGGAAGGCCAGCGAGGTCAGGAGCAGCAGCGCGGCCTGGGGCAGGAAGGCAGCTACGCCCAGCGCCGGGCTCCACGCGCTCTCTGCCGTCAGGTACAGCAGGTAGAAGTACGGCGAGAAGTTGTGCCGGATGTCGCGCCGGGTCAGGTGGTACAGGTAGGTCTCGTGGAGGAATTCCCAGCCGTACCTGCCCACAGGAAGACTCACGTCAGGAGCAGAGACTAACAGTAAGAGTAAGAGACTAACATCAGGTGGTACAGGTAGGTCTCGTGGAGGAATTCCCAGCCGTACCTGCCCACAGGAAGACTCACGTCAGGAGCGGAGACTAACAGAGTCACCTGTAGACTCAGGTGTGAACACTGAGAGGGATCAGCTCTGCGAATACACTGCATCCACAGTTACAGCTGAACACTGAACCAACCACTGCACACACACACAGGCAAGCACCCCACATGCCCCACACACACACACACACACACACACACACACACACACACACACACAATGCAGACAGGCAAGCACACCGTCAATCAAACGGACAGGCAAGCACACACGCACACGCACGCACACTGTCAGAATAAACCAGGGACAAGCAAGCACACCGTCACTATAGACCAGGGTGTCAAGGGCTCAATTTTACAAGTGCCCAAGATAGATGGGTACATTATATATCAAGGGTATAAAAAATGATTCGTTTTTTCAAGATAAGAGCAATTCTGAAAACTCACATGCGATAGAACACTAGAGTGAGTCCACAGAAAAGCCCTCCAGAGACGAAGGCGAACATCAGGAGGTCTCTGTTCAACAGCCTGCGGACAAACGCCCAGAGCGCCCCGTTCCTCTTCCCGCCGGACGGGCCCCCTCCCGGCTCCCTCGCCTGCAGGGACAGGGCGATGGGCAGCGCGTACGTCACCGGGTAGATCTTCATGTGCACGGCCAGTCCGTAGAGCAGGGCGGCGGCCAGCGTCCGTCTCCGCTCCAGACACAGCAACGTCCCCAGCACCAGCGCCGACAGCAGGGACTCGGCGTTCCCGCGCGTGGACACGCCCGCGGGGAACGGGTTCAGCAGCCAGAGGGCACTGTGGAGGCCGGCCGCCTCCGTCGAGAGGCCGCGCAGCAGGAGCAGCCGCTGGATGAGCACGCCCGTTAGCACGTCGCACGCCACGAACAGCAGCTTCCCGAAGACGAACGTCAGGTAGATGTTGGGGGTCAGCATCCAGGCTAGAAGGGGAGTGTAGCGATAAGTGGACCTGTTGTACGGAGACTCACCCTGTAGGCACACAGAGGGGCAAAGCAAAGAGACGACTGTAACACATTGATTACATAAGGGGTAATGTATAGAACGCCGGTCACATTGATTACATAAGGGGTAATGTATAGAACGCCGGTCATATCAGATTAGTAAGCAGAATGTGCCTTTTGAACATTGGTTGAATGGTTGCTGATAATGGGCAATGTAGATATTGCACTAAAGATCAGCCATTTCTTTCTACAATAGTTGAGAATAGAGACTGACCGATCGTCGGCCAGCCGATTTTTGCTATTTTTTAATTAATCGGCATCGGCCGATTTTCTTATTTGGCCGCGCCGATTTTAAGTCAGGCACATCTGCGGGCAGCTACTTGGAACACAGCGCGAGGTTTTAAAAGAGACGGTCTATTTAGAACTAAGAAAATCTTTGGTTTCAAGAAGGAGCAAGACTGTCTAAGGCATCAATTTTTACATTCCAGTGTCCCAAAGTCGTATATTTTCTCTTATGGTTGTAATCTGTGCTTCATTTACCGAAAGTGCGTTGGGAATGCGCCGGCAAGCCCCCTCAATGCTGGACCCCGTTTCTCGAAAGCATTGTTGCTAACCAGTTAGCAATTTAGTAGGTTGCCTATGGGAAATTGCATTGCAACCAAGTAAGTTGCTAACTTGGCAACGACACTGTCGAGAAACACACCCCTGGTGACCAGCGTGATGTTTCGATCTAAACTATAGTAACGGACAATCTAAGTGAAAAATTAACAAAAAGAGGACGCAAATCTTAACATGTGAACGCTTTATAACACCGCCATCCCATGTCCATTCGTTTTCAACTGCATCGGAGTTGAAGAAGAAATGAAAGTTGCTTAGCGTTGTGGCTACGAGTGCGTTGGGAATGCGCCGACTATGCAAGCCCCCGCCCTCAACGCCGGTGACTGCTATGTTACGATCTAAACTTAAGTAACGGACAATCTAAGTGAAATGATTGAGGAAAAAGAGGACTCACAAATAACAAGTGAACGTTTTAAAACATTGTCATCCCATCATGTCAATTTGTTTTCGCGATGTTTCCACAGTGAAACTGTATAACCTGAACATGTATTTTGCCGTTTTGAAGTAACTATCTGAAGTTGTCACATCATGGAAGTCTTCTTGCACTCTGTTAAACATATTAAAATGAATAATTAATAGACTAAAAGACTGCAAGAAGTCATACATTTGTTAATTCTTGTTGTTATGAATCGATGAGTAGGCCCCTACAGTCATTTTTATATAATAGCCTACATAATATTTCTACTACACACATAAATATATAGTGTATAGAACATATGTTTACAAGTGTTGTGCCTCCTCTTACTAGTATGATTTTTAGCATGCCAATTAAGGATAATACGATAGCATATCGGCCCTAAAAATCGGCCAAAAAAATCGGCAGGTCACATCGGCCGACTCCGACCGCTAAAAATCGGTATCGGCATCGGCTTTAGAAAAACCCAAATCGGTAGGTCTCTAGTTGAGAACCCTTTTGCAATTGTTTTATCTAAGAAGGGAAATTAAGCATGAATTGTTTTATCTGAGAAGGGAAATTAAGCATGCATTGTTTTATTTAAGAAGGGAAATTAAGCATGCATTGAAGAGCAACTAAAATGTACACAATAATCAGCAATAACTGGAATTCTGGCAGCAGATTACTGGGCAGCTGTGGCCCACTGGTTAGGGCTTCGGACTTGTAACCGGAGGGTTGCCAGTTCGAACCCCGACCAGTAGGAACGGCTGAAGTGCCCTTGAGCAAGGCACCTAACCACTCACTGCTCCCCGAGCGCTGCTGTAGCAGGCAGCTCACTGCGTCGGGATTAGTACTTCACCTCACTGTGTGTTCAATGTGTGCTGAGTGTGTTTCACTAATTCACGGATTGGGATAAATGCAGAGACCAAATTTCCCTCACGGTATCAAAAGAGTATATATATACTATACTATACTAGATAAACATCAGTTTGAAAGAGTGAAAGAGGATTTGCTTGTTTTTTGATTGAACATTTTAAACACAACTCACTAGTTTAAGTCAGTTACGTGTCCCTTCCTTACCTTTTCCTGTAATCCATGAACGTGATCTTGACAATGGTGTGGTGTGTGTATGTGTGTTTGAGAGAGAGAGAGAGAGAGAATCCACAATTCAACCTGACCAGACAGTAAGTGGTAAGGCATAAAAAACTCAGCTCAAGGCTTTTACAGTACTCTTTCGTGCCTACCTGAGTGAGGTATCTTGACGCATCTGTAAACACATGGTAATCGATATCTGTGTATTTCACGATCATTGTTCTGTCCTGATAAATCCCAAACCCGACCAGCAGTAGCCGCATCACAAGTGCAAAACTCAGCAACGTGTGCATTCGCATCAGTTGAGAGAGGGCTTTTTGCCCTGAAAACGCCATGCTTTCCTCTTTTATACTACGGACTTCACTTATTCACAGCGAGTCACCAACCATCATTATCCGCTTTGTAATGAATTAGCTAGTTGGTTAGAAGCTAAATTCCCTTCACAACAACATTACCTTGTTCACTATGCTTTGCTTTGCATTGCACTGCAGCTCTCGCTAGCTCACTAGAATGTTCAGTCCCACTCTGCTAAATAAGTCATCCTACTGATCATTCAATGTGTCGGCACCTCGACAATTAACATAACTATTCATACGAAACGATATTCAGAGTTTATGACATATGTATCCTTCCTGGACCATGTCTATTGCTAAGCACAGAACCACCGCTTCCGCACAGACAAAATCCCGGAAGTGTCAATGCATTTGTTGAGGGTGGTGCTACCATAGACAGTAAAAGGGTGCTACAAGATTGAAAGAATGTGGTCTGCGTCTTTACTGTCTATGGTCTTCTCCTTCTTCTTCAGTGAATTGTATTGGCAGCATGCACTCTTTGTGCAATAATAATAATAATAATAATAATAATAATAATAATAAATAAATAAATAAATAAATAAATAAATAAATAAATAAAAACGGCTAAAGTCTTCTTACTAGTTGTGTTTCTTTTAGAAACTCTATCACTGCTTTGGTTGTAGACTGCGTTCCAGGTAGAACTAGGTTGCTCAGAGTAACAGA
This sequence comes from Alosa alosa, assembly GCF_017589495.1. Lineage (NCBI taxonomy): Eukaryota > Metazoa > Chordata > Actinopteri > Clupeiformes > Clupeidae > Alosa > Alosa alosa. The sequence continues at coordinate 4,911,833 of NC_063204.1, forward strand.
GTTCTCTGTTACCCTCAGAGTAGGCCTATGTAACAGAGTTGAAAATAACCTCACTTACATAAAGTGAATTCTTTCAAAATTATGATATTACATTGTTATTGTAATCTCTATTTTTATATACACTGGTTTTTATATGTTTAAAATGTTTTCATATGTCGTACCCAGAGCCATATAAAGGAACCTTTATATGGCTCTGGTCGTACCCATTCACATGAGTTTAAAACATGAGACATTGCGACTGCAATTGTATTTTCATTTCTACTTTGCATTTCAATATTTTGAGCATTTGCGCTTCCCGTACTCCAGTCAGAACTAGTCTGCTGGAGGTAAGCTGTGCATAGAGAGTGCTCCGTGAATAATTTTGTGTTTTAATATAAAATAACATGTTTGTCTTCCACACTGGTTCAAATACGTATATACTGTACATAAGTTGTATTAATAGATAATTTCTGCAAGTAATGCTAGAGTGTTGTCTAAGATGGTATCTAATCGAGCTATTGTGGGTTACGTCTTTTTGGCGGCAGCCACGTTATGTTAGCTAGCTTTATGAAGAAAACACTTGCAATTTCTTGATTTCCTTTTACGTTTATACTGTAGATTTGGGTATGCAGTCGTCATCGTCTAATCTCTGTGAATGCAGGTACGTTGTTTATACTGTTAATGAATCAATGCTTGTTGTGAATTCAATGGAAAAAAACTATACGATGTGTAGTGAAACGTGTGCCAACTCTGTATGTTGTTTCTTCTGCATGATTTTATGTTTGTTTAAACTAAATTGAACAAGCTATGCATTATTTTATCTATGTTCAGGAATAGCATAGACAATGCTAGCCAGTCAGAACTAGTCTGCTGGAGATTTGGGTATGCAGTCGTCATCGTCTAATCTCAGTGGATTCTTTGTTTTATTTGTGAATGCAGAGAAATAAAAACAGTGAGAAGAGTTCGTGTGGAGTCATACATTATCATCACAATTAACACCTGCACTAGAGAGGGTCATTACACCTACTGCATGTCAGAAGCTTCACGGTTTCTGTTTCCGTACAAGATGGGCACATTCCTGTCTCATGTTTCATGAACCTGTTCTTCTAGTTCTGCTTTAAGTGCTTCTTTTGCCAACTTGTCTGCTTTCTCATTGCCCTCAATAGGCTACCTGTGTGCGCTGGAACCCAAGTGAACTGTAATTATAGATTCTGTTGAGATATCCTGAAAATCATCTGATGAACTTCATCTAAAAGATCCTGTCTGCATGCAGATTTACAGATTTGGATGCTATAGGAAGAGAGTGAACAGAAAACAGATTTATATGGCTTCACTTCTTCCACCCAGTATTATGACATTTAGGAATGTATACAGCCACAACTGTTTTACCTGCTGTTTTTTTGATGTAAAGATACTGTGTCATCATACATTACTTCTAGATGCTATAGGAAGAGAAAGTGAACAGAAAACAGATTTATATGGCTTCACTTCTTCCACCCAGTATTATGACATTTAGGAATGTATACAGCCACAACTGTTTTACCTGCTGTTTTTTTGGATGCATCTGTAAATATTTGTACTGTGTCATCATACATTAGTCTCTGCTCTGTTTCTAAGGAAGTTCCAAAGACAACGTCGTTCTGTACACTTTGATACAATCCTGTCTTGAATTATACTTTTTATCCATGTTTAAATCGATAAAGTTTGGCTCTGTCAAGCGCAGCAAATTATCAAAGAAGCACCCTCCGCGGACCAATGTTCTCCCAACCTGATCAACATTTTGGACAATGAGTGTCATCCACTCCACAGCACTATTACAAAGCAGAAGAGCTTGATCAGCTGGAGACTTCGCTCACTGCCTTGCACAACAGACAGACTGAGGAAGTCATTTTTTCCCCACGGCCATTGAACTGTTTAATGCTTCACTTAAAGGAACCGTATGTAAGAAATGTATTTCAATTCATCATAAAATGGCCCTGATATGTCACTAGACATTAAGAAATCATGTTCATTTCAAATACTTATATCGCTGACAACAGTAGTCCGGCCAGGATATTGTCATTTAAAAAGTGAAGTTGCAGCCCTCAACTGATGTTGATGTTGTCTTGTTGTGTTTTGGCCTGATGCGCCACCCTCCACCTGTCTACTAATCACGAAGTCAGTAGTGTTTCGGCATCCAGGTTGCCAGCTCTGCTAGTCAGGGGGGAGGGGGAGGGGATACACCGCTCTACAGTAATTTGAAAGTGATTGCAGTACCAGTTTTGGCCACAATCTTACATACTGTTCCTTTAATCATATGATTAGTGTTTGTAACAGCTAGTTACCGCATGCATATGGATAGCCTAGCCTACAACTTAGCTATTTGCTACCTAAATAGGCCTACAATGGCAAGCAGTTTTATAAACGAGGCATTAGCATTAAATAAAGTAGGCTACCTATATCATTCGCATTTTCCATTTGGACCCACAAACTTGCTTCCACCTTCAAAGTGTATGGCAATATTTAAGTCAAACAGTAAAAGACGCTTTGAAAGTTTAAAGTTTACTGTTGTCATGAAGAGCAGGCTTTCAGCTCTCTGTTCATGGGGGACGGGCAGTCTGCATGTGAATTGCAGCGTCTCCAGCGCTGCCTGTGGACGCCTGTATGTAAATAATGCGGGGGGAAAAACTATCGGCGAACGCAGCCGCTTATCGGCCGATGCCGATACACGTAAAAAACGCAAATATCGGCCCGATATATCGGCCGGCCGATATATCGGTCGATCCCTAGTCTTAGTAGGGGGGCCCCCAACCAACCTAAAAAAATAAAAAAATAAATAAAAAACCCTTTTCATCATGAACGCTTGAAAAGTATAGTAAATTGTAATAATATTCTTAAGAAATACGTTAAAACATTGACCCAGCAGTTAAAATGTCCAGTTCATGGTTATGTCCCTACACATACACCCCCTACTACCACAATGAAATGGACTAGGCCTAGTCTGTAACGTGCGTTGCGCGAAAGATAAACACAAGGACGTCTTGGAAAGTGTTGGCAATTTAGCGACTTTGTCGCTAGATTAAGTGACTTTTGGCCATCCCTAGCAAGAAAAAATGGCATCTAGCGACAAATTTGCTTACTTCTTGCAACGATAGCAAACTCTGTTTCATTGTTGAAACGTCAGAAAATCTCCCCTCTCATGCCAGTTTCGTTAGTGAATTAGGCCTACATCGCGAATTCGCCCAAAGCGTTGCCCCACGATAATAAAAGTTACGACTGATTTATGTGGTATCAGCCCGTGTCATTACACGGAAGTATATGTTCTATAAATCTAACAGCTCAGAAAACTTCCCTGGAAGGTGCAGCAACAACGAGACGAGAGCAATGACATGATGACAGGGAAACAGGGACACGCTTGCCAGCATCGTTCAACAAGCACATTGAACAAAGGAAAGTAGGCTACAACTTCATTCACAAAGTAGATAGTTTAAAATCGAGCATACAAGTAAAAAAAAGTAGAAAAACCTATAACATTTGTTTAGGCTATGCAGCATGTTGTCAATGCAGGACAGACTGTCGGCTGGAGTAAAAAAAACAATTATCTCGGTCTGTCCGAGTGACATTTAAGCCTATAGCCTATATCCAAAATATAGCCATTACCGGTTAAATTGTGTAGGCTACCCTATGGTGAAGCTATAATCAGATGTCATGCAGTGCAAAGCAGATGCAGCAGTTGGGAATAGGTTAGAAATGACTGCATTTCAACCACCTGATGCTCGTTCTGGTGTAGGCAGAAAAAACCCCCGGATAAGATAGTATACATAAATGTAAAGTGTACCAATTAATACTGTATATAAGTATTAAAACAATAATATTTCAAGAAGTTGCCTATAATATAGGAGAAAAGCAAACAGGCGTAGGCCTATAGGGGAATTAAAGGGCCATCACCGGGGTTTTTTTGGGTGGTGGGGAGTGGGGGTCGGGTTCTCTGTTGGGCTATCGTGACTAGTTTGTGTAGTGCTACATTTTGTGTGTTTTCTGCTTTCCATCTTCATTTTGGAGTAAAGCAGGGTTTAAAGGGGAAGGTTTTTTTCTCCTCTCCAACCTTTACTTTCCCGTAGATTAGCTTTACCTGCCTCTCCACCATTCAGTCGGTAGGCTACATTTTTTTTTTCGTTCTCTTTTAAAGATCGGATGGGGGGGGCCCATACATACCTTCGCCTTGGGCCCCCAATTTGCTAAATCCACCACTGGGGTTAACACAGCAATACTAACTCGTTGCAGTGTGCGATATATAACGGGCAGTTCATTTCACGTTTTCAGAATTAGTCTTCGGATGGAAACTTTCCCATTTCAGTCAGCTTGTGTTCGAGCTCGCAAGCTGTGGTCGCTGACGTTTCCTTATCTAGCCTACAGCAAGCGCACACATCAACAATAACAATCAAAGTGTTCTCGTTGACTGAAATGGAGGGAAATCTGTGATTTTGTTTGATATTGACATGGCAACGAACCGAAGAGTCAAGCAAGGTGGAAAGTTATATAGGCTAAATTACTCAGATAGACAAAATATTACATTTTGAAAATGAACGAACTAAAATAAAATGCATTTTAATTAAATAGACTAGGCCTACTCATTAATTATTTTCAAAAGCTGAGCCGCATCAGAGGGATCAAAGAGCCGCATGCGGCTCCGGAGCCGCGGGTTGCCGACCCCTGGCCTAGGTGTATGCACTCATAATGATTCTCTACAACAACTTTTTACTGCATTGCCATGAACAAAGTAGAGGCAAAAAAGGGGTTTCTTTGTTGAACAAATTGGGATGCAATGTGAGCCTTGAATTGGATGCCATGCAGGAATTTGCTAGGATCTCAAAACCGGATTATGAACATGCTTTGCCATAGAGAAACACACGATAGCGTTGGATTATAAACATGCTTTGCCACAAAAACAGACAAAAACGTGGGGTAAGTCCAGCTATATGAAGTTATTATTTTGAAGGATGTACTTGGTATCAAATGATAGCTCTGTGTCTCCTCTTTCATCTGGCATGCGTGGCATATCTATCCGATCACGGGTCCGCGAGTAATTCAAACGAGAGTAATGGGTGTGCAGCGTTGGTTTGTGTACATGACGTTATTATTTTGCAGTCACTTCGTCTGTTTTTATAAGCCAGAAGGATCGATGTACATGGTACTGTCGTGGAAAATTAACCACTTTCTCGAACCTCCAATCTCAATAAGCACTCTGATGTCAAAGGACCCGAAGGAGAACACCAAGACAAGAGATGCTGAAGACTGTTGATTCTTTATTTGCCGTCTTGCAGTGAAGATACAATTCTAACAGCATCAGGACTGGACCGTCAGGCAAGAGAGCGATGGGTAACAGCTGCTTCCCCGATGAGATCTGATCTGAATGTGCCTGCACTCTACCTTTTATGCTTCTAGGGGCCTGGGAGATGTCTCTTTCTCCTAAGAACCCAGGCCCCTTTTTAGCCAATCAGAACGTTTCTCGAATTTGGAATATTGGTGGAAACTCCTCCTCATTTAGACATTAAAAATATGTATTGGCCAGGTTCTATGTGTAATTACTTGTTGCTAGGTAGGGCCTGTATTTGTTTTGGCTCTGTGAAGCACTGTCACCTAATTTTACTTCCTCTTTTTACCTGCCTTGACATTTCAATGTTATGACTTAGTCTCTAATTTTTCAGCAAATGTTGCATGACATTGTACAAACAGTATTAAATCAATCAATTGGTAAATCAAATCAGCATACACACACATGTATATGATCAAATAAAATCACCACAGTACCAATGAATAGCCCTGTGTCTCCGCTTTCATCTGATATGCTTGCCATATCTATGCGATCACGGGTTCGCGGGTAATTCAAACGAGAGTGATGGGTGCGCAGGTGAACGCAGAGAAGTAATATGATGCAATTTTATGATTTTTTTTATTTTCATACTTGATCGTACAAAGTGCGTAGTCTCGTTGGAAAGCCCCACTTCTGCTCTGTCACGCAATAAAGGTTTCAATGAACAGTTCCGGAGCAATATAACAAAGAAGAAAGGGTGTGTTTTTTGACGCACTTTGCGTCAAATCGGGTTCTAAAAAATTAACGCGTATGCTTGGTCCTTACTGCATCGCGATTAACGGCTTCTACACACAGTTGCGTTCCGTCAACGCATGCCAGTGGGTGTTCCCGATGGTAGCTATGCAAATGACTTGAAGTATAACCGTAATTTTATTGGTTGGTGCCGTCCGTCGATTGGCGTGATTGGCCGGTGCCGTCTGTCGGTGCAGCAACAGCTGAACTTCTCAACGCGAGCGACGGGAGAAATGCGACGCAACGGACCCACAATTCAGTTCGGCAACGGATGACGTGATCCTATGTAAAGTGAATGGGATGCGTCTTCAGCACTGAAACGCACGCAACTGTGTGTAGAAGCCGTAACATGTTATGGCTGACAGCCCTATTACAAACATAACGTTAACCATCTACTTGCTTAACTAGTTGTAACTGTCGCTAGCTGAAGTTTACTGTCGTATAGATGCAAACCATGTTCAATCTTTCTGCCAATTAACATTAGCCTACTATAACTTCATTGAGTAGGCTAGGCTAAATGCCAAACTCCGATGTTGATCCGTCATCACTGCACCCTTGATTGACGTTTACCACAGTAGCCATAAATATATGCGGATTCTTTGAACTCTTTTGAACACAGATCCGCTGTTTATAAGGCCATAGCATAGGGCCTATGTACAGATGTACTGTTTGTACAACAGGGCAGGAGCACGCAAAATACATCATTCAATCTCTATGGACGAAATTCTCGCTTGACCCACCGGCAAACGCGCTGAGACCAGGTCGGGGGCCCCCTAGCAGCTCGGGGCTCCAAGCAGTTGCCTGCCTTGCCTGTTGACAAGGTGTGCCTCTGAGCATATCTTTATTTTCTTCAATGGTCCTCATTCTTATAGCTAGCTCTTCACTGGAGAGCTTCTGTGAGCTATGTATCCTTACAAAGGATTTTGCAAGCATCTCAGCATTTTCTCTGCTGGTTACTGCCTCAGTGCCATTATCTCTTACTGAAAAGTCCCTTCTTATGGCCATCTTTCTGATCATTCCCCATGTGTCCTTAACCTTTATTCCTGTCCCAATATTAGTACAGAAATCTCTCCAGTATTTCCTTTGGGCTTCTCTAGTTCGTTTGGCTTTAGCCTGTGCTCTTTCATGAATGAATGATTAGATTTAACCATTTTAAGGGTTTTATTCCTGTTATTAACAGCCTCTCTACACTCATCAGACCACCATGGGCCCATTTTCTTCTTTTTTGCTCCAGATTTTTTACCTATTGTTTCCTCTGCTGACTCATGTATTATGTTAATAATCATATTGTTCAACTCCTCAATGTCGTCACTCAAATTTGGCATGAATTAATTTGCTGCTAGTTTTAAAACTATACAGCCCCCAATTGGCCTCTTTCATTCTCCATCTTGGAATCCAATTTTCTTCAAAACTAATATTTTAATTCCTTATCTTTACCCAGATAGGATAGTGGTCACTGCCCATTGCATTGTCACTGCTCACATCCCAATGTGCATACACCTGCTAGTTGTTGTGATGCAAAAGTAAGATCAATTGCAGATTCTACACCATGAGCTGCGTCATACCTAGTGCCTCTTCCATCATTATGATACACTAACTGATTATCATCCATAAACTCCCCAATGATACTCTGCACACTAACTGATTCTCATCTATAAACTCCCCAATGATACTCTGCACAATGACAATAAAGTTGAATCTAATCTAATCTAATCTAATCTAATCTAATGATATGCCCATCTCCGTCTGCTCTAGCACTTCCCCACAGGGTATTATATGCATTAAAATCTCCACATACTATAACTTTGGAGTTTTCCACATCACATACACTCTCCAACATGTCTCTAGTTACTTTTTGACAAGGATTACAAAAGTTAATTACTCTGATTTTTGTTTTGTTGACCCATGCCTCAATTATAATTATCTCAAGGTCTTCACTACTGTTGATAGCTCTATACATTAACCATGTTGGATGAGCAAGGGTTCTATCCTTACGCACTGCTGTATAGCCATACAATGTAAAGTCAAGTGAGGGTTTTAGCCAGGATTCCTGAATGCAGATAATGTTAGGTTTGACTGATTGGTCCTGAATGTGCTGTTTGCAATTAGGCTCCTTACATTCCACTGTAGAATGGTTAGCATCATTAATCTAGTAGTAATAAGTGTTGCATTAATGATCTCTACTGACATGTCTTCCATTTCCAAATACTTTTCTGCCGCTTTTGCAATTATCTTAGTTCTCTCTGTTCAGCTACATGCTTGGGCAGAACAGTAAAGGATTTCCACTATAAACGCTACAAACTCTCTTTTCCACTATAAGTGTATACTTGGTAATATTGCAACATTGACATTCTGAATTTGAACCGCTCTATTATGTGCATCACAGCCTTTGTAGCAGCACTATGCTCTCCTCCACAGTTACAACACTTGATCTGAGCTCCTCTCTCACGTTTCCTGTATTCATGTTCCCCTCTGCATTTGGCACTACGGAGTTTACCCTTAACAGGCTGCTGCAATGTGCCCAAAACGCTGGCATTACCCTTAACAGGCTGCTGCAATGTGCCCAAAATGCTGGCATTACCCTTAATGAGGATGCAAGGCTTGGATTTAGGGAGCTTGGTGTCTCTAACACACGCTACGGTGCAATGGTCATTGATGTCGTTAGAGAATACCCCTATTTCTTTATATTTCTGTGGAGTGTTGGTGAGTAGGCCTATTAGATCTATTAGGGTTGACTTACCTGGAAATGTTCTATTAGGACGGGTAGGGGAGGAAACAAGCTGAGTAAGTTGAGATTTAGCTCATTACAGATATTTTTCAGGCAGTCGGAATTAGCAGAGAGCCAGTCCCAGTTCAGATCTTCCATGAGCACAAGTTCCCGATCCCGTAATTCGACTAATACATCAGCCAGAGAATTTAAGGCCTCCTTAGCAGCAGAAGGAGGCTTGTAGCAAGCAATGACTGTAAGGAGGGATGTGGAAGAGAAAGAAATATCAATAGACAAAAACTCAAATATCTTAGGACGGGAGAAAGATTGAGTTACTCTGCAATAAACCTGTTTTTAATGTAAATGGCAACACCACTGCCCTTACTTTGATGATCACTACAAAATAAATTATAACCAGTAATATGGATAGAAGAATCAGAAACAGATTTCTTCAACCAAGTCTCAGATAAAACCATAACATCAGGGTCTGAAGTAGACACCTAAACCCTGACTAGGTCCATTTTTGGCACAAGACTTCTAACATTCATGTGGAGGAAGCCAAGACCATTTCGCTCTTTGAAATCAGATGGGGTAGGTAAATTAATACATGGGGGTGTAGGCCCAGGATTTGGCTTAATGTTACCTGACATCAGAAGAAGTAGAATTATTAAAAGACAATCATGGGTTTTTGACCCAAGCATGTTTGTCACATTTCCAGATGATTAGAACCTTTTAATCATTGTTTTAAATGTAAATAAGCATTTTCAACAAAGTACCTAGTTTTCATAGACATTCTCTGACTTACAAATGTCAACACACTTTCTTTTTATTTAAATTTAGTGTATTCTCTTGTCTTTCTGTTGTTGAAAAATGACTAGAGGATGTAGCCTCTGTGTGCCTTTATTTTCATACCATAGTGAAAAAGAAATGAACTACTTCTGAAAGTTCACAGACACTTTGACACTTTAACTTAAATAAGTTGAAATTACAAATGCTTCTGTTAGGTCTTATATATAAGATTTTTCAGGGGTGCCAACAGAGGCGGACAGAGTACACAGCTTCATTACCTGAGTAAAAGTACAGATACCCTTTGCTAAATTTTACTCAAGTACAAGTAAAAGTACAACAGTCAGATGTCTACTTAAGTAAAAGTACTGAAGTACTTGTTTTTAAAAGTACTTGAGTATCAAGAGTACAAGAGTAGCCTACATTTTCTAAATATTGCATTACTACTGCCACAGTTTACATTTACAGAAACGTCCTACATGGAGTTATGAAAAATGTTAATGTTAATACCTTGGAGAATGTAAAAGGAATTGAAAGTAAAATCAAGTAATTTTCATCTTTTTACCATGTTGCCAGGGATGGGCAGTATTTCTAATACATGTATTTAAAATATGTATTTTAAATACAAAATACTATTTTGTAATTGAAACACTTGAAGCGAAAACTACCTACTACCTACCTAAACTATCAGAAAATTGAAATAGTCTGGCGAGGTGTGGCCACAGGTTGGCACATTCCCGCGATGTACCTGCTGCGTCTTCATCCATTGTTTCGTCCATGGTTTCATCTTGTATCTAAATCTGACCATGGAGTTGACTTTGGCAGAAAGCTGATTGCTGATAGGCTGTCCCAATCAGTGGCGCCTGCACAATCCAATCACGTTTGAGAGGGAAATAACAAATTGAGGGTTTCCGAGATTTTTCTTTTTCCCTTTTTTTTAGAAGAAGTAACAGGTACTCACGGTTATGGATAGAAATGTAGTGGAGTAAAGAGTACAATATTTGCCTCTCAAATGTACTTGAGTAAAGTCATGAGCAGGGCCGGCCCGAGGCATAAGCGAACTAAGCAGCCCCCCAATCGAGTTTCTTTCTTTTTTTTTTTTTACATAATAAATAACGTAAACAAGTGACATCAATGAATGAATAAATGAAACAATTAATAATTCAAAACAAGAAAATTCTGATTTCATGATCAATATGCCTGCCTACCTCTACTGTGTCTGCCAGCCTTTGAGTCATGTGCATAAACTAGACACCTCGGGTGCATAGACAATTCGTGCAGACACTGCATCAAGTTCAAAAATCGGAAGAGACGGTAATGTTAAGAAAAGTCACAAAAAAGGACGTATCCCTCTGGTGCCGAAAACAGAAAGAAGAAAATGACAGAGGAGGAGAAAAACGAGCAAGATACAGGTATGTTTGCATGATTATTTACAGTATGTTTTATTTACAGTATGTTTTGATCTAATATAAGCCATCACCAGAGCTAAATCCCCGCCATCAACAGAGAAATGTCTCCATTAATATATATTTATCTAGGTGTATTTCAGATGTCAAGGATATTGGGATTGTTTTGGATGTTCAATCAAGCATGTAGGCTACCCTAGCCATAGGTGGGCTTATGTTGTAAATTAAAGTTAGCTAGCTGACTGACTGACTGAAGTGGACATTAGCACTACAGTAGCTACATGAAAACGTAGCTGAAGGCAAATTTACCACAGAGGGATTGTTTCTGATTTCGCACCTGAAAGTGTTGATAGTTTATTACTGTTCTATAATATGTGACATAGTGGTAGCCTAAGTCTGATAGCAACAGCAGGCTAAGCCCAGGCTCCCAGTCCCAACCCACTGACTAGCGTGACTCTGGGCATCGGTAACGTTCCAGCTTCATAGGCAAAGATGGAACAGTACGTGCGCTCTGCTCTAAGATCTTTGGAGAGAGATGGTAGTGTTTGAGAAAATATACCATGTTGAGTGGGGAGACTTATGTGATGAAATATTAGGGTAGCACCGCTACATCACTTGCCACTCACTTGCCACATAATCAAATGTAAGTTTATACATTTGATTATGTATGAAGTGATGAAGTGCTAATGATTCTAATATTTAGGCTGCAATAGATCACCATGTTAAGCGTTACTTTTGATTATGCCTCATTTGCCAATAGAATATGAATTGTTACATGTGGAATTGCTTGTTGATGAGTGTAAGTAGTGATAGCAAAATAAACTCATTCTGCTCAATCAAATATGCAGTTATGCAATATTTTTTTTTTTTTCAGAGACACTGTTGAAGTACTTTGGAGCACATCTCTACCACTAGGCTACCTAACTCTACCTCATCAAGTGTCTGCCTCCATGGCTGATGACACAGAAGGTGAGGTTTTCTTGATGGCAAATGGTTACATAGCCTGTTAATATGACATGACACATTTAACATAGTTTTTGTTTTATTTATTTATGTATTTATTTAATCATTGCAGGTTCGTCCACTGCAGAGTTACAGATACCTGAAAGCCAGGAACGAAGTAGGAATAAGTATCTATTTTTTGGGACATTTTTATTTTTGATTATTAATGTTTGTCTATTTTGGTTTTATTTTGTAGTTGAAGATTGCTCATTTAATGCACATTTGCGGATTTGTTCTGCAAACCTGTTGAAAAACAAGTCATTAAACGGATGTACTTGTTTACAACAAATACAAATGCTGTTGTATTTTGTTATTTGTCAATTCAACTTCAGTAAACCACCCTTAGTGCTTCACTTTGAATATGAATGTTTCAAATAAATCTGTGATTTTAGTACCCTCTAAGATTAAAAGGTGACAGGGTTGGTGTAAATAACAACTAATACATTGGTTTACCAAGCACATGGGGCCAGAAGTCTAGAGCGGAGCCCCAAAACATTTTTGGCATGTGAGCAAGGATGGATTACTGAATGAGCCTACCGAGTCCTTATGCATCTGTGTCCAGGGGGACAGTAGTTCATAATCAGTCACTGTATTAATACATAACCTCACTGTATTAATTTATATGACATTATAGTGTGAAGTTGTCAATGATCGCCAAGCACAGGTGACTCTGCGTTGTGGGAGGGGGCCCCCAAATCAAATTCTGCTTAGGGCCCCCAAAAGGCTCGGGCCGGCACTGGTTATGAGTACTCCCCAAAAATGATACTCGAGTAAACAGATCCCTCAAAATTGTACTCAAGTAAATGTACTCCGATACTGTCCGGCTCTGGGTGCCAATAATTGTGAGCAACGGTGTTTTCGTTAAAAATATTTATTTCTTTATCAGATTTTCCTTTTTCTCAGAATAAATGAGCTTCAAGGGTGGATTTGTCCTCATTGTTTTCATTGTGGGAGCACAATAAATCACCAAAAGATTATTATTTATACTTCTTTTTAGTCAACTTTACCAAAGGTGCCAATAATTCTGGAGGGTACTGTAACAGCTATATCATGTTCCTACATACAACATCTCATTTCATTTCATCCTTGTAAATGACGTCACTCGTCAGGACCAATGAGGGAACTGGGAGTGGTCGAAGGAAATCGTGAAGCTGTCCGCGCGCTGTTGGAAATATATCAATTGATTATAAACCCCTGTTAAATCTAATAAATCTGACTCCGCTCAATATTAGAAAAGTTTGGGTTCATTGTAACATTGTTATCCTTAGTGGGTTGATACGCTCACAATACATATTGTTAATGAGAACTCGTTTTCTTGTGACACGCGCTCAAACTTAGGAATTTATACTATAGGTCTCCTCCATCTGTTGATTAATTGGTAGGTTCTAAACATAACCGTATTGGTCTGGAAGTGGTCAGAGGTTACATGCTGATCGGGACTGCTATATTCATCAGCGTGTTAGACAGTCAAGCAAATTCCTATGCTACAGGGGTCAGGCTGTGCTAGGTTTTGTGACCAATCTAGGACCATCGCTGACAAACTGCCCACCGCTGTGTAATGCTTGGTCATTTCATAATAACATGCCAGCTCCCAGGTGATTTAGTTTCTACGGCGGCGATAACTAATCCCAACCGTCCATTATGCTAGTAACGTTACCTAAACTGCTACTCTGGACTACAAGTACAATAGTAAGGCTATGCAGGTCAGGACATCACAATTTATTTGTCAGGTACAAGCAATTCATCCAATACATTATAGAAGGTACATCTAAATGAATAATGTGAAAGTTAAGAAAACAGGTTAAAGGAACATTTAGGAAACCATATGAAGCAATCAGAGAATGAACATACCAGCTCAGAGGATGATGGCTACACACCAGAGTGGTGCGGGAGATTCTGACTACAGAATGGCTCCTAGAATGCTCTGTAAACTTCACTTAAATAGGCTACCTAGTTTGTGGTTGGTTACATTCACATGATTGGAGGTCAGCTGATTTGGGATCACATGGTTGGAGGTCAGCTGATTTTGGGTCACATGAGAAGTACTTTGATGAGACTTGAGACCATTGTTGTAGTGAGAGTGCATTGATCAAGACATGACAATGTACACATTAATTACATTTCCTGCTTCCTAGTTAGTTTCTCCTGTGAAAAAGGCAAAGGATAGAGATATAATCAAAAGTTGTTGTAGCAGCAATATGTGACAATGGGCCCACCATGAGGTCATACCATCATGTGGTAGGGTAATTAATCAACAGTTCACATGATCAGGAGTTTGAACAGTATAGAAACATTAGGACTCCTTACATTCTCAGCTTAAGGGGAGCTGTAGCGGCCGTAGAAGAGGACGCTCTGGGTGGGGTTGTGTCGGATGAAAAAGAGGAAGGGGTGGTCCGCCATGAACCTCTTGGGGGGCGGCTTGGAATTAGAGAAGGAATTAGACGCGACGACAGCCGTGGTAGCCGCTGCCTTAGTGCCCTTCTCATTCACCTCCACAAAGGACTTGTGCACGACATTGGACAGAACAAGGTCGTCGCAGGGAGACATGCCGGAGAAGTCACACTTGCTCTCGTTGAAGGCGTCCGTCATTCCCATGCTCACCAGGATCTCCTTGAGGTCGTATTCCTCCTCCAGCTTGAACGTGGGGAGACCCACCTGCCCATCATGTCTGGCTTGGTCCACTCCACAAAGTTCTCATATGTGAGCATCTGCTCCAGCTGAGAGAGAGAGAGAGAGGGAGAGAGAGATGGTTGGGTCTCTACCTCTGCATGTCTAATAAATAGATATTATAAACTGCTCCCTCTGACACGTCTGTGCACTGCACTGCCAGGTTTGCCGTTTTACCTTCTCTAGTCCAGTGGTGTTGTCCTCCATCTCATTAGGCAGCATAATGAGCATGCTCAGATCTTTGCCCACGTAGGGCAGCTCCAGAATCTGGCACTCTGCGTCAGGAATGTAGGTGAAGGGGAACTTGCCCTTCTGATGCATCATTTTAACAGACTTGCTTTCATTCTGAACACAGAGACACGGATGTGATACATATTCACACACGTCAACCAATAATATTTTGACACACACACACACACATATGAACCAATCTTTCTCTCTCTCTCTCTCTCTCTCTATATATATATATATATATATATATATATATATATATATATATATATATATATGCCTTGCCTATGCCCGTCAAAAGTTTGTAATACCCTAATTGACTGACTTAACTAACGACTTGTTTGTGATTTTTAATAATATTTTTGCATGGTAGGAAATGTTTTGAAATTCTGTTTAGGGGTCCCTCAGACCCCACCACAGATTTGGTCCCCCCCAATGCTGACATCATGACTACGGCCTTGGTGTCTGTGTGTGTGTGTGATACAATATGAACCAATGTATATCTATACACACACACACACACACTTGCTTACCTTTTTGAGCTTAAACTGAACTTTTTTTGTTTGAATGCTTTTGAACTTCTTGTCCCAGTTGCCTTTGAAGTAGATTGCATTTACTAGCACCAGTCTGGTATCCACATCCAAAACTCCTTGGGCCAAGAGGTCCACGATTTTGTCTACAATCAAAAGGAATCAGTCAATGAGAGATTGATGAAAGACATGAGGAGGTTTAATGACTCAGCAGAGCATAGAACCACTACTGAGAAATTAAATGAGAAATGACTGAGATCATGCTTACTGGCTGAATAACAGATCTTTACACGGATACTAAATAGTTTGAATTGATTTATAATATTTTGAACATGTTTGCTGTTTTTGCCCTGAACTCCTGATTACTCTGAGTCTTTTCCTCCACCCATTTGTTGATGTTCACTCGAGCTGCCTCTGCATTTGTACGGAAGTCAACAGTCTCCAGCTCAGCACAGTAGTGTGTCTTTGTGTCAGCAAGGTATTTCTGAACAGTGGGGGAAAAAAACTCTGATGATGAACTCGGACGATATCAAGTGAGATCCACATGGGACGATCATCACATTGATATCCGATATCTCCTTTGGGCTATTCATCATAAACCATGGGTGTCCAGTGTTTGGTTTCACACAGAATGAAAGTGCAGACAAACTGGTCTTACCTCAACAAACTGGAGAGACTGCTCTCCGTAGAGGCGATTGGCCAGACTCAGGGCGTAGGGGGCGCCCTCTTTGTTTAGTTCAGCAAAGAGCTTACTGAAGCCAACATGGACGTCATCCTCAACTTTGTGAAGGTTCAGGGACTACAGTGAAAACAATTGAAAAAAAATATTTGTATTTTAACTAGCCACACAATACTGAAGAGTAGTTTCCATGTTATGAGAGAACCCTAGAGAGAAACTGTCTGGTTTTAATCTATACTGTAGATGTAATGAATTTACACTGATGCAATTGTTACATTTTTCCTGGAGTGTTTTAAACATGGCAATATGTTAAACCAGAGCCATATAATGGTACCTTTATATGGCTCTGTGTTAAACCAGCACATGGTTTTGCAATAGGGTTCTGGAACCAACTGTCCCAGTTCTAGGGCTCTTGCAATAGGGTTCTGGAACCAACTGCCCAAGTTCCAGGGCTCTTGCAAGCTGCAACTGCCCACCAACTACCAGGCTGGATCCACCTTTTGGATTTTGTGAAAAAGACCAAGGGCTTATCAGAGAATGACTCCCCAATGGAAAAAGTGACAAATCATGGCCATCCGAGAGCTAGTTGGCGCATGTGCTAATCGAAAAGCACTAACAAAGGGGAACAAATACACATGTGAGCCAATAACTGCATGTAACCACGGTATGTGTCTGACCATCATTGCTATCCCCAGAGTAACTAGGGGTTGAACAGACAGGGTAATACATATAAGGGTAATGAATAAGTTTATGACAGTGTCATCAGAGACATCAGTTGGCAGCCTCCTCTTCCTACCAGCTGCATGTAAAAGGGGGCTGAGGTAAGATAACACAACTGACCTCAACAGTGGCTAAAGCATTTATTTTATATGAAATAACATATAGCCTATAAGGCAAAAAGCACCCTTGACCACTCAAGCCCAGACACAGCCCACTTTACACCAACCAGCAGTAGACCAGTACAAAGCCCAGATACAGCCCACTTTACACCAACCAGCAGTAGACCAGTACAAAGCCCAGATACAGCCCACACACCAACTGGGACACCCACACCATGTTACTTTGCTGAAAGACCCTTTCAGATGCCCTGGTTAGTCTTCCAGAAGGAGAAGTCACTTGTATAACCTTCATCATTGCAGCAGGCAGCTGGTGCACCTGGACTTGTTGGTCTTGGTCTTGACCTTTGCCCTGCATATTTTTTTTGCCCTGCAACGGCTTAAGTGGCAGGACAAAACTCAGCACCTGCACATCATCATTGAAAGTGGTGGCATTTTATGGCATTAAAGGGACACCAGACAAGCCTGATGCTTTTTCTCTACGAAACTCCCCCTCGCTCGGTCTGAAGCTCTTTTCCTTTTCTTTGCATCTTCCGTCAAGGGTTTCGCTGCTTCTTAGCGGCTCTGCCATTAAAACACGTTTGCAACAATAGCTAAGCGTTTAGTTAGCCTGCCTCTGTGCTGTGGATGCAGGATGAAAACTGATCCTGCGATTCGGTAGTGCGATACACTGAACTTGTGTTGGGGATATTCTTCCTACAGGCAGTAGGGGTGGCGAGAGAGTCTTCATTTTGCCCTTTAATGAGTCATTTAACCGTATACCGATTTACGAAGATGAGTAATTAACACGAAAACGTTGCCTGGTGTCCCTTTAAAGGTTAATTTTATTAGCACAGCATGGCAATAATCAACTTGACAGAATCAGAAAGTAATTCCCATCTTATCCAATCATAAGTTTGACCCTGCAGGGAACAGCTGCAAAAAAAAGTTAGCTGTAATAACACAATAATGGTAAACTTGTTTTTTCATAGCACTTCAACTGAGCAAGTGTACTGCATTTCTGTACAGAACTTTGGAAAATTTGAAAAACATAATTGCAAATGGGTTCTCCAATGTTTTCTCAGTTAGCCTTTTAAAATGGGCAAATCTGCCTTTGAAACATTAGATGAATAGCGGTTTGATAATGGACAATGTAGGTGTTGCGATCAGCCATTTCTTTCTACATCAGTCGAGAACCATGGCCAGCCCCGGTGGGCAAACTTTTGGTCCATGGAGCGACTGGTCCTGCGCATACTCAGACCCCAGATACGCCATGCACTAGACCCGCTACAGTTTGCATACCAGGAGAAAGTGGGCGTGGACGATGCCATCACTACACAGGACACACTCTCACCTAGACAAGGGGAAAAGCACTGTGAGAATCATGTTCTTTGATTTCTCAAGTGCTTTTAACACCATCCAACCCCTCGCATGCGCACGCGGCGACCGGCAGGAAAAGTTTGGCTGTTAATGTTTTAATCGTGTTTTATTGTTTTACGTCTGTTGTGTCTGGGATAATAACATCCCAAGTGACTTTAACTGGGCACGGTGCTTTTGATTGAAGCGACATGGATATTTTTCGCATCGTATCGCTATTTTTGCTATCTTTTCTGTTTTACCTGGATAACATCTCTGCCTGCCTGGCCAGGAGGCAATACAGCAGAAGTGAGCTGCTGCAACTCAACTTCGTGAGACCGGCTGGCGTGCCAGACATCACGCTACAGATCCCGGGTCTCATCCGAAGATATCCTGATAACACCTACGGAGAAATGGTGGGAAAGAGGAAAGCGAGGAGGCGCTCGGCTACGACTGAGGAAGATGCGACTTAACTCGGCTACGACTGAGGAAGATGCGACTTAACTCGGCTACGACTGAGGAAGATGCGACTTAACTCGGCTACGACTGAGGAAGATGCGACTTAACTCGGCTACGACTGAGGAAGATGCGACTTAACCGGCTTCCGCTGCCGTCAACGATCCTGGGGAATGTCCAGTCCCTAAGAAATAAAATTGATGAACTCCAGGGGAATGCCCGCTTCCTTAAGGACTACAAGGACTGCTGTGTGATGGCGTTTTACGGAGACATGGTTAACTGAATGCGACCAGGACTCAGACCTGATGAACAGTGGCTTTGGAGTACCGCACCGCCTGGATAGGAACAGTGAGGTGATGAAAAAAACCCAGGGAGGAGGGGTATGTCTCTATATTAACCAAAGATACTGCACTTCGGTAACAGTGAGAGAACGCATCTGTACTCCTGATGTGGAACTTTTATCAGTGTCGCTACGCCCCTTCTACCTACCGCGTGAGATTCCCCAGCTCCTCATTACAGTTGTGTATATCCACCCCAGAGCACACGCCCCCTCTGCTTGTAAAACTGTGTATGACGTAGTACAAACACGGCAGTCTATCTCCCCTGACGCCCCGGACCCGGTTTCCCTCAAGAAGTCGGTTCCCAATTTCCACCAATATGTAACCTGCCCCACCAGACGTGATAAGACTCTTGATCTTTGCTATGGGTCAGTAAAGGAGGCATATAAGTCACTGCTGCTACCTCCCCTGGGCCACGGAGACCACAATTGCGTGTCTCTCATGCCCACATACAGAACTGTTCTGAAGAGGGAAAAGGTCTCTACAAAGGACATTAAAAATTGGACAGAAGAGTCTGTGCAGTGTCTACAAGCCTGTTTCGACTGCACTGACTGGGATATGTTTATAAAGGCATTGTCATGAGCTCTCTCTCTGCCTGGTAACACGCGCTGATTAAAGTCTGATGACCTCCACCTGTTCCTGCTCTGCTCTGCCTCACCCTCGTTTACCTACCAGCTGCACTGCATTCACCACTCATCATGCCGGTATATAAAGCCTTGCTTTTCAGTCCACACTTGTCCAGATCGTCTGCAAACCCGCGCAGTTACCTGCCTGTCTTGGAAACGACTCTTACTCTTTGCCTGTGAACCCAGACCAGCTCATTACTTCTTTGATCTCCAGCCCGGTAATCTTGACCTGCCCTCCGTCTCTCTTCTACGAATACAGCCCTAGCCCTTGACTGTACTGCTTGCCGTTTCAATTGCTGTTGTGTGTGTGTTTCCCCAGGACTTCCCGGATCATCCAGATCCTGCCATTGCTGCTTTCGGCTTTGGGGAACACACACACGCCAGACTCTGGAACTCCGGAACCCTGAAACCCTGTAACCCCCAACCCTTAAATAAACATTCCTAGCGTGGTGGCTTTTTGTGGTCCTCGTCCTGTTTGGTGTCTGACAGTGCGATCTGACCAAACATGGACCCAGCCCGCGGTCGAACCAGCATGGAAACCGGCCGAACCAGAACCACCCACCGCCATGCAGCGCCTGGAAGAGACTGAGAGAGAGAGGCAAACCATGAAACTGCTGACACTGCCTCCCTACTTCAAGCTTACGCCTACCAACAGCTTCAGCAGTTCCAGCAGCAACAGCAACAACTTGCAATGATCATTCAACTTCTCACCGACCCAGCACCCGGGTCTCCTGCCCAGTCCACTGCTGCCGTGGCTGCGGGCCCCAGAACCCAGGATGCGGGCAACCCAGAGGCGGTTCAGCGGCGACCCAACCAGATGCGGGCGTTCCTGACGAGCTGCGTGTCCAGTTTA